>NC_041388.1:433469898-433472611 GCF_002162155.2 Triticum dicoccoides
ATATGACTGGTCATCTGTCTCTGAATCCTCCTCTGAGGAGCTATCGGTAACCAGCAAGACATGCGCTTCGTCAGATAGCATTGTCTGCTCTGAAGACCTTGTTTCCACTCCAGATTTTTCCATGACCGTGCCGAATGGCTGATGCACAGGAAGAGTAATTGAATGTACTAAAATTGTTGACAAATTTAACACGTAATAAAAAATGATGGCATGATATAATTCACATATAAGATGACTGGCTAACCAGGGTGGCATTGCAAAATTCACATATATGATGCCTGGCTAGACAATATGGCATTGCATGATTCACATATACGATAAAGAAACTAAACAGATGTCATTGACACAAAGCATGTCTAAACTAAGTAGATGACATCTTTAGTGTATACAGTAAGCAATGCAAGGCACCATATGCATGATATTACCAACATCAGCATGCCAAGTTAGAGCGAAGACCTCATGGGGTAAATAGGAGTGGTCTTCTCCTTCTGAATCCCCCTCAGAACAGTTATCTTCCTCTTGATTACGATCCGAAATGGGTGGAGGGGGGCTGCCTTTGCGTCCACCATGGAACGACGTCTGCATGAAATTTTATTGCCATGCAAGGCTTGTCTCTTTTTCTCTATATGATTAGTTCCATTGTGTACAATAACTGGCATGCATAGGAATAAAACATAGTGAGATTATGTAACGAGTGCATGCACAAATCCAGAGTGATGGTAGCAAACTGTGGATAGACCCAAAACCAATGATAGCAGGCAGATAATAGCTTTAGTTAAAAAATACAGATAATGGCCCCTTTAATGTTTGTTTGCACCCAACATGAAACTCATAGTAGACACCGGAGATTAACCAGATAGTAGACAAATAGTACTGATTGCTACCCCAATATGTACCCCACAACCATTTAAAAACTCAAGTTTCAGCATCAGTTTGGACCTGACTCAGAGTCTAATAGGTGAACACGATGATAATGTAGCATGTCATCATATTAAGTGACGCATAACGTAAGCAGACATGGAAGAGTGCGACCTCTCTTGCGGACCCGTGTAGTCCTCAAGGTCATCTGCTCAGTTGATGATGGTAATGCAGTTATTGTGGCTGCCGGCGGCGGGGAAGAAGATCTGAGGCGGTGAAAGACAGTCTGGAAAGCGGATCCCTGCTGTGGTGAACCCTTCCGTCATTGGAGCAGCTGATCTGGGGTGGAACACAGCGCCGCAGGAGCAGGACAAACCACACAAGGTTTTCTTTGGCACATATCTGTAACAGAAGTAATTGAGTAAGGGCTTGTTTGAATTTGAGGATTCTAACAATGCAGGGATAGGAAATAGACAGGAATAGGATAGGAATGCACGTGCAAAACAGAGAATTTAAAAACACAGGATTTCTGCCAATCTGGGTGTTTGATTCACAACAATTGGAAGATCACATGATGCAAAAAAGCATGGTGAGATTAAGTCAAACCACAAGAAAATGTACGGTTATAATGCTATTATGCTACTATCTCTTAGTTTTGTGCTTGATGAATAGGAATATGAAAAGGAGGAGAAGTGGAAATTAGAATTCCTACGGTTTTTCTTTCAAGGAGACACTAAAGGAACAAATCCTACAGTTTCCTTTGCTCCATTCCTTTGTACCAAATTCATGAAAAGTAGTACCATAGGAAACTTTCCAATTCCAATGTTTTTCATTCACTTTTCCTTTCAAGCACTGGCGATTCTAGTAGGCAGGCTTGAGCAAGGAAAATCCTACACTAAAAAATGTTTTTCTGCTACTTCTATTACTTTGGACCCAGGCCACTGCCATACTAGCTCAACTCCCAGGCCCATCGACAAATGCACAGCTCAAACACACAGAGATAAATAATGATGGCGTTCAAGAGAGTCCATCACGGATAGCTAAGTTCCCTGGTACCTCACTGCTTGTCATATAGTAGGATAAAATAATCGTATTTCCCGTTACTACAAGTGCTCAGTGGACAATATATATAACATGTAGAGTAAAAAAGAGATGCAACAAGTGTACGACCTCTTTGGCAAAGCCATGTCGATCTCAGTGTGATTGGGTTCGCCGATGAGGATGCTCCGGCTGACTTGGCTGTCGGAGGAGGGGAAGAAATCTTAGGCGTCTGGAGATGGAGCCCGAGGTACTGCTCCGCTGTGATGGAGGGTTTCGTCGTTGGAGCAGCTCCGGTGAGTTGTACGACGCCGAGGCTGAAGCAGGACAAGAGAGACAACGAACAACGTTAACCTGAGTGGAATTCTAATAGCATCTCCAGTACATGACGTAAAATACATAACCACCAAGTGCTAGATGTAAAATACATCAGCCGCTCATCTCTGGACTTAACTGTTGAAACTGAATTTAACTGTCGAAACTGAACTTAACTATCGAAACTGAACTTAACTGTCGGAACTGAATTTTGCTGTCGAAACTGAATTTTGTTGTCGAAACTGAACGCACTAGCAAGGTGAGGCTACACGTTGGTCGACTGACTTTTTCATCTCTGGTGAGTCGATTTTGCAGCCGTTGGATACGAAATCAAGGGCCTGCGGTTCATCTTCAACCTCCACCCCCCTGAGCCGCCGGCCACCACCGGCTAAACAGCAGCCCCCCGTCACCCACAGCCGGCGGTGCGCCGCCCCGCCCGCCCCGAAAACAATCCTCACCACCGGTCCACCGCCGCCCCGGCCATCCCTCTAGCCCCCCCCCC
>NC_041388.1:433473111-433504937 GCF_002162155.2 Triticum dicoccoides
ACCACCGCCCCCATCCTGAACCCAAAGATAGATAGTGGGGTACCTCTCCGGCGAGCCCCCCTCCCCGCTGCGGCTGGTTCTTCCTTCACCCCAGCGACCCCCCCTGAAAATCGATTGACCCAAAAGTCGATTCAGTCGATTGAAGTGTAGCTAAATCGGAGCAGCATTGCAAGCAAGAGCAAGAGCGAGAGCAGCAACGCGAGTAAGAGCAATAGCAAGAGCAGACCAGGCAAGGGACCGAGAGCAAGAGCAGAGCAGCAGCGCGAGCGAGAGCTAAAGCAGCAGCAGCTCCTACTGATGTGGATGTCACCGCCGAGGGAGCGACGCCGTGGAGGAAGTGGCCGGTGATGCCGCCGTGGATGGAGCCGCGCCGTTTCGGGTCGGGATCGAGCGCCGGCAGCACCGTGAGATCGAATCAAGAAGAAAATACAGTGATTAATGTACAACCTCTTTGGTGGCACCGATTAGGCCGCAACTTCATCCGAGGAAACGGTGATGATGATGCTCTTCCGGTGGTGCAGGTGAAGACAGTGGTGTGGGAATGGAGGTGGCGCGAAAGACGAGGGGAACATCGGGGCAGCTCCTTGGAGGTGGAGGACGGGGTGGCTAAACCGGCGGGACGATGAGATTGACGACGGATCCTCATCCGGTACGGTGGATGAGGGACGTCGAGGTGTTCCTGTGGACGACGTCGTCGGGGAAGAGGCTCCGGCTGGGTGGCGGATGGAGCAGGGTTTGGGGTTTCGTCGCGGGTTTTCACGGCCTCGATGTACAAATGGGTGGGCGGATGGGATGGCAGTGGAGAACCGTGGCTTAGGGACGCGCTTGTCCGAAATGTGGGGTAAGTTACGAAAGTACCCCCACCGATTTGAGGCGGTTCTTTCGGTTCAGGGGTACCACGGGCATTTCGCGTGTCGGGATTTCACAAGAGGTGTGAGTTTTCGCGCGCGTTGTAATTTTGGAATAGCAAGGCGCAGGTTGAGATGGAGGGAGTTGTCGGAGCACAACGAGACAAAGATATATCTTAAATATTTCGGGCTAACACGGTGCGGGTTGAAGAGGCGGGAGTTTTGCAGCATGATAGACAGAGACGCTAGCTTGAATTTTTGGCATAACAAGGCGCGGCTTGAAATTTCGGAAGAACGAGCTTAATGTGTACCCAAAAAAAAGACAATTTGCACCTCAACACGCACAACACACACAAACACCATTTAGACTAGAGTAAGGTACACGTGCATTGCACGCATGAGATTTGGCAACCAAATTATGAATAAATACCACATTATAGCATGCAAGCTTTGAGTCATATATGCATGATGTAGATGTTCGTTTAATTCTTATAGTTCATTTCATTCAAAATCATCTAGTTTTTATAAGAAAGCTAATCTATTTTAAGATTCATGGAATTGTGCATCGTAAGACATAAAGTAAAAACAAATAATGGCAAATCATGTAGAAAAACATTTGGGCAATTCTGATATGGAACATTCTAGAACAAATAAGAAGTGCTTGTGTTTTGATGTTTGTGCATTATGCTTAAGTTCAACCATGGAGTCTTCTATATTATACATGTGGCGAAATCTGGTGGAATCTAGATGATATCCAACGGCCAGTAGTGCTCAAATTTGCCATCTTTGGACCATCGGATTCGCCTCATCCAACGACCATCTTTCAATGTTAAACTTACCCGCACACAATATAAAAATATAAAATATAATATATATATAGGGGTATAGATATAGATATGTGATGCGAAAGCCGCCCATCATCTCCAATTAGAATAGTGTGTCCATGCACGGATGCGACGTGGCCAAATGATGTCTGCCATTGGTATCTCAAATTCAAATCAGTCCGACCTTGTTCAATGTGTATACATTACAACATGCTCGTTTCCAAACCACGCCGCGCAGATCTCCGTTATATTCATGCATGCATGGGTTTCAAACATCAGGATCTCTTATTCAAATATTTAAATTCAACTTTACATTGATTATGACCTCACCTATTCCTTTACACCCACACAATAGTCTTCTCTTTATAATTGTACCACTAACTTTCTCTCGTGCATGCATGCACACACACTACCAGTCGGCATTATCCATCGCACGCATGCAATCTTTTTCTTCAGGTCGGTCTCCCATGAAGGCACACACCCACACACATCCCCCTCTCCATCATATCGGGCATTCTTTATCTCTCACGCGTGCATGCGCAACGATCGATGTTCCTCTATGTATGTGTGTATATAGCTAGGTCTTTCATAGTTTTCCACACAAACCGATCAATCGATATATCCAGTGAGGTCTCACCCTCTTTCCCACGTCCACATCGATCAATCTATACCTCTCTATATAGGATTAACATATATAGCTAATACACCCACATTAATTATATATCCAACGTCCCCCTCTCATCATCCATGCCTTCCGCTTCATCTCTCAAACGCGTGCACAATGGCGAAGACAGGGGGCAGTAAGGGCCCTGCCCCCTCCCCCTAACATCACTATATATCGAGGCTAATATGAATGTGATCATTAGAGAATTGCTGCTAAAAATGGTTTAAGTTCATGAATTGACCCTCCTCGTAAAGGATTAGCAATGCTTAGCCCCCTAGCTCATTTATTTTTCATGGCTCCGCCACTGCATGCAACAGCGCACGTGTTCGCCCCTCTCTCTAAATATCGATCTCGCACTTGTGCATTCCTTCATAGTCTCCCTCCACTCGGCCCCTCGCACCATCTTCTAGCCCCCACCGGATTTTGCCACATGTACAATCTAGCAGACTCTATGGTTGAACTTAAGCATAATGCACAAACCACAAAACAACAGTGGTTCTCTTTTGTTCTAGAATCTTCCGTATCATAACTGCCCAAACTTTTTTCTAGTTGAATTGCCATTATTTGTTTTTACTTTATGCTTTACAACGCACAATTCCATGAATCATAAAATAGATTAAGGGCTTCTTTGATTCAAAGGATTCTCAAAGGAATTTTGGAGGATTCTAATCATTAGGAATTTTTCCTATCTTGGTTGTTTGATTCGTAGGATTGTAAACCATAGGAATTTTTCCATATGATTCATTTGCACTAGATTTCATAGGAAACATCCCATCCACTGAAACCTCTTTGAAAGAATTCTGCATTTTTTCTATGCATAATCAAACACTCGTACAATCCTGTAGGATTCAAGACGACATTTCACTATAATCCCATGTTTTTCCTATTCCCGCATTCTTAGATTTTTTATAAAAACTAATTGATTTTGAATGAGATGAACTATAAGAATTAAACGAAGGGCTACATCAGGCATATATGACTCATAGCTTACATGCTATAGTGTGGTATTTACTCATAATTTGGTTGCAAAATCTGATGCGTGCAATGCATGTGTACCTTACTAGTACTTCGAGTATGTGGAAAACACGTAAATTAGAATACCAATGGCACGCTACACAATGTCTCTCTTACAGTTCATGAAGCCACGTGGCACATGTGGAGGCGTTGTCGCGACCTCCTTGTGTGGATTGATCACAGTGGCGTGCTGCTGGTTCCAGAAGAATGTACTCGTCCTCCCTGAGCCATACTGGCGGTACATGCATGAAGCGAAGATGTGCACGCACGCCACGCACACACTCATTCCCTCGCACGCACACGCGGGTACACGGGCGGACACAATTTTGTACCAAGATCCACCCCATGTGATAATTTGACGCGTGTAAAGTCGTTCTCTTCATTGATGGTTAATTAATACAGCGCATGCAAATTGAGTGGACGTGAGGGCGGAAGAAAGACATTATTACTCCACTGCGCACATGCGAGTAGTTAAATCGTGGGTTGCTAGTAGTACTTCCATTGGTCTCCTTCGTATTTTGTGCCAAATTTTGATAGTAACATAATATTTACGCATTTGAGCAGTGTAGTACTTGAAATTTATGTTCCGCTAAACTCATCGGGAGCCGTTTCGGGCCTCAAAACCAAAACCATCAATTAATCTTTACCTTGTTCCCATCATGTTCGAAAGTCTGCTCACACCTACTAGTACGTACCAAACCTAAACGTGTTCCCACTATGGAGGTATTAGTACTAGTGCTAGTACTTAGGTTATAAAAGGGGAACTACCTAACCAAAAATTACTCTACCTTTCCTCCTCATAAGTGCTTCTTCTTCGTCCATCGTTGCCATGGCTGGTGAGCAGAGCTCTAGGTCGAGAACTACTCGTAACAAGGGAGTGGCAACCAAGGCTGTGGAAAAAAAGAGAGGGCTCGCCGCCATGCAGAGACCTCGAAAGATCTCTCACGGGCAGGCGATGGCTCCCAGGAGCGCCCTAGCCGCGGAGGCGAACATGCCGAGCCAGCGGAGCTGGAGTCGTTATCCCTCGACGGCATGCCCGATCAGCTCAATAAGCACCTCAATAAGCAGAAGGAGTTCATCCGAGGCTTGATGGAGTTGCTGAAGGAGAGCCTCGACGACATGCCCACTGAGCTCAATCAGCAGGGGGAGTTGACCGCCGGCTTGGTGATGCTGCTGAAGAAGAGCATTGCCTTGGAGAAGAAGGCGACCAGTGAAATCCTGCGACTTCAGGAGGACAAGGCGAAGCTCTGCCATGAGATCGACCTGTTGAAGGAGAAGAACGCCGCCTGGAAGAAGCTGCATGAGAATAGTAGTTCCTCGATGAAGATTCTACAGGCCCTCGTCATGGAACATAAGGAGGAGTTGGCGAAACTCCGCATCGAGCACCCGGCTGCTGTCAAGGTACATAATGCGGCCGTGGAACAGATGATGAAGGCTCGCATTGAGAAATCCCGCGTCATGGATAGAATGAAGAAGATGGCGGAGGAGACGCGCAAGGAGTGGAGGTCGTGGAGGCGATGAAGAAGCAGTTACGACTCCGTGGCGAATTAGATCATTTGGGGTGATAATCTTCCTTCTTCTTTTGCTCCTGTGTTTCATCTTTTGCTCGGGTGTTTCGCCGCACGTGTCACGTTCTCTGCGAGGCATGAATAGAACAATGGTTTTTTTAGGGAATGAATAGAACAATGCTAACAATGAGATGACTAGCAAATTAGATCATTTTTTATCGCCATATGGCACTGGGCTGCCATGTTTCGTGCTCCTCCATCGCAGTACTACTCCAGTGGAAAACTTGAGTATACCGCACGGTTCTTTGCTCCTCCTCGATCAGGTCGTCGGCGCATTTATACAAGCAGTCAAATCACAAGGCCCCGCCTTCCAGCAGTAATGAGCCGTCAAATCACAAAGGCCCTCGCCTCTCGTGAAACCAACCAAGCTAGACTGCCCGGCCCTCTAGCCTTTTAAAAAATGTATACTTTTGTACAGCAGTAGTATCGATGGATTGCGCCATGGAGCAAAACTTGAAATTAAAAAAAAGGTGGTACATATAGAGAGCGCTTGTCGCCAAATTATGCATATAGTACTATTAAAAAGGCTAGTCACAATAATGGTGTCCAGTACAACCCACCCCTCAAATAAAACTAAGAGGGTGCTTGGATACGTTTTAGTCCCATGACTAAAAGTAGTGGGACTAAAACATGCTAGCCTCACCCATGCTTGGATCCAAATACTAAAAAGGCTAAAATCAAGTTAATGAGCATTTATTATCCTCCAAACCCTCCAATCCAGAACTCGCCTGTGTTAAAGGAGAGGAGTTAAATGAGTAGAGAGAGGACTAATCCACATTTTAGTAGGGGTACCCCTGACTAAATTTTTTAGTCTCAAGACTAGTTTTAGCCCCTCTTTAGTTAGGGGTGCTTGGAACTTTAGCCTCTTAAAGAGACTATTTTTAGTCAGACTAAAATAAGTCCCTTGGATCCAAGCACCCTCTAAGCATCCTGGAATTCTTTGACAAAACTAAGCACCCTGAAATTCTTTGACAACTAAACTGTTGGCTATATGATGTTGGCCATATATATTGTACGTATATAATGTGAAGAAACGAGTGGTAGTACTATACCAACTAAAAGATGAAATGTAAGAAATACTAGTATGTACGTATTGAAGAGTTAAAGTAACGAGAAGAAACATAACATAGTTCTGCTGGGGGCTCAGCACAACACACCCCTCAAATTAAATTAAGCACACCTGAAATTAAACTTTGCAACTATTCCGGTAGACACTGCATTAGAACCACCATGAGCAACGACACTGCCACCTTACTCGGAGTCCTCGTCCACGTCCTCGACTTCATCCTTGTCCCTCTTCCTCTTGGCCGATACTTCTTTGCTTGAACCGCACACTTGGCTGTTGCTCTTCATCCAACCCTTGTAGATATTGAAGCAAAGGTAGCCACCCATTGCAGCATAGTGGATGTGGTCTATATCTAGTACATTCCGCTGCCATGCATGACGATGAAACGTGTATGGAGGTTTCTCCAGTGTACCGTACGAAGGATGAACCATGGCTCCTGCCAGGGTCAGCATTGAAGGCTGACGAGAGGACACCAACTGATTCTTCTGGAGGTCCAAGGTGTTGCCTACAATGAGGCCTATCCGACGCAGGACTTCTTTATCGTTACCAAAGTCTACAGCAACGAATTTGACTAGGTTGCTCTCGAGGAAGTCCTTAAAATCCTGGCAGTCAACGTCGGCATGGCATATGTCGTAGACCAAGCATAAGTCATGCACGCAAACCTGGATCACGGCGGGCTTCTTCCTCTCTTCGTCCTTTACATCCTTCTCTGGTCCCAGGACTATGGTGTACTCAACATCTAGCCCAGCGACCCACTCATCATCTGAGTCTTCGAACATGCGTCTGAAGCGAGAAAGGCATCTGAGGGAGTCCTGGATTAGGGGGTCTCCGGACAGCCGAACTATCTCCATTGGCCGGACTGTTAGACTATGAAGATACAAGAAGACTTCGTCTCGTGTCCGGATGGGACTCTACTTGGCGTGGAAGGCAAGCTAGGCAATACGGATATGAATATCTCCTCCTTTGTAACCAACCTTGTGTAACCCTAACCCTCTCCGGTGTCTATATAAACCGAAGGGTTTTAGTCGGTAGGACAACAACCATAACATACAATCATACCATAGGCTAGCTTCTAGGGTTTAGCCTCTCTGATCTCGTGGTAGATCTACTCTTGTACTACCCATATCATCAATATTAATCAAGCAGGACGTAGGGTTTTACCTCCATCAAGAGGGCCCGAACCTGGGTAAAACATCTGTCCCCTGCCTCCCGTTACCATTTGGCCTAGACGCATAGTTCGGGACCCCCTACCCGAGATCCGCCGGTTTTGACACCGACATCGGTGCTTTCATTGAGAGTTCCGTTGTGCCGTCGCCACCAGGAAGGATGTCTCATCCCGTCTTTAAAGACGGCACTATCACTGAGGGAGCTTTGGCTATCGGCCAAACTCTCCAGCTAGGTGGTTTTCTTATGACCGCCTGTTCGGCCGCTGCGCCGACGATGACTTCTGGGGTCATCGAAAGCAATCTTCATGTCAACTCGGAACTCGCCGAGCAGTTAGATCTAATGGAGCTCTCTTCCCTGAATGAGCTCTTGGATCGCATCGCCGCCCTGGGAGTCGCTACAGACTACGATCAGATTGGGCCTAAACCTGATCTGAGAGAGATCAACTCTCCCCAGGTCACCCATCATGTTGAAGTGGTGGAGGAACAATGCGGCAACCCTTCATCTATCTTAAGGACTAGCTACGTCCGGATTCCCGATCCCTCCAAGCCGGATACCCGCGGAGGGGAGGACGTCACTCAAGGCCTGAACCTAGAATTAGGTAGCGGGCTAGATTTATCGGTAAACATCCAAGAATCCAAACTTCCGAGTTAGGAAACTCCTTAGCCCCTAAGTCTCAGATTGGGCGAGGATTCGGATTCAATTCCACCCACCCACCCAAACATACGCGATCTATCCCAAATTAGGCAAGAGCCCGAAGAAACAGTACACCATTACTGGGCCAGATTCCTCCTGGTCATGAACAGGATAAAAGACTGCCGCGAGTAAGACACAATTTCATTCTTCTGCAATAATTGCACGAACAAGGGAATCCTCAACGCCATAAGTCGTCGCGAAATTACACACTTTGCTGACTTGGTGTCCATAGTACGAAAGTACTGTGCGATGGAAAGCGCCTGGAAAACCAAAATAAAATTTTGGGATAATCTGGCCCTGAATACAAACCCAGTCCGAAATAAAAGGGTGCATTATCACAATACACCTGGGTTAACTACCAAAAAGCAAAAGCCCTCTACGGGGCAAGGAACCATACTGGAGGGATGGCTCAACGGACCCTGCAAAATTCATAGTACATCGGATGCAATACCAACGCACAACCTTAGAGCATGTTGGATACTCCGACAGGTGGCCAAAAGTGGTGAGGCTCTACTCCTCCCAAAGACAACAAAGCATCATCCCGTGGACAACAATACGGTGTTAACGGTCTTTGAGACATTCGCGTCAAATAATAGACGCAAGCGAACACTTCGCAGCATGGCCGAAATCTGCCACATAGCAGAAATAAATCCTTGGAGTGACACGGCTATTACCTTGAATGCCAGTGACGAACCTAAATTCCGAACAGCCCGAGCACCAGCCGCACTGGTCCTCAGTCCAATCATGGGCGGCTTTCGACTCACCAAGGTACTCATGGACGGCGGTAGCGGATTAAACCTCATCTATGAGGAAACTCTTCAAAAGATGGAAATAGACTGGAGCCGCATTGAGCAAAGTAGCACAACCTTTAGAGGAATCATCCCCAGTCGGGAAGCACGCTGTGCTGGAAAAATCACACTAGACGTGGTATTCGGCACGCCGGATAATTACAGGTCCGAAGAAATTACATTCCAAGTGGCCCTGTTCAGCAGCGGATACCACGCTCTATTAGGGCGGGAGGCGTTTACAATCTTCCAAGCCATACCCCATTACGGGTACATGAAGCTCAAAATGCCCGGGCCCAACGGAATCATCACTCTTGCTAGTGATCCGGACATAGCACTCCGCACCAAAAATAAGATAGCTGCACTGGCCCTTGAGGCACTATCCGAAGCCCTAGCGGCCGAAGAACTAACTGTGCTGCGCTCCACGGTGAACAGGGACGACGTGATACTAGATAAAAGATCCAGGTCCACCTCCTTTAAACCGGCAGACGAAATAGTCAAATTCCAAGCCCATCCAACGGACCCTACAAAATCAGCTTCCATTGGGGCACAATTAAACCCTGATGTCGAAGCCGCACTGCAAGAGTTCCTACGCGAGAACTGGGACATTTTTGCCTGGCACCCTCTAGACATGCCAGGAATCCCACGCAGGCTGGCTGAGCACAGCCTAAATATCCTAAAAGGATTCAAGCCAGTCAAGCAGGCTCTTCGACGTTTCTCCGAGCCTAAAAGACAAGCCATGGGAGAGGAACTAGCCAAGCTATTGGAGGCCGGATTCATCAGAGATAGGCTCTTTGGCGTTTTTCCGAACCTAAGAGACATGCCATGGGAGAGGAACTAGCCAAGCTACTGGAGGCCGAATTCATCAAAGATATAAAACACCCGGACTGGCTAGCAAACCTGGTGATGGTACCAAAGAAGGACAAATCCTGGCGCTTGTGCGTCGATTTTAAGGACCTTAACAAGGCCTTCCCAAAGGATCCCTTCCCCCTCCCCCGCATTGATCAAATCATCGATGCTACCGGAGGACACGATTCATTGTGTTTCCTCGACGCATACTCCGGCTACCATGAAATTAAAATGGTAGAGCCAGACCAAGCCGCAATGGCATTCATCACACCATACGGCCCATTCTGCTTCAACACAATGTCCTTCGGGCTAAAAAACGCCGGCGCAACATATCAACGCATGATTCAGACATGTCTGGCAAACCAGATCGGCAAAACAGTGGAGGCATACGTGGATGACATGGTCGTTAAAACCAAGCATGTAGAAACTCTAGTAGACGACTTGAGGCTCACATTCGACAACCTCCGAACATATGACATCAAGCTCAATCCGGAAAAATGCGTTTTCGGCGTACCAGCCGGAAAGCTCCTGGGATTCATTGTCTCCAGTAGAGGTATTGAAGCTAATCCGGCCAAAATCCGAGCGTTGTCACAGTTGGCTACCCCAACAGACCTCAAACAAATACAAAAATTGACTGGATGCGTGGCAGCTCTAAGCTGCTTTATCTCCCGCTTGGGAGAAAAGGCATTACCCCTTTATCGCCTCCTCCGGCGCACCGAACACTTCGAGTCGACGGACGCCGCCACGGCCGGATTCAACGAAATAAAAGCCATACTGGCAACAAACCTAGTCCTGGCCGCGCCAAACATTGGCGAACCAATGCTATTATACATTGCGGCAACTCATCAAGTAGTAAGCGCAGTGCTCGTCGTCGAGCGAGAAGTGGACAGACACAAATTCCCCCTTCAAAAGCCGGTTTAGTATGTGTCCACTGTCCTTACTCCATGCAATTCATGGTACCCGCATTATCAAAAGATAGCGTACGCAGTATTTATGGCATCCCAGAAGCTGTGACACTACTTTCAAGAGTGTTCGATAACGGTAGCCTCGGAAGTACCACTAAACGATATTATAAACAACCGCGACGCGACGGGCTGGATTGCCAAATGGGCCATTGAGCTCCTCCCGTTCGACATAACTTACAAGCCACGGAGAGCTATTAAGTCGCAAGTTTTGGCTGACTTCGTCGCTGAATGGACGGAAGCCGAACTCCCTAAAGAGTACGGCACATATTCAAACTGGATCATGCACTTCGATGGCTCCAAAATGTTGGCTGGTCTGGGGGTTGGCATCGTTTTGACGTCCCCAACAGGAGACACTGTTCAATACGTACTACAGATAATGTAAACGGACTACAACAACGCAGCCAAATATGAGGCCCTTCTACATGGTCTCTGAATGGCAGTATCCATGGGCATTCAATGCCTAGAGGTGCGCGTGGATTCGAACCTCGCAATATCCCAAATAAATGGAGACTTCGATGCCAAGGATCCGAAAATGGCAGCTTATCGCAATGCCGTCCTAAAAATGTCAGCTCGGTTCGAGGGGCTCGAATTTCACCATGTGGCTCGGGAAAACAATCAGGCGGCGGATATTCTTGCCCGCATCGGCGCAAAACATGACGCGGTCCCTCCCAACATATTTCTGGACAGGCTTTTCAAGCCATCCGTAGCATGGGAAGGGGACACCGGTAACAACAGTCTGGACCCGGCCAAAATACCCGATACCGAACTCTCTGACACAATCAGAGGCTCCGCCACCGAAATAACACAATCAGCCCATGAAATAATGGCCATTATTGCCCCGTGGACAGAACCATTCCTGCCTACCTAACTAGACAGGAACTTCCGGAGGACCAAAATGAGGCACGCTGCATAGTGCGGTGATCCAAGGCCTACAGGGTCCATGAGGGAGAATTGTACAAAAAAAACGCTATCGGAGTCCTTCAAAGGTGCATCTCCGAAGAGGAAGGGCGGAACCTTTTGGCAGAAATTCACGCCGGACTCGGCGGTCACCACGCCGCAGCCCGAGCTCTTGTAAGCAAGGCCTTCCGTACATGATTTTATTGGCCAACGGCCCGGGCAGATGCATAGGACTTGGTCCAACGTTGCGCCGGTTGCCAGCTCTTTGCAAATCAAAGCCACATGCCACCCACCGCCCTCCAAACAATCCCCATTACATGGCCCTTCATGGTCTGGGGGCTTGACATGGTTGGACCCCTTAAAGGGGGAACCCACAAGAAAAAATACTTATTGGTCATGGTGGATAAATTCACCAAATGGATAGAGGCTAAACCGGTTAAAACAGCTGAATCCGGACCGGTGATAGATTTCATATCCGGGGTTGTACACCGTTACGGCGTCCCCCATAGCATCATCACTGATAACGGCACGAACTTCACGGCCGACGAGGTAAAACTCTAGTGCAGCAAAATGGGCATCAAGCTCGATTATGCTTTAGTCTATCACCCACAAACCAACGGTCAAGTCGAACGAGCAAATGGTCTTATAATGAGCGGCATTAAACCCAGATTAGTGCGCTCCTTAACGGAGTCAGACCCGCACTAGGTAGAGGAGCTCGACTCCGTACTCTGGGGGCTGCGGACCACGCCGAATCGTAGTACTGGATATACACCGTTTTTTATGGTGTACGGCGCAGAGGCAGTCCTGCCCTGTGACATAATTCATGACTCACCTTGAGTGCACATGTACAAAGAAAGAGAAGCCGAGCTCGATCGGCAGGACAGTCTAGACACCTTGGAGGAAGAGCGTGACGTAGCCAAAGCCCATTCCGCATTTTACCAGCAACAGGCTCGCAGATACCAAAGCAGAGAAGTACGGGCCAAAACTTATAATGTTGGCGAACTCGTTCTACGGCTGCCGGATAAGAAAAAGAACAAGCTCGAGCCCAAATGGGAAGGTCCCTTCATTATCGACCATGTTCTGACTGGTGGAGCGTACCGACTGCGGGATGCATCGACTAGTCGACTCGAGCCAAACCCATGGAACGCAGCCAGGCTCCGAAGATTCTACGCCTAGCACCGGACTTTATGCTAGTCCCCTCCCTTTGTCCATTTTCTGCATATGCATCATCTGTCTTGTTTCCCTTTCTTTCTTTTATTTCTCTAGGCCTTCAAGGGTCACCTTGTGCCTCACTCATACATCACAGATGCGCTAGCTGCACTCTTCATACCTGGGGGCTTCTTTCACAGAAGCTTAAGTTATTTACCTGGGCCTCACGCCCAACACATGTGTTATACTTCCGCATGAACCTTTTTTCACCATTATATGCATCGATATGACTTAAGTTTTGGCCAAGTTGGGTTGTCTGGCTCTTGTATTTATGCCCTACGTTCCCGTTAGTTCGGCTAGGGCATAAGGGGAGCACCTCTGCGATTGTTACCGCCGGGTCAGCCGGACGTGTACCTCAGACTGGGTGAAGTCGAAAGCTAGCGTTCTTCAGAGAATATTCGGTCGGTGAACAAAAGATGACTTTTATTTATTATCCATATCTGCCCCCAGATGCTTTTTCTGTGCTTCTTGTCGTAGTCCGGACATGCACTTTAGGGCATGCTTACCCAGGGAAAGGAACCCTTAACGGAACTATTCTCTCTGGAAGATGTTTCTTACTACCCATGTAATATAAGATAACTAGTTGGGCACTTGTCTAATAAAGCACCAATGACCCCTATGCCTGGTCTCCACGCATGCCCCGGTTCTTATACAACCAAGAGGGTATTCGGATACACTCCGAACTGTCGGGTCCTGAGGTTGAAGCGAAAAGGTCTGCCACGACAAACGATCTACAATCCGGCTAGAAGGCATTATACATGTCACTTTAAAATTACATAGTCAATTTGACTGGTTGAATTCCTCCTCAATGCCATCCAATAGGCTGTCTAGTCTACAGTCCTTTTGGGAATACTTTGCGGCCAATTCTACTTGGCCATACACTAAGCTCACAGGGATCTCCTTCCCATCAGGCCCCACAGGTCCGACTTCGGCAATGTGGTTCGGGTCAGCCTTCGTGTACCGCGTCTTCAGCATTGCCCAGGCTTCCCTGGCGCCCTGACGGCAGGCCGATATCTTCCAGAATCGGAAGCGCCATCGTGCTCCCTTCAGCTTTTCTGCAAGCTCTCCAAGGCCTTCGGGTGTGGAGATGGATGGCCACAAGGCCTGGGTGACGCCTTCCATCACCTGCCGAACTCGTTCGTGCAACTGTGAGAGCTCGGGAAGAAGATCACCCGTTGAACCAGGCATCTCCTCGGTAGGACGACCTATTAGCATACCTACAGACATAACTCTGTCAGCCAGCTTCCTCGCTGAACTCTTTTTCAAAGTTCGTTCAAGCACTTACTAAATATGCCGCGTCGAAGCCGCCGATTCTCCTTAACAGAGTCTGACAGTTGGGCACGAACATCTTTTAGTTCTACGCCCAGCTTGGTGTTGGCATCTAGGAGATCATTCTTCTCCTGCCTCACCCTCGTAAGCACGCTCTCACTGGCCTTCAGCTGGCGTATGAGCCGTTGCTTATCCGAATATACTCCAGCGTCATCTGCATTTTTATTGTCAGATCTGCATATACGCCGCATTCTAATATGATACTTATCATCTGAAGGATATGTTACCAGAGGGGGTCTCTTTGGGATCCCCTGCTGCAGCTAGTGCGGCCTGAAGTTGGGCTTTGCACTCTTCCAGCTCCTGGGACAGTCGAGTATTCTTTTCTGTAAGAACCTGCATAACAAATGATCCTTAAATCAGTTATCCTAACTGTTTCAAGTCTCAGGGGCTACTGATATATATAATCATCAAATTTTCTCACCTGTATGTCTTTTACATACTGCTCCATGGCTCTAGCTAGACCATTTTGAGCGGCACGGAGGTGCGAGTCTCCCGAGTTGAAGGCATCCAATGCCTCTTGGGAGAAACAAGCATCACGAAGAACAGTCCGACGAAGCTTGTGGTTCATGGCACTTTCCACCTTGGAATTGGTGGCAGACAGTTTGTCCGCATCCTCTGTCGGAGGGGTGCCCGGCGCACGCCTCATATTCGTACCCGCCTTCGAATCCGGCCTTGGAGCCTGGCTGGTGGAGGCGCGATGGGTAGCCTCTCCGGGTATAGTCCGGCGAGCGCTCTTTTTCCTGAAAAGAAGGCATGGGCGTTAGTATGCCTCTGAGAATAATGGCTTGCAATAAAGACGACGCGCCGTACCGCTGCGCCGGTGTCTCAATCCGGACTGCGGGTCTTTTCAGCCCACCTGGCCTTGCGGCCCCTTGTTGGCTATGTAACGCCCTCGATGCGGCTATAGCTCCCACGTGTCGAGGCACGACTTAGAGACATAACCGCATTGAAAGCAATGTCGCAAGTCAGGCAATCATTACAACATCCCATGTAATACATAATAAAAGGGGGAGATAACATAGTTGGCTTACACTCGCCACGTCACATCATAGTACATAAATAACATCCATCAAACAATCACTCATGGCCCGACTACGGCGCCAAAATGGAAAAGAACCCAACATGCGACAAGGCCCTGAATCAAACCCCAACTAGGCACCACTACTGATCATCGGGAAAGGAAACATAATAACACTGAGAGTCCTCGTCGAACTCCCACTTGAGCTCGTACTCGTCACCTGGAGCGGAATCACCTGGACCTGCATCTGGAATTATAGTAACTGTGAGCCACAGGGACTCAGCAATCTCGCACCCTCGCGATCAAGACTATTTAAGCTTATAGGAATGGATAAGGCAGATATATGTGGAGCTGCAGCAAGCGACTAGCATATGTGGTGGCTATCTTATTCGCAAGAGAGAGCGAGAAGAGGAGGCAAAGCACGAGCAAGAATCTAGAAGGACAACCTGCGCAAACATTACTCCAACACCGTGTCCGCTTCCCGGACTCCGCCGGAAAGGGGCCATCACGGTAACACACGCGTTTGATTCATTTTAATTAAGTTTAGTTAAAGTTATCTACAACCGGACATTAACAAATTCCCATCTGCCCATAACCGCGGGCACGGCTTTCGAAAGATCAATCCCTGCAGGGGGTCCCAACTTAGCCCATGACAAGCTCTCACGGTCAACGAAGGAATAGACCTCCTCCCAAGACATTTCGATCAGACTCGGTATCTCGGTAACTCAAGACACTTCGACAGGGTAAAACAAGTCCAGCAACACCGCCCGAATGTGCCGACAAATCCCGATAGGAGCTGCACATATCTCTTTCTCAGGGCACACTCAGATGAGACTAGCTACGAGTAAAACCAACCCTCAAGTTTCCCCGAGGTGGCCCGCAGGCAGCTAAGTTCGGACCAACACTCAGATGGAGCACTGACCCGTGGGGGGGCTAAAATACGATGACCCTTGGGTCTGCAGAACCCAAGGGAAAGAAAAGGGTAGGCGGCAAATGGTAAAACCAAGGTTGGGCATTGCTGGAAAAGCTTTAATCGAGGCGAAATATCAAGGGGTTCCCATTATAACCCAACCGTGTAAGGAACGCAAAATCCGGGAACATAACACCGATATGACGGAAACTAGGGCAGCAAGAGTGGAACAAAACACTAGGCGAGAGGCCGAGCCTTCCACCCTTTACCAAGTATATAGATGTATTAAGATAACATAGCAATATAATGATATCCCAACAAGTAAATAAATGTTCCAACAAGGAACGGCTCCAATCTTCACCTGCAACTAGCAACGCTATAAGAGGGGCTGAGCAAAGCGGTAACATAGCCAATCAACGGTTTGCTAGGACAATGGTGGGTTAGAGGTTTGACATGGCAATTCGGAGGCTGATAAGCAAAAGGTAGGCATCGTAGCATTGGCAAAGCAAGAGCGAGCAAACTAGCATAGCAAAGATAGTAGTGATTTCGAGGGTATGATCATCTTGCCTGCACAATTGTCAGAGTTGACTGGTTCCTCACAAGCAAACTCAACGGGCTCCTCGGTAGCGAACTCGTCTCCCGGCTCTACCCAACAAGACAAACAAGCAACAAGGATACAATCAACCACGTGCAAGACCAAGCAATATGATGAAAAGATGATATGATATGCGGGATGCGATGCGGGATGCAAAATGCAAGATATGACAGGAAATGCATGAACCTGGCCTCAACATGGAATTCCAATGGTGCCACTGGATAGAGGGGATGAAATCGCTTGAAAACGATATAAAGATCATTGGAATCGGAGCTACGGTTTGGAAATGGCAAGCGTTTTAAGATATGACACCGGTCGGCGATTTACAGCAAGTAGGCATCTAAATGCAACGAAATGAACATGCTACAGCCACCAAACATGAAAACAAAATACATGGCAGTGATGTACACAAGATGGTTAACAAAACACTAGCACTGAGCCATAGGCAAATTCATCCATTATGAGGTTCAAACAAGCATGGCAAAAATGCAAATGCAAAACAGATTCCAGACTTAGTGAAATTAACACTAGTCTGAAATTTCAGATCACGATGCTCTCTTCGGAGCAGCAAAACAACATGATAAATGACCTTAACATGACAAGTAAGAACATGGCATGGAGCTACTAAACAAGCTTAACAAAAGTCCCAAAGTGACCTGGGGCCAAAAGGGATCACAAAATATATTAACGGGCACAAGAACAAAGCATAAAACACAATCAGTTTTCAGACTTAGTGAAAACTGAGACATGCTAAAATATAACTCACGAAGGCATGTAAACGAGCTCGATGCACTCACCACGGTGCAAGTCATGGCAAGGCAGGCATACATCTAATAATAAGGCACAAAATACAATCTAGGCATGGCAAGTACAATGGCATGGCATGCACGGATCAACTACAACAACGCCGGCAAAATCGCAAACGAGTTGACGATCTGCCTAGATTCACCACGAAGCAAAAGTAGAGCTCGATTGACTCAAGATATGGTGCTCCATAAATGCAAACAAAGACATGAATGGATAGACCATAATATGAATAACAAAAGTCCCTTACTGATCATCCTCAAAAGAGGCACGGATCATTAGGAAACAAGCTGAACATATGGCATCATGAACTAAAATATCCCAGACTTAGTGAAAACAACTAAGTCCCTGCAATCAGCAATCTCAGGTACCTCTCTTCGCAAGCTTGCACAAGACAACACACACATCCTAAAAATGCATGGGAGGCACCTCTGGAAGGAAGACAAAATGCTTCACAATACATCCCAAAGAGTCACAGGCATATCATGCACGAATTAAACATGGCAAAAATGACAAAAGTGCATGATGAACTAACGGATCTGCAATTTAACTCACGAAGCCTCCTTCTAACAGCATTTTCGGCAGCAAGATGACCTCAAATGCAAATGATGCAATGGAATGAAATTATGTACATGTCGAGGCGAAGATTGTGATATATCATATGCCCAAATCGGAGCTACGGATGCGGAGATATCACTGATCAAAGATAGCATAAAAATCTAGAGGGAGAGGGAAAAAGTCAACCCTAGAATTTCGGATCTGAGATCCAGATCGGGGCACTGTTCACCGATGCGGAAACCGAGGTTCGTCGGTCGGAGTTGGAGCTCTCGCCGGAGCTTGCGGACGCCGGGGAGGCCTTGGAGCGGCGCGCCGGCCGGAGGAGAGGACGGCGATGGGGCGGCGACCACCGGGCGGCGAGGCGGCGACCACCGGTGGACGGCGGGGCCGCGGCTCGAGGTGCCGGCCGGCGACGATGGCGGGCGGCGGCGCCGGTGCCTCAGGTGGCCGGCCGCGAGGAAGAAGGGCGGCGGGGCGCGGGCGCGAGGCGGCGGAGGAGATGGGCCACGGGGGCCTCCCGCGGGCTCGGGCGGGCCGGCGCGGCGGCGGCGATGTGGGCGCCCGCCCGGGACATGTGGCGCAGCGGGGTTGGCTGAGGCGGATCGGCGGACGTTGTCCGGCCGGGGGCGGACACGTCCGTCGGCGGAGATTCTGTTTTTTTTAGGGTTTTGGACGGGGGAAGAAGAGATCCGAATGGAGGGGGGTATATATAGGCATAAGTAGAGCTAGGAGAGTCCAAATGAGGTGCGGTTTTCGCCCACGCGATCGTGATCGAACGCTCTAGGACATGGAGCTGAGTTTGGTGGGGTTTTGGGCCAAATTGGAGGGGTGTTGGGCTGCAACACACACGAGGCCTTTTCGGTCCCTCGGTTAACCGTTGGAGTATCAAACGAAGTCCAAATGATACGAAACTTGACGGGCGGTCTACCGGTAGTAACCCAAGGCCTCTTGGCAAGTCTCGGTCCAATCCGGAAATGTTTAATCCCCACACACGAAAGAAAGCTAGAAATGACCACCGGAGGAGAACAAAGCGCCAGAATGCAAAACGGACAACGGGGAAAATGCTCGAATGCATGAGATGAACATGTATGCAAATGCAATGCACATGATGACATGATATGAGATGCATGAAAACGAAAACAACACACGGAGACAAAAACCCGAACCCGAGAAATAAATATAACTTAATGCCGGAAACAGCAAGAGTTAGATACAAATATGGAAAGTATATCTGGGGCGTTACAACACTCCACCACTACGAAAAGATCTCGTCCCGAGATCTAGGACTGAAAGAACTCCGGGTACTCAGAACGGAGGTGATCCTCGCGTTCCCATGTAGCTTCACGGTCGGAATGGTGAGACCACTTGACTTTGAGAAATTTGATTGACTTGTTGCGAGTTCTGCGTTCAGTTTCTTCAAGAATGGCAACTGGGTGCTCACGGTAAGAGAGATCTTCTTGGAGCTCAATGTCCTCGAAGTTGACAGTGCGGTCGGGAGTCTTGAAGCACTTTCGAAGCTGAGAGACATGGAACACATCAGGAACATTTGCAAAGTTTGAAGGAAGCTCAAGTTGATAGGCGAGTTCGCCTCTCTTGCTGACAATCTTGAAAGGTACCACGTATCTAGGGGCAAGCTTCCCTTTGATACCGAAGCGACGAGTACCTTTCATGGGAGAGATGCGGAGGTAAACATGATCTCCGATCTCGAAAGCCAAATCACGGTGCTTACTATCATAGTAGCTCTTCTGGCGGGATTGGGCTGCTTTGAGGTTATCACGAATGACTTTGCACATTTCTTCTGCTTCTGTGATTAAGTCATTACCCAGAAGCTGACGTTCACCGGTTTCAGACCAGTTGAGAGGGGTACGACACTTCCTGCCATACATAATTTCAAAGGGGGCCTTGCCCGAACTTGCTTGAAAACTGTTGTTATAGGAGAATTCAGCATAAGGAAGACAATCCTCCCACTTCATGCCGAAGGAGATCACACAAGCCCTGAGCATATCTTCAAGAATCTGGTTGACACGTTCGACTTGACCGCTTGTTTGAGGATGGAAAGCAGTGCTGAAGCGGATGTTGGTGCCCATGGCCTTCTGAAAAGAATCCCAAAACTTGGAGGTAAAGATGCTGCCACGGTCTGAAGATCTTGAGGAATACCGTGTAGAGAGACAATGCGAGAGGTATAGAGTTCCACCAATTGAGCTGCAGTGATCGACTCTTTGATAGGCAGAAAGTGAGCCACTTTGGTGAGCTTGTCGATGACGACGAATATAGCATCATTGCCACGCTTGGACTTTGGAAACCCAGTCACGAAGTCCATTTCAATGTGGTCAAACTTCCATTCTGGAATGGCAAGAGGTTGGAGGAGACCAGCTGGCCTTTGGTGTTCTGCCTTCACTCTTCTGCAGACATCACATTCATTCACGAATTGAGCGATCTCGCGCTTCATTCGAGTCCACCAATAAGCTTGCTTGAGATCCTGATACATCTTCGTACTACCAGGGTGGATGGAGAGGAGAGAGTTGTGAGCCTCGTTCATGATCACTTTACGAAGTTCACCTTTGGGCACAACAATACGATCCTCGAAGAAGAGAGTGTCCTTGTCATCAAGGCGGTAGCACTTGTACTTGGACTGACTCTTTGCAATCCCAATCTTCACCTATTTCACCATAGCATCAAGAAGTTGGGCTTGGCGAATCTGGTCTTCTAAGGTAGGAGAGACTTGAAGGTTGGCGAGGAAACCTTGAGGAACAACTTGCAGATTCAGCTTGCGGAAAGCTTCACAAAGCTCAGGTTGATAAGGCTTGATAATCAGACTGTTGCAGTAGGCCTTTCTGCTCAAAGCGTCAGCAATCACATTGGCCTTGCCTGGAGTATACTCAATACTCGGATTATACTCTTGAATCATTTCGACCCATCGAGTTTGCCTTAGGTTGAGATTAGGCTGAGTGAAGATGTACTTGAGACTCTTGTGATCGGTGAAAATGTCCACTTTTCTTCCCAATAGAAGATGTCTCCAAGTCAAAAGAGCATGCACAACTGCCGCCAACTCGAGATCATGAGTGGGGTAGTTCTTCTCATTAGGCTTCAACTGGCGAGATGTATAAGCAACAACTTTCTTCTCTTGCATCAATACTGCGCCAAGACCTTGGAGAGAGGCATCACAAAAGACCTCGTACGGCTTGGATTCATCAGGTGGAGTCAGAACTGGAGCAGTGATCAACTTCTCTTTCAAAGTGTTGAAAGCAATATCACACTCCGGAGACCAAACATACTTGACGTGCTTCTGAAGAAGATTTGAGAGAGGCTTCGCGATCTTGGAAAAGTTTTCAACGAATCTTCGGCAATAGCTTGCAAGTCCGAGAAAAATGCGGAGTTGCTTCACATTCTGAGGAGGTTCCCAATTCACAATTGCGGATACCTTCTCGGGATTCACGGAAATGCCCGTGGCAGAGATGATATGACCAAGATAAAGAACCTCATCGAGCCAAAATTCACACTTGGAGAACTTGACATAGAACTGATGTTCCCTGAGCTTATCGAGAACCAAACGCAAGTGCTTGGCATGATCTTCCTTGTTCTTCGAGAAAACCAGAATGTCATCGAGATAGACCAAAACGAAGTCATTGGTGTAGGCGTTGAAGATGAAATTCATCATGCGAGAGAACGTCGGAGGAGTGTTGGCGAGGCCAAAAGACATGACAGTGTATTCATATGAACCAAAGCTTGTTCTGAATGCTGTCTTGGGAATATCTTCTTCACGAATGCGAATCTGGTGATAACCCATACGGAGATCAAGCTTGGAGAATACTTGAGCACCCTTGAGTTGTTCGAACAGCTCATTGATGTTGGGAAGTGGGTATTTGTTCTTGATGGTCTTCTTGTTCACTCGACGGTAATCAACACAAAGTCGGCTCGAACCATCCTTCTTCTTCACAAAAAGAACACCACAACCCCACGGAGAAGTACTAGGCCGGATGAGACCCAATCTTTCTTGCTCATCGAGTTGTTTCTTCAACTCCTTCAACTCTTCGGGGCCGAGCTTGTAGGGACGTTTGCACACAGGTTCCGTACCGGGCTCAAGTTCAATAACAAATTCAACCGGCCGGTTTGGAGGCATCCCTGGGAGTTCTTCTGGAAAAATGTTTGGATATTCACAAACAACAGGAATTTGAGAGATGGCATCCAATTCACCCTTCTCATTGAGAGAAAACAGACGGATAGTATTATCCCGAGCGGCAAAGATAATGATATCCTCAGACGAATGAGTCAATTGAATCTGCCTGGCTGCACAATCAAGCTGAGCCTTGTGCTTAGAAAGCCAATCCATTCCGAGAATAAGATCGATATCCGAGTTACCAAGAACCATAGGAGAAGCAAGAAACTTGAACTCGCCCATCGTGATAGAAATATCCGGCACCTCCATACTAGAACTCAGTCGCTTAGCTGGAGAGACGACTTGCATAGCTCTAGGTAATGCCTTAGTGCTAAAATTGTTCTCCGATGCAAATGGAAATTACATGAAGGAATGCGATGCACCCGAGTCAAAAAGAACTTTTGCAGGAATATCATTAACAGGAAGGTTACCCATGATCACATCTGACGAGTCCTCTGCCTGAGCTGCATTCATCAAATTGACCTTGGCGTGCTTGGGATTATGCTTGACCACAGCTGTACTTGCCGATCTGACAGGAGGAGGAGGAGGAAGACACCTCTGGTTGAAACACTTGTTGGCATAGTGACCCTTCTGTTGGCACTTGTTGCACGTGACCTCTGAAAGCGGACGGTGATACGGAGCACTCGATCTTGGAGCTTGAGACGAAGTCTTGTTCTGAAAGCCTGGGTTGGGTGGGTGGGAAGAACCACTGCCACCTTTGCTCTTCTGCTGATACGGCTGACGGAACGGAGGAGGAGGAAGCCAAAACTTCTGCTGCTTGGCCACTTGAGTAGAGGAAGAAGGAGTAACATCTCTGACTCGCTTCCTGGAAGCATCACACCTCAACTGAGCAGCCTCTTGCTTCAGTGCCATGTTGTAGAACTCATCGTATCTCAAAGGCTCAAAGAGAACAAGAGCGAGCTGAATATCTTCTCTGAGACCACCCCTGAACTGATATATCATGCTCTTCTCATCAGGCACGTCCTGCTTGGCAAAGCGGGCAAGTTTCTGGAACAATTTGTTGTAGTCATAGACAGACAAAGAGCCTTGCTTCAGATTGCGGAATTCCTCACGCTTGCTTTCAACCACGCTCTGCGGAATGTGATGAGCTCGGAAATCTCGACGGAAATCATCCCAAGTGATAACACGTTCACCTCTGGAATCCTTGTACTGCTGGAACCACTCTGCAGCCTAATCTTTGAGTTGGAAGGAAGCGAATTTCAAAAAAAAACCTCAGGCCTGACGTTGCTGCACTCGAAATGCTTACACAGATCCACAAGCCAATCGTCAGCATCGGTTGCCTCAACACAATTGCTGAAAGTCTTTGGCCCGTTAGCAAGAAACTGGTTGAGTGTAGCAAAGTGACTCTGATTGCTGCCTTGATTCCCTTGACTGCCTTGATTGCGCTCTTGGAGTATTTGCATGATCAGTTGTGTGTTTGCATTGGTTGCGTCCATAACAGCTTGCCATGCCTCTGGAGGAGGTGGAGGTGGTGGCGGATCAGGATTCGGAGTCGTGCGCGTTGGAGGAGCCATACTGAACAGGTTGACCACCATTAGCACATGACAGATAAATATTGAAGGTGAATCCAACGGAATGAAAATTGCAACATAGTCTTCGCATCCGAACAAAATGAACGAATGTATTTCTCTTGAAGTGGTCACATATTCCTAAATTGCGAAGCCACGAAGAATCAGGTAGAAGGGGTACAACAACGAGGGATGGAATCAACATATGACGTCGAAGCAAAACGAATGCCACAACTCGAAATAAAACCAAGGGTTGGCTTGCGGGATAAGCCGGAACAAATACATGATAGAAATTTCATCCGAAGTTTTCGTGGTGGGACCTACACGGGCTCGATCGTACAGCACCATCATGTACAAGGCAGTGCACATGACATACGAAGCGTCCCCGAGTCAGCATAGCCAAGGACTCTTTAAGACACAACGAGACCACTGTAAAATCGACCGTGAATAGGCGAACCACTAGACGTCGAACCCCAATTTCATATCATACATCTGTCGGAAGATATCCTAAGGCTACTTGAATTCCCACCTATGAAATTCCCGAAATTTTCCCGGTTATGCAATCAGGTGTTGGGGATACAGGGGAAGCATAATATCTCACCCAAGCTAGCAAATCCTACATCCAGCTGTATCCATCCTTCAACACATAACCAAGAAACCTTCGGAAACCATCTATCTCAACCTTCGAAAAGCATCCGTTATACAAGTTATGGCGATACTCCCGAACTCCCGCCCCAGTACTGGGTGGCGTCGAGGTTATCTCACCAACGAACTGCATAAAAGAGATTTTCGATGTCGCGCACAAATCTCAAGTATACCAGAATTGCAACGATAAAATTGTGACGACAACACCTCGGAGCTCAACTCCCGGGACACTGCCACAACCCCTAAAGACAGGAGGCACCAAGAACAATGTTCTCGTCACAAAACCATCAGAACAAAACCAAGATACTCGCGTGATCCTAAAATTTTTTTTAGTGAAATTTGAGAAGAGAAGAGTTAAAACTCTACGTCAGGATGCCTTACGAGAGCGATGAGGAGACTGGGAAGTAAAAGAATTCCTAAGCTCTCCAATATATAATTCCTAAATGACTCAAAACATTTTTCTAGACACAACTCGGCTGCTAAAAGCGATCAAGCAATGGGGCTCCTAAGGTCGGGGAAGGCTCTGATTACCAACTTGTAACGCCCTCGATGCAGCTATAGCTCCCACGTGTCGAGGCACGACTTAGAGACATAACCGCATTGAAAGCAATGTCGCAAGTCAGGCAATCATTACAACATCCCATGTAATACATAATAAAAGGGGGAGATAACATAGTTGGCTTACACTCGCCACGTCACATCAGAGTACATAAATAACATCCATCAAACAATCACTCATGGCCCGACTACGGCGCCAAAATGGAAAAGAACCCAACATGCGACAAGGCCCTGAATCAAACCCCAACTAGGCACCACTACTGATCATCGGGAAAGGAAACATAATAACGCTGAGAGTCCTCGTCGAACTCCCACTTGAGCTCGTACTCGTCACCTGGAGCGGAATCACCTGGACCTGCATCTGGAATTATAGTAACTGTGAGCCACAGGGACTCAGCAATCTCGCACCCTCGCGATCAAGACTATTTAAGCTTATAGGAATGGATAAGGCAGATATATGTGGAGCTGCAGCAAGCGACTAGCATATGTGGTGGCTATCTTATTCGCAAGAGAGAGCGAGAAGAGGAGGCAAAGCACGAGCGAGAATCTAGAAGGACAACCTGCGCAAACATTACTCCAACACCGTGTCTGCTTCCCGGACTCCGCCGGAAAGGGGCCATCACGGTAACACACGCGTTTGATTCATTTTAATTAAGTTTAGTTAAAGTTATCTACAACCGGACATTAACAAATTCCCATCTGCCCATAACCGCGGGCACGGCTTTCGAAAGATCAATCCCTGCAGGGGGTCCCAACTTAGCCCATGACAAGCTCTCACGGTCAACGAAGGAATAGACCTCCTCCCAAGACATTCCGATCAGACTCGGTATCTCGGTAACTCAAGACACTTTGACAGGGTAAAACAAGTCCAGCAACACCGCCCGAATGTGCCGACAAATCCCGATAGGAGCTGCACATATCTCTTTCTCAGGGCACACTCAGATGAGACTAGCTACGAGTAAAACCAACCCTCAAGTTTCCCCGAGGTGGCCCCGCAGGCAGCTCAGTTCGGACCAACACTCAGATGGAGCACTGACCCGTGGGGGGCTAAAATACGATGACCCTTGGGTCTGCAGAACCCAAGGGAAAGAAAAGGGTAGGCGGCAAATGGTAAAACCAAGGTTGGGCATTGCTGGAAAAGCTTTAATCGAGGCGAAATATCAAGGGGTTCCCATTATAACCCAACCGCGTAAGGAACGCAAAATCCGGAAACATAACACCGATATGACGGAAACTAGGGCAGCAAGAGTGGAACAAAACACTAGGCGAGAGGCCGAGCCTTCCACCCTTTACCAAGTATATAGATGTATTAAGATAACATAGCAATATAATGATATCCCAACAAGTAAATAAATGTTCCAACAAGGAACGGCTCCAATCTTCACCTGCAACTAGCAACGCTATAAGAGGGGCTGAGCAAAGCGGTAACATAGCCAATCAACGGTTTGCTAGGACAATGGTGGGTTAGAGGTTTGACATGGCAATTGGGAGGCTGACAAGCAAAAGGTAGGCATCGTAGCATTGGCAAAGCAAGAGCGAGCAAACTAGCATAGCAAAGATAGTAGTGATTTCGAGGGTATGATCATCTTGCCTGCACAGTTGTCAGAGTTGACTGGTTCCTCACAAGCAAACTCAACGGGCTCCTCAGTAGCGAAATCGTCTCCCGGCTCTACCCAACAAGACAAACAAGCAACAAGGATACAATCAACCACGTGCAAGACCAAGCAATATGATGAAAAGATGATATGCTATGCGGGATGCGATGCGGGATGCAAAATGCAAGATATGACAGGAAATGCATGAACCTGGCCTCAACATGGAATTCCAATGGTGCCACTGGATAGAGGGGATGAAATCGCTTGAAAACGATATAAAGATCATTGGAATCGGAGCTACGGTTTGGAAATGGCAAGCGTTTTAAGATATGACACCGGTCGGCGATTTACAGCAAGTAGGCATCTAAATGCAACGAAATGAACATGCTACAGCCACCAAACATGAAAACAAAATCCTCCCCGACCTTAGGAGCCCCATTGCTTGATCGCTTTTAGCAGCCGAGTTGTGTCTAGAAAAATGTTTTGAGTCATTTAGGAATTATATATCGGAGAGCTTAGGAATTCTTTTACTTCCCAGTCTCCTCATCGCTCTCGTAAGGCATCCTGACGTAGAGTTTTGACTCTTCCCTTCTCAAATTTCACTAAATTTTTTTTTAGGATCACGCAAGTATCTTGGTTTTGTTCCGATGGTTTTGTGACGAGAACATTGTTCTTGGTGCCTCCTGTCTTTAGGGGTTGTGGCAGTGTCCCGGGGAGTTGAGCTCCGAGGTGTTGTCGTCACAATTTTATCGTTGCAATTCTGGTATACTTGAGATTTGTGCGCGACATCGAAAATCTCTTTTATGCAGTTCGTTGGTGAGATAACCTCGACGCCACCCAGTACTGGGGCGGGAGTTCGGGAGTATCGCCATAACTTGTATAACGGATGCTTTTCGAAGGTTGAGATAGATGGTTTCCGAAGGTTTCTTGGTTATGTGTTGAAGGATGGATACAGCTGGATGTAGGATTTGCTAGCTTGGGTGAGATATTATGCTTCCCCTGTATCCCCAACACCTGATTGCATAACCGGGAAAATTTCGGGAATTTCATAGGTGGGAATTCAAGTAGCCTTAGGATATCTTCCGACAGATGTATGATATGAAATTGGGGTTCGACGTCTAGTGGTTCGCCTATTCACGGTCGATTTTACAGTGGTCTCGTTGTGTCTTAAAGAGTCCTTGGCTATGCTGACTCGGGGACGCTTCGTATGTCATGTGCACTGCCTTGTACATGATGGTGCTGTACGATCGAGCCCGTGTAGGTCCCACCACGAAAACTTCGGACGAAATTTCTATCATGTATTTGTTCCGGCTTATTCCGCAAGCCAACCCTTGGTTTTATTTCGAGTTGTGGCATTCGTTTTGCTTCGACGTCATATGTTGATTCCATCCCTCGTTGTTGTACCCCTTCTACCTGATTCTTCGTGGCTTCGCAATTTAGGAATATGTGACCACTTCAAGAGAAATGCATTCGTTCATTTTGTTCGGATGTGAAGACTATATGTTGCAATTTTCATTCCGTTGGATTCAGCTTCAATATTTATCTGTCATGTGCTAATGGTGGTCAACCTGTTCAGGATGGCTCCTCCAACGCGCACGACTCCGAATCCTGATCCGCCACCACCTCTACCTCCTCCAGAGGCATGGCAAGCTGTTATGGCTCGGAGTTGCATGGATGGATGTATCACGATGGGCGAGTTCAAGTTTCTTGCTTCTCCTATGGTTCTTGGTAACTCGGATATCGATCTTATTCTCGGAATGGATTGGCTTTCTAAGCACAAGGCTCAGCTTGATTGTGCAGCCAGGCAGATTCAATTGACTCATTCGTCTGAGGATGTCATTATCTTTGCCGCTCGGGATAATACCATCCGTCTGTTTTCTCTCAATGAGAAGGGTGAATTGGATGCCATCTCTCAAATTCCTATTGTTTGTGAATATCCAGACGTTTTTCCAGAAGAACTCCCAGGGATGCCTCCAAACCGGCCGGTTGAATTTGTTATTGAACTTGAGCCCGGTACGGAACCTGTGTGCAAACGTCCCTACAAGCTCAGCCCCGAAGAGTTGAAGGAGTTGAAGAAACAACTCGATGAGCAAGAAAGATTGGGTCTCATCCGGCCTAGTACTTCTCCGTGGGGTTGTGGTGTTCTTTTTGTGAAGAAGAAGGATGGATCGAGTCAACTTTGTGTTGATTACCATCCAGTGAATAAGAAGACCATCAAGAACAAATACCCACTTCCCAACATCAATGAGCTGTTCGAACAACTCCAGGGTGCCCAAGTATTCTCCAAGCTTGATCTTCGTATGGGTTATCACCAGATTCGCATTCGTGAAGAAGATATTCCCAAGACAACATTCAGAACAAGTTTTGGTTCATATGAATACACTGTCATGTCTTTTGGCCTCGCCAACGCTCCTCCGACGTTTTCTCGCATGACGAACTTCATCTTCAACGCCTACACCAATGACTTCGTTTTGGTCTATCTCGATGACATTCTGGTTTTCTCGAAGAACAAGGAAGATCATGCCAAGCACTTGCGTTTGGTTCTCGACAAGCTCAGGGAACATCAGTTCTATGCCAAGTTCTCCAAGTGTGAATTTTGGCTCGATGAGGTTCTTTATCTTGGTCATATCATCTCTGCCAAGGGCATTTCCGTGAATCCTGAGAAGGTGTCCGCAATTGTGAATTGGGAACCTCCTCAGAATGTGAAGCAACTCCGCAGTTTTCTCGGACTCGCAAGCTATTGCCGAAGATTCGTTGAAACCTTTTCCAAGATCGCGAAGCCTCTCTCAAATCTTCTTCAGAAGCACGTCAAGTATGTTTGGTCTCCGGAGTGTGATATGGCTTTCAACACTTTGAAAGAGAAGTTGATCACTGCTCCAGTTCTGACTCCACCTGATGAATCCAAGCCGTACGAGGTCTTTTGTGATGCCTCTCTCCAAGGTCTCGGTGCAGTTTTGATGCAAGAGAAGAAAGTTGTTGCTTATACCTCTCGCCAGTTGAAGCCTAATGAGAAGAACTACCCCACTCATGATCTCGAGTTGGCGGCAGTTGTGCATGCTCTTTTGACTTGGAGACATCTTCTATTGGGAAGAAAAGTGGACATTTTCACTGATCACAAGAGTCTCAAGTACATCTTCACCCAGCCTAATCTCAACCTAAGGCAAACTCGATGGGTCGAAATGATTCAAGAGTATAATCCGAGTATTGAGTATACTCCAGGCAAGGCCAATGTGATTGCTGACGCTTTGAGCAGAAAGGCCTACTGCAACAGTCTGATTCTCAAGCCTTATCAACCTGAGCTTTGTGAAGTTTTCCGCAAGCTGAATCTGCAAGTTGTTCCTCAAGGTTTCCTCGCCAACCTTCAAGTCTCTCCTACCTTAGAAGACCAGATTCGCCAATCCCAACTTCTTGATGATATGGTGAAAAAGGTGAAGATTGGGATTGCAAAGAGTCAGTCCAAGTACAAGTGCTACCGCCTTGATGACAAGGACACTCTCTTCTTCGAGGATCGTATTGTTGTGCCCAAAGGTGAACTTCGTAAAGTGATCATGAACGAGGCTCACAACTCTCTCCTCTCCATCCACCCTGGTAGTACGAAGATGTATCAGGATCTCAAGCAAGCTTATTGGTGGACTCGAATGAAGCGCGAGATCGCTCAATTCGTGAATGAATGTGATGTCTGCAGAAGAGTGAAGGCAGAACACCAAAGGCCAGCTGGTCTCCTCCAACCTCTTGCCATTCCAGAATGGAAGTTTGACCACATTGAAATGGACTTCGTGACTGGGTTTCCAAAGTCCAAGCGTGGCAATGATGCTATATTCGTCGTCATCGACAAGCTCACCAAAGTGGCTCATTTTCTGCCTATCAGAGAGTCGATCACTGCAGCTCAATTGGCGGAACTCTATACCTCTCGCATTGTCTCTCTGCACGGTATTCCTCAAGTGATCTCTTCAGACCGTGGCAGCATCTTTACCTCCAAGTTTTGGGATTCTTTTCAGAAGGCCATGGGCTCAAGCATTCGCTTCAGCACAGCTTTCCATCCTCAAACGAGCGGTCAAGTCGAGCGTGTCAATCAGATTCTTGAAGATATTCTCAGGGCTTATGTGATCTCCTTCAGCATGAAGTGGGAGGATTGTCTTCCTTATGCTGAATTCTCCTATAACAACAGTTTTCAAGCAAGTTCGGGCAAGGCCCCCTTTGAAATTCTGTATGGCAGGAAGTGCCGTACCCCTCTCAACTGGTCTGAAACCGGTGAACGTCAGCTGCTGGGTCATGACTTAATCACAGAAGCAGAAGAAATGTGCAAAGTCATTCGTGATAACCTCAAAGCAGCCCAATCCCGCCAGAAGAGCTACTATGATAGTAAGCACCGTGATTTGGCTTTCGAGATCGGAGATCATGTTTACCTCCGCGTCTCTCCCATGAAAGGTACTCGTCGCTTCGGTATCAAAGGGAAGCTTGCCCCTAGATACGTGGGACCTTTCAAGGTTGTCAGCAAGAGAGGCGACCTCGCCTATCAACTTGAGCTTCCTTCAAACTTTGCAAATGTTCATGATGTGTTCCATGTCTCTCAGCTTCGAAAGTGCTTCAAGACTCCCGACCGCACTGTCAACTTCGAGGACATTGAGCTCCAAGAAGATCTCTCTTACCGTGAGCACCCAGTTGCCATTCTTAAAGAAACTGAACGCAGAACTCGCAACAAGTCAATCAAATTTCTCAAAGTCAAGTGGTCTCACCATTCCGACCGTGAAGCTACATGGGAACGTGAGGATCACCTCCGTTCTGAGTACCCGGAGTTCTTTCAGTCCTAGATCTCGGGACGAGATCTTTTCGTAGTGGTGGAGTGTTGTAACGCCCCAGATATACTTTCCCTATTTGTATCTAACTCTTGCCGTTTCCGGCATTAAGTTATATTTATTTCTCGGGTTCGGGTTTTTGTCTCCGTGTGTTGTTTTCGTTTTCATGCATCTCATATCATGTCATCATGTGCATTGCATTTGCATACATGTTCATCTTATGCATTCGAGCATTTTCCCCGTTGTCCGTTTTGCATTCTGGCGCTTCGTTCTCCTCCGGTGGTCATTTCTAGCTTTCTTTCGTGTGTGGGGATTAAACATTTCCGGATTGGACCGAGACTTGCCAAGCGGCCTTGGGTTACTACCGGTAGACCGCTCGTCAAGTTTCGTATCATTTGGACTTCGTTTGATACTCCAACGGTTAACCGAGGGACCGAAAAGGCCTCGTGTGTGTTGCAGCCCAACACCCCTCCAATTTGGCCCAAAAACCCACCAAACTCAGCTCCATGTCCTAGAGCGTTCGATCACGATCGCGTGGGCAAAAACCGCACCTCATTTGGACTCTCCTAGCTCTACTTATGCCTATATATACCCCCCTCCGTTCGGATCTCTTCTTCCCCCGTCCAAAACCCTAAAAAAAACAGAATCTCCGCCGACGGACGTGTCCGCCCCCGGCCGGACAACGTCCGCCGATCCGCCTCAGCCAACCCCGCTGCGCCACGTGTCCCGGGCGGGCGCCCACATCGCCGCCGCCGCGCCGGCCCGCCCGAGCCCGCGGGAGGCC
>NC_041388.1:433505445-433593021 GCF_002162155.2 Triticum dicoccoides
GGTGGTCGCCGCCTCGCCGCCCGGTGGTCGCCGCCCCATCGCCGTCCTCTCCTCCGGCCGGCGCGCCGCTCCAAGGCCTCCCCGGCGTCCGCAAGCTCCGGCGAGAGCTCCAACTCCGGCCGACGAACCTCGGTTTCCGCGTCGGTGAACAGTGCCCCGATCTGGATCTCAGATCCGAAATTCTAGGGTTGACTTTTTCCCTCTCCCTCTAGATTTTTATGCTATCTTTGATCAGTGATATCTCCGCATCCGTAGCTCCGATTTGGGCATATGATATATCAAAATCTTCGCCTCGACATGTACATCATTTCATTCCATTGCATCATTTGCATTTGAGGTCACCTTGTTGCCCAAAATGCTGTTAGAAGGAGGCTTCGTGAGTTAAATTGCAGATCCGTTAGTTCATCATGCACTTTTGTCATTTTTGCCATGTTTAATTCGTGCATGATATGCCTGTGCCCCTTTGGGTTGAATTGTTAAGAATTTTGTCTTCTTTCCAGAGGTGCCACCCATGCATTTTTAGGATGTGTGTGTTGTCTTGTGCGAGCTTGCGAAGAGAGGTACCTGAGATTGCTGATTTCAGGGACTTAGTGATTTTCACCAAGTCTGGGATATTTTAGTTCATGATGCCATATGTCCAGCTTGTTTCCTAGTGATCCGTGCCTCTTTTGAGGATGATCAGTAAGGGAGTTTTGATATTTATGTTATTCTCTATCCATCCATGTCTTTTTTTGCATATGTGGAGTGCTCTAGGTTGACTCAATCGAGCTCAACTTTTGCTTCGCTGTTAATCTGGGCAGATCGTCAACTTGTTTGCGATTTTGCCGATGCTACCGTTAGTGTTCCATGCATGCTATGCCTTTGTTCTTGCCATGTGTAGCTAGCATATTGTGTATTCTTTCTAGATATATGCTTGCCTTGCCATGACTTGCACCGTAGTGAGTGCATCGAGCTCGTTTACATGCCTTCGTGAGTTATAATTTCAGCATGTCTCAGTTTTCTCTAAGTCTGAAAACTGTGTTCGAGCTATGTTCGTGAGCTCGGTAGGGCATTTTGTGAACCCTTTTGGCCCCAGGTCACTTTGGGTATTTTGTTAAGCTTGTTGAGTAGCTCCATGCCATGTTCTTACTTGTCATGTTCAGGTTATCTATCATGTTGTTTTTCTGCTCCGAAGAGGGCTTCGTGATCTGAAATTTCAGGCTAGTGTTAATTTCACTAAGTCTGGAATCTGTCTTGCTTATTCATTTTTGCCATGCTTGTTTGAACCTCTTAATGGATGAATTTGCCTATGGCTCAGTGCTAGTGTTTTGTTAACCATCTTGTGTACATCACTGCCATGTATTTTGTTTTCATGTTTGGTGGCTGTAGCATGTTCATTTCGTTGCATTTAGATGCCTACTTGCAGTAAATCGCAGACCGGTGTCATATCTTAAAACGCTTGCCATTTCCAAACCGTAACTCCGATTCCAATGATCTTTATATCATTTTCAAGCGATTTCATCCCCTCTATCCAGTGGCACCATTGGAATTCCAAGTTGAGGCCAGGTTCATGCATTTCCTGTCATATCTTGCATTTTGCATCCCATCTGCCCATAACCGCGGGCACGGCTTTCGAAAGATCAATCCCTGCACAACTTAGCCCATGACAAGCTCTCACGGTCAACGAAGGAATAGACCTCCTCCCAAGACATTCCGATCAGACTCGGTATCTCGGTAACTCAAGACACTTCGACAGGGTAAAACAAGTCCAGCAACACCGCCCGAATGTGCCGACAAATCCCGATAGGAGCTGCACATATCTCTTTCTCTGGGCACACTCAGATGAGACTAGCTACGAGTAAAACCAACCCTCAAGTTTCCCCGAGGTGGCCCCGCAGGCAGCTAAGTTCGGACCAACACTCAGATGGAGCACTGACCCGTGGGGGGGCTAAAATACGATGACCCTTGGGTCTGCAGAACCCAAGGGAAAGAAAAGGGTAGGCGGCAAATGGTAAAACCAAGGTTGGGCATTGCTGGAAAAGCTTTAATCGAGGCGAAATATCAAGGGGTTCCCATTATAACCCAACCGTGTAAGGAACGCAAAATCCGGGAACATAACACCGATATGACGGAAACTAGGGCAGCAAGAGTGGAACAAAACACTAGGCGAGAGGCCGAGCCTTCCACCCTTTACCAAGTATATAGATGTATTAAGATAACATAGCAATATAATGATATCCCAATAAGTAAATAAATGTTCCAACAAGGAACGGCTCCAATCTTCACCTGCAACTAGCAACGCTATAAGAGGGGCTGAGCAAAGCGGTAACATAGCCAATCAACGGTTTGCTAGGACAATGGTGGGTTAGAGGTTTGACATGGCAATTGGGAGGCTGACAAGCAAAAGGTAGGCATCGTAGCATTGGCAAAGCAAGAGCGAGCAAACTAGCATAGCAAAGATAGTAGTGATTTCGAGGGTATGATCATCTTGCCTGCACAGTTGTCAGAGTTGACTGGTTCCTCACAAGCAAACTCAACGGGCTCCTCGGTAGCGAACTCGTCTCCCGGCTCTACCCAACAAGACAAACAAGCAACAAGGATACAATCAACCACGTGCAAGACCAAGCAATATGATGAAAAGATGATATGCTATGCGGGATGCGATGCAGGATGCAAAATGCAAGATATGACAGGAAATGCATGAACCTGGCCTCAACATGGAATTCCAATGGTGCCACTGGATAGAGGGGATGAAATCGCTTGAAAACGATATAAAGATCATTGGAATCGGAGCTACGGTTTGGAAATGGCAAGCGTTTTAAGATATGACACCGGTCGGCGATTTACAGCAAGTAGGCGTCTAAATGCAACGAAATGAACATGCTACAGCCACCAAACATGAAAACAAAATTCATGGCAGTGATGTACACAAGATGGTTAACAAAACACTAGCATTGAGCCATAGGCAAATTCATCCATTATGAGGTTCAAACAAGCATGGCAAAAACGCAAATGCAAAACAGATTCCAGACTTAGTGAAATTAACACTAGTCTGAAATTTCAGATCACGATGCTCTCTTCGGAGCAGCAAAACAACATGATAAATGACCTTAACATGACAATTAATAACATGGCATGGAGCTACTAAACAAGCTTAACAAAAGTCCCAAAGTGACCTGGGGCAAAAAGGGATCACAAAATATATTAACGGGCACAAGAACAAAGCATAAAACACAATCAGTTTTCAGACTTAGTGAAAACTGAGACATGCTAAAATATAACTCACGAAGGCATGTAAACGAGCTCGATGCACTCACCACGGTGCAAGTCATGGCAAGGCAGGCATACATCCAATAAGAAGGCACAAAATACAATCTAGGCATGGCAAGTACAATGGCATGGCATGCACGGATCAACTACAACAACGCCGGCAAAATCGCAAACGAGTTGATGATCTGCCCAGATTCACCACGAAGCAAAAGTAGAGCTCGATTGACTCAAGATATGGTGCTCCATAAATGCAAACAAAGACATGAATGGATAGAGCATAACATGAGGAACAAAAGTCCCTTACCGATCATCCTCAAAAGAGGCACGAATCATTAGGAAACAAGCTGAACATATGGCATCATGAACTAAAATATCCCAGACTTAGTGAAAACAACTAAGTCCCTGAAATCAGCAATCTCAGGTACCTCTCTTCGCAAGCTTGCACAAGACAACACACACATCCTAAAAATGCATGGGAGGCACCTCTGGAAAGAAGAAAAAATGCTTCACAATACATCCCAAAGAGTCACAGGCATATCATCACGAATTAAACATGGCAAAAATGACAAAAGTGCATGATGAACTAACGGATCTGCAATTTAACTCACGAAGCCTCCTTCTAACAGCATTTTGGGCAACAAGATGACCTCAAATGCAAATGATGCAATGGAATGAAATGATGTACATGTCAAGGCGAAGATTTTGATATATCATATGCCCAAATCGGAGCTACGGATGCGGAGATATCGCTGATCAAAGATAGCATAAAAATCTAGAGGGAGAGGGAAAAAGTCAACCCTAGAATTTCGGATCTGAGATCCAGATTGGGGCACTGTTCACCGACGCGGAAACCGAGGTTCATCGGCCGGAGTTGGAGCTCTCGCTGGAGCTTGCGGACGCCGGGGAGGCCTTGGAGCGGCGCGCCGGCCGGAGGAGAGGACGGCGATGGGGCGGCGACCACCGGCGGACGGCGGGGCCGCGGCTCGAGGTGCCGGCCGGCGACGATGGCGGGCGGCGGCGCCGGTGCCTCGGGTGGCCGGCCGCGAGGAAGAAGGGCGGCGGGGCGCGGGCGCGAGGCGGCGGAGGAGATGGGCCACGGGGGCCTCCCGCGGGCTCGGGCGGGCCGGCGCGGCGGCGGCGATGTGGGCGCCCGCCAGGGACACGTGGCGCAGCGGGGTTGGCTGAGGCGGATCGGCGGACATTGTCCGGCCGGGGGCGGACACGTCCGTCGGCGGAGATTCTGTTTTTTTAGGGTTTTGGACGGGGGAAGAAGAGATCCGAATGGTGGGGGGTATATATAGGCATAAGTAGAGCTAGGAGAGTCCAAATGGGGTGCGGTTTTCGCCCACACGATCGTGATCGAACGCTCTAGGACATGGAGCTAAGTTTGGTGGGTTTTTGGGCCAAATTGGAGGGGTGTTGGGCTGCAACACACATGAGGCCTTTTCGGTCCCTCGGTTAACCGTTGGAGTATCAAACGAAGTCCAAATGATACGAAACTTGACGGGCGGTCTACCGGTAGTAACCCAAGGCCGCTTGGCAAGTCTCGGTCCAATCCGGAAATGTTTAATCCCCACACACGAAAGAAAGCTAGAAATGACCACCGGAGGAGAACGAAGCGCCAGAATGCAAAACGGACAACAGGGAAAATGCTCGAATGCATGAGATGAACATGTATGCAAATGCAATGCACATGATGACATGATATGAGATGCATGAAAACGAAAACAACACACGGAGACAAAAACCCGAACCCGAGAAATAAATATAACTTAATGCCGGAAACGGCAAGAGTTAGATACAAATATGGAAAGTATATCTGGGGCGTTACAGGCTAGTTGCCATAGGCTCGGCCTTCTGCCCCGAGGACCTTCCCTGCAAAACATGGCTGTTATACGACAATCAAAAAAGCGCAAGGACGGATCCCTTTTTAAGTGCTGGGACTTCGGTCTCAGTCACCTGTGAGGCTGGAACTAGCCCAGGGTAATCGGCCGTAATGGCCACCAAGGCGTTGTCATTACTCGATTGGTAAAACACCCCATCGATCAGCTCCACAGATATGTCCAGATCCTCCTGGGAGGCCGGGTCAAGGGACCGTCCAGGGTCCTCGGGTTGTGGAGGAAGGTTGTTTATCTCCTTTACAGCTTGGCGCAGCTCCTGCGATGAAATCGCTAGACTGAATACTTAACTACGGGAATACAAAACGGATGGGCGAGAAAAAGTCTCCGCTTACCTAGCTCGGAGGATTGTACATAGAGAATCTGCCCTGCGGGTTGACATGAAGGAATTCCCCCTCTTCTCCCTTGTACAAAGTGGACAAGATCTTTATTAGATCAGCAGCCGATCCCGGCCCTTTGCGGCCGTGGCGGGTGGCGTCATCCTCCCCATTGAAATCCCACATGGGGTGGCCTCTATACTGGAGCGGCTGCACCCCCCGCATGATGCATATGGCCATGACCTCGATCATGGTCAATCCGGATCGAGCTAAAAAACTTATCCGGCTCATCAGGTAAAGAATGTCCCTGTCATCTTCCTCCAGGGAGCTCCGTGGACGCCAGCTCTGACGCTTCTTCAAAGGGGCATTGTCGAACTCAGGAAGGCCGATCCGAATAGGATCCGGGAGGGGGACGTCTTCTATATAAAACCATTCTGAAGGCCAGTCTTCGGACGTCTTCTTTGGGGTCCCAGACAGGTATCCGGTCCCGGCAATACGCCACACTTCGGCTCCGCCCACTTGATATATTGACCCCTTCTGAGAACGGGGCACAAGGCAGAACAACTTCTTCCACAGAGCGAAATGAGCCTCACAGCCCAAAAATAACTCGCAAAGGGCTACGAATCCCGCGATATGCAGCAGGGAGGCAAGCGTAAGGTTGTGCAACTGGAGGCTGTAGAACTCCAGGAGCCCCCCCGGAGAAACGGATGAATTGGGAATCCGAGCCCTCTTACCAAATAAGGGACAAGGCATACCCGCTCTCCCTTGGATGGATTGGGAAGGCTCTCCGCTTGCTCTCCGCCATTATAGGTGGCAAGCCCGGCTTGAACCGGGACCAGGTACGCTGGGGGAAGAAATCCCTTGGTCTGAAGCATCACTAATTTGCTGTGCGGGATGGAACATCTCTCCCAATCTCCAGGCTTGGAGCTAGGGGGGCGAGAGGAGGAGCTGCGTTGACCGGCCATGATCGAATGGATCTCTGTCGGGTGCGCTCCGATGAAGGCTCGGCGAGGGAGGATGGTGTGATTTGGATCTAAATCCTTGTCCTTTTAATAGTCGGCTCATTCATACAGCTAGGGGGGTAAATGTGAAAACACACTGGCTCTTCACATTCGCTCGACACGTGGAAAGTGGCCATTATTAGGCATGGCAGCCAAGGAGTGCAACATTCACAAGAGACCGGACACTATTTCGACAGGTACACAGAATTTGGAGAGGAACCCGGCTTGCAATGCCGAAGACAATACTGCACGCCGGACTCATTGTCATTGAAGCCTGGTTCGGGGGTTACCGAGGGAGTCCTGGATTAGGGGGTCTCCAGACAGCCGGACTATCTCCATTGGCCGGACTGTTAGACTATGAAGATACAAGAAGACTTAGTCTCGTGTCCGGATGGGACTCTACTTGGCGTGGAAGGCAAGCTAGGCAATACGGATATGAATATCTCCTCCTTTGTAACCAACCTTGTGTAACCCTAACCCTCTCCGGTGTCTATATAAACCAAAGGGTTTTAGTCCGTAGGACAACAACCATAACATACAATCATACCATAGGCTAGCTTCTAGGGTTTAGCCTCTCTAATCTCGTGGTAGATCTACTCTTGTACTACCCATATCATCAATATTAATCAAGCAGGACGTAGGGTTTTACCTCCATCAAGAGGGCCCGAACCTGGTAAAACATCGTGTCCCCTGCCTCCTGTTACCATTCGGCCTAGACGCACAGTTCGGGACCCCCTACCCGAGATCCGCCGGTTTTGACACCGACAGCATCCTTTCACCGTCGCGGAAGAACGGGTGTAGATGACGTCGAACTCATCGCCGGTGATGGTTCTAACCTTGTACTCACCGCCGATCGTGGAGATTTGGGACGCCATGGATTTGGGAGGAGGGTTAGGATTAGTGGAACTGCCGTAATGTGAATGGACGGGATGACTAGGAGCGAACCGCCGTAGTATTGAAGGACGTGCGGGGACGAGTAGGAGCGGCATTAATTAATTGAATCGTCTTGCCTCCCTCCACATGCAGCCGCATGCAAGCCTGACGCGCACATCCCTAGTGCATGCTATGGCTGGGTATTTATTTCTCCCAATCAGCGTACGCAACAAGCAGCGGAATCAGTGTAATATGTGGTGATTTAATTACAGCGGGACTAATAAAAATGGGACTAATATGTGGTGATTTAACTATCTTCTCCTCTTAAACCACTGTCCCTCCTCTCGTGTTCCAATCTAAATGCAGCGCCACTCCTCTCCTCTTCCATTTCAAAACCACCGCCCCTCCTCTCCTGTTCCAGTCCAAAACCAGCGTCACTCCTCTCCCGTTCTAATCCAAAACCAGCGCTGCTCCTGTCCTCTTCCATTCAAAAACCACCACCGGCGAGTGATGGTGCTGTGGAGAAGTAGATCGATGGAGGAGTACAACCGATACGTGAGGATGGCAGACGGCGACCCTGTGAAGCTAGCTAGGATGTTCGAGATACAGTCTTGGTTTGACAACAAGGACCAACTAGCGGCAACGGCGACATCCATGACCAAATATCTGCAACAGAGCGAAAAGGTGGCGATACTCCCGGAGGGAGTCGCACCGGAGTACATAGAGCTGCTCCTATGGGCCATGGAGCAAACAGATTCACCGAATCCGATCGTGAGGGAGCGATGGTGGGAGTATCGATCCCAGATGGAGCATCCACCAGAGATTGAAGGATCGAGCATCTACAGGGTTCCGTTTGTGAGGGTGTCCTGCCAGAGCGAGCCGGTGGAGTCTTCGTCGACCGAACCCAACTGCAAGAGGAGAAAAGCAGTTGGCCCGACGACGCTTCCCCGCCATCGTCTCCCTCGCCGTTCACATCATCTCACGGGCCGGTTGTCTGCTGCCGAGGAATAGGAGGGGGCTGCCCCCCCCCCCAGCCCAATAGTCGGGCAGGTTGTGAATTGTCAGGAGGAGCTTAGGGTTGTCAGTATTTGCAGGTTGTGAATTGTGTTTTGTGTTGTGTATTTTGAGAGTACTTTCATATATGAATGTCTTTTGAATTTCAGATTTGCAGTATTGAGCATATGAAGTATTTTATGAATTCTAGAGATCTATTTTAGCACTTAAAAAAGTAGTTTCATAGGAGTATAAAAGTGCAGACAATGTGGTTCTCAGAGAAGAAACTGCAAGTTTCAGTTTCAGATAAGAAACTGCAAGTTCAGTTTCAGATAAGAAACTGCAACTTTTAGAGGCAGAGCATTTATATTAACACGGCCTTTTCAAACGGGGTTAACATCATGTTGGAAGTTTTATTCATGGTCGAAAATGGAACTACCAGCCAGTTAACATCATGCTGATCAACATTCATGCATAGCACATCTTCATATGATGCACAGTCAAAATGCCCACACAATGTCGAGTGTGTGAAACATAGAGAAAACGAGGGACGAAGTTTTGGCAAGTGTTGGACGTGGTTTTGGGCTGCCCCGTCTAGGCTTTCATTTTTAACATGCGCAGCCCACGACCTCGAATGGGAGGTCCATAGGCATGTTTGTATTTTCTTAGGGCCGTCATGTATCGACCGGCCTATGGACCTCCCATCCGAGGTTTTATTTTTGGCAGCTCAATTTATGTATTTTTTTGAAGAAAACGCAGAGGTCTGTTCTATTTTTCTATATAAGAATAGGAACGCCAGGTCCAACTTATGTTTCCCTTCTAACTATATTATATATATTTAAATTATTTTATATGTTATTATATATTATTTTTATTGTCATCATATATTTAACAGATACTTACATATGTAAGAAAACAATATCCCACATCTTATTAACTTATAAAAATAATTTCTTAACAAATAAAATCCTGGATTGTTTTGGCACGAAAATCCTAGTGATTGTGTACAAAATCTTGGTAAGATTTAAGGACGAATGTAATAATATCACTTATTATTTAAATATATTTATAACAAAATGCTCAGTCCCTTTTTATTTTTTGATAACATTGCTGGCCCAACCCAACATTATAATTAGAATCAGCCCAGCAAAATCGTGTATTTCGAGAAAGTGCAAATGACCTGTAATTTTTTAGGAAATAAAATAAATGGGTCGCATGGACGCTACATTATTTGTTCACCCAGCTCAGCTAATGGCTACAATTCAAAAAAAAGATCAAATTGACTGTAAATTCTACCGCGCAAAAAAAAGACTGTAAATTCTGAAAAATGGGTTGAATACGTGCCACATTTTTGGAGGCTGAATGTGGGCCAATAGGTCGAAGCCAACGCAAGTCGTTGTCAATTTAGTCAACAAATGATTCTGGCATGTTAGCCGTTGGATTTACACCCAATGACCGGCATCCATCTTCAATCTCCCGTCTTCTTCCTCCAGCGCCGCCGGGACCACCTCCCGCCTCCTGCTACTAGCAGCTCTGCTTAGCACGCTTCGTTATGAAGCGCTACTCCATCGTTGGCGAGACCATCCCTCCACCCCTCCACACCTCCTGTTCTTCTCCACCGACTGCCGAACCACTCCGCACTAGAACCAGTTAACCCTCGTACACCTCTTCGTCTGCGACTCTACTCCCGCGTCTTCCCATCTCTGGCAAGTTGCTGTCCGGGGCCTCGCCGTCGTCCACCACCTTGGATGCGCTCGGCGCGGCGTGGTCAATGTGGTCAACGAACGACACCATCGGAAGTAGACTGTGCGTGGAGAGGCTGACAGTTGGGTCCACGGTCGCACACAAGGAAATGCCTCCTTATTACGCGCAAAATAATGATTCCTCCACCTAAAATCTGGGACCCACCGGAAGGGCCTCTGTTTTTCGCGAAAATAATGTGCCCCTCGCTGACATGTTGGACCCACCAGCTATCTTCGCACGCAAGGAAGTGCCTCCTTATTACGCACAAAAAAATGAATATTCCCCCTGCCAGCTGGAACCCAGCATAGTGTGAGGCTGACTTGTGGGCCTACCAAGTTGACGGGGACGGAGGGCTTTGTCAACTTAGTCAATATGAACGATTCTAGCTCCTGTTACCGTACGATGTTCATCCAACGACCGTAGTGCTTCTTCAACCTCTGGTCTTCTTGATCTAGCCGCCCAAACCAGCGTCGGTCGTGTCGCGTGCTCCTGCCTCCCGTGGCCGGCTGTGATGCCGCGGAGGCCTCACCGCCCCCTACTACTCCTACCGCTGGCCAGGCCATCCCTCTACTCACCCACACCCCCTGTTATTCTACGGCGACAGCAGCCTCACACCGCAGCTGAACCAGTGAACCCTCGTACTCCTCTTCATGTGGGCATCCACTATTGCGTCTTCCCCGGCTCCGAGTCGCCCCCTTCCTAGTCCTCGTCGTCGTCCACCGCCGTGGTGCTCTCGGCGCGGCGTGGTCAACGTGTTCAAGGAACGACTTCCATCGGACGTGGACTGTACGTGGAGAGGCTGACAGTTGGGTCCACGGCCGCAGCAAGGAAGTGCCTCCTTATTACGCGCCAAATAATGATTCCTCCACCTGACAGCGGGGACCCACCGGACGGGCCACCGTATTTCGTGAAAAAACATTTCCCCTGCCTGACAGTCGGGACCCACCTGGTCGAAGCGTATGCAACGTTATCATTCTGGTCGCGAACGTGTATGTACATATATACTGGTGGATGTAGAGGCGCGCACGTGTCATAGTAGAGGCGCGTACGTGTCGTAGTAGAGGCGCGCACGTAGCATGTACACGTACGTACAACGGCCAAGGTGCAAGAAAGAAAAAACGGCCACATATGTGTACATATGGGCAGAGTCTAGAACGCCTACTCGCACATACGTACGGCCAGGGCTCGTGTACATGGCTGGGTCGGAATGGAGAAACAACGTCGACGTCGTGTTCATGGGGAGGCAACGGAATGTGTCGTGTTCATGGGGAGGAAACAGAATGCATCGTGTTCATCGGGAGGCAATGGAACACGTGGGGGCCAACCGGCTGGGTCGGAACGGAATGCGTGGTCGTGTTCATCGGGAGGGCTTGGACAGAACAGGCGATGGAAACGAGGCCTGGCGTACCGCACAACGGAGGAAACAAACCTCCTACGTTTGGAACCAGGTCCTGTTGATCGGGAAGGGTGTGACGTACCGCAAAACGGAGGAAACAGACCTCCTACGGGTCGAAACGGGGGTCCTGTTGATCGGGAGGGGTGTGGCGTACCGCAAAACGGACGAAACGGACCTCCTACGGTCGAAACGGGGGTCCTGTTGATCGGGTGGGGTGTGGCGTACTACAAAACGGACGAAACGGACCTCCTACGGTCGGAACATGGGTCCTGTTCATCGGGAGGGGTGTGGCGTACCGCAAAACAGGACTCCACGAGATACTATTCATCTCCACCATCGACCTCCTCCAGCCTCCACGGGCTACCGTCGACCTCCTCCAGCCTCCACGAGCTCCTGTTCATCCAGCCTCCATCGCGCGCTACTCCACCTGCTACTGTTCAACCACCCCTTCACGGGCACCCCTCCACCGTCTATTGTTCATCCAGGCCTCCACACCACGGGGTCCTGTTCAACCACCCCTCCACGGGCACCCCTCCACCGTCTACTGTTCATCCAGCCCTCCACACCACGGGGTCCTGTTCATCCGAAGGCAACACCACCGCTCACTGTTCATCCACCCCCCGCAACGCTCACTGTTCATCCAATCGATCGGCTTCAGTTAGCAGCAGTAGCGAAGGAATCGCTCGATCGGGTTCAGTTAACAGCCATCGATCGATCGCTTGGGTTCAGTAATGCGTAGCCTGCAGTGCAATCGCTCGGGTTTAGTTAGAGCCCAACGCCTCGCTCGGGTTCAGTTAGAGCCAACGCCTCACACACACGCGCGTACGTGTACGAGAGAAACACGCATCGCTCAGCCCCCGACCTCCCACCGTAACCGGGAACTCCCCGAAATTTTCCTCCCCCTCGCTTCTACACGGTTTTTTCCATCATGGACGGCCCAAAGAATGTCATGCAGTTGCGTCTCCGGCCCGCCCAGGACGAAAAGCCCATTTTCTGTCATGATTTTTTGTCATAGAAATAGGAGCCCACCACATCTATGATGATACCGAGTTTTGTCACAATTATCGTCATAGAAGTGTCATATGTATGACAGAAAAAAATTCGTTCGGCCCAAAATGTCACGGATGTGTCTTTTTTGTAGTGCGTGGCTAAGAGAACTATTGGTGTGCCTTTGGGGTTCCCCCCGCCCCCGTATATAAAGGAGGGGAGGAGGAGGCGGCCGACCAGGAGGGGGCGCGCCATGGGGGTGAGTCCTACTAGGACTCCACTCCTAGTAGGATTCGGCCCCCCTTTTTCCTTTCTTCCACTAGAGGGAAAGGGAAGGAGAGGGAGAGGGAGAGGACGGGGGGCTGCACCCCCTCCTCCTTGTCCTATTCAGACTCCCTAGGAGGGGGGGCGCGCGCCACCCCCCGCGGGCTTCCCTCTCTCTCCCTTAGGCCCATGTAGGCCCAATACTTCCCCGGGGGGTTTGGGTAACCCCTCGGTACTCCGGTAAAATACCCGAACCACTCGAAACCATTCCGATGTCCGAATATCACCTTCCAATATATGAATCTTTACCTCTCGACCATTTAGAGACTCCTCATCATGTACGTGATTTCATCCGGGACTCTGAACAAACTTCAGTCACCAAAACACATAATTCATAATACAAATCGTCATCGAACGTTAAGCGTGTGGACCCTACGGGTTCAAGAAGTATGTAGACATGACCGAGACACATCTCCGGTCAATAACCAATAGTGCAACCTGGATGCTCATATTGGTTCCTACATATTCTACGCAGATATTTATCGGCTAAACCGCAATAACAACATATGTTATTCCCTTTGTCATCGGTATGTTACTTGCCCGAGATTCGGTCATCGGTGTCATCATACCTAGTTCCGTAATACATCATCCCGCAACTAACTTATTAGTCACATTGCTTGCAAGGCTTATAGTGATGTGCATTACCAAGGGGGCCCAGAGATACCTCTCCGATACTCGGAGTGAGAAATCCTAATCTTGATCTATGCCAACCAAACAAACACCTTTGTAGACACCTGTAGAGCATCTTTATAATAACCCAGTTACGTTGTGACGTTTGATAGCACACAAGGTGTTCCTCCGGTATTCAGGAGTTGCATAATCTAATAGTCAGAGGAATATGTATAAGTCATGAAGAAAGCAATAGCAATATAACTTAACGATCATTATGATAAGCTAACGGATGTGTCTTGTCCATTACATCATTCTCTAATGATGTGATCCCATTCATCAAATGACAACACATGTCTATGGTCAGGAAACTTAACCATCTTTGATTAACAAGCTAGTCAAGTAGAGGCATACTAGGGACACTCTATTTTGTCTATGTATTCACACATGTACTAAGTTTCTGGTTAATGCAATTTTAGCATGAATAATAAACATTTATCATGATATAAGGAAATATAAATAACAACTTTAGTATTGCCTCTAGGGCATATTTCGTTCACTCTCCCGCTGCTCACATCCCTCTGAACAAATATGCCGGCTCTTGACAGTAGAGCCGATCTCAGAAACCTACATGTTTATTGGTGCTTTCGGAGAGTGACTGATTGTATGAAGGCTAAGGTTGGAATTGATATGTGAAAGGCAAGTTGAGGAAATGATAGTTCTAAAGGCTAGGGGGGTTATGGTGATGTTTGAAGTATGATTCACAAGAGTTGGCTATTTTCGTATTCCATGTTTTTATATGTGTGTGCATGCGTGCGTGTGGTATAATAAATATTTATATCATCTATTCCTCTCTTGAATTGTCATGTGCAAGTTTCTAAATGTAGGTTGATACGATTGATATATCAGTTTCAATTGCATATTGATAATGATCGAGCATATCACTAAGCAGTTTTTTCCGCACATATGGGCCAATATAGAGCAATATGTTAAATCACAACGGCAATATTCAGATAAATGCAAACCTTCGCCATGACATATCTTGCGCATTTTTAATATTCTGATAGCATGTTACTCTTTACTCACATGGGAAATGATTATGTTTAACTGATGGCCCATCGATTGGGTCAGCCCGGTGCAAATCGTTGTACGTAGTTGCTCCTCGTTGCTTCCTTCTCTCGCTAGCCACAACACCCTTCTGCATATTTTTCTTTCCGAGGCGGCACTCGAGCTCTACACCCATGAGTACCTCCTCTCGTGAGCGCCATAGGTGACACTAGGCGTCTCGTCCTCCTCCTTTAAGCTTCTTCAGATCTCTCATGCTTAGACATGGCCCATCATGGAGGTCGAGTTGGAGCTCAGACCAGGAGTTTCTCGCCAACAACTTAGGGGTGATGGAGGAGAACTCCTCCTTCATCCCTAAGTTGTTAGTGAAGATAGCATACTATCATTTTTGGGCAGCGCTATACACCGATAGTTTTAGAAAGAATAGTACAGTACCCATATGTGTCCTAACAACATGACACATATTTTGACTTGATGTGACACAATTTTGAGCAACGATTACTACATTAAAATGTGGTATATGTAACAAAAAATAGTTTAGTGAGGTTCATATTTAAAATTAATCACTTATAGTTACAATTTTGTATCATATATAGCATGTTTTTATGATGTAATTATTTATTGAAGCTGCATATTTTCATTTTTGGCTTCGAGATTGAGCCTCATCTTGAAAAAATATGCCTTACATTATTTTGAAAAAGCACCCCCGTATATTAACCAACTTAAACGTGCTTACAATCGTTCATTACAACAAATACCACACAGGGTGGAACACTATAATAAAGAAAATCGTCTGCCCTATTGTCAAAAATAAACTTGGCAATCTCATGAGCCGCCGTGTTGCAATTGATCTTACAGATCTTGAAATCATTTGTAAGCTTCATAATGCTCGGTGCTTGCCTCTTAATATCAACAAAAGGGGACCTGTCAAGAAAATCGTTTGCAAGATAGAGACCACAAATGTGCTATCAGATTCTACAATAATGGTTTTATTGAGACTGATACCAACATAGAGACCGGCAAGGCACGCACGGATCCCAGCTTCATCAATACACGTGCATGACCCAACAAAATCCCAAGAAGAAAGGATGACCTGGCACGTATGATCTATGGCATAAACCCTATGCTGGTAGTGCTCATGCTCTCCACAAAGCTGGCGTCAACATTGATCTTAATGACCACAGACGAAGGAGGCTGCCAAGTCCCTAGCTTCCTCGTTGAAATATCAACAGCCTCCTAGACATCCACTATCCCCTTACCTTTCTTACTCGTATCCAACTGTTTACTGGAATGACATGATGTGTAAGATGCCTGTGAAAGAGGAGCTCTGCATGATTTTTGTTTAAGAAAAAATGGCCCAGGTATATCTCATTTGTTATTTGCTGATGATAGCTTCCTATTTTTAAGTGATCCTTGGATCAAGCGTTGACCGTTAAAAATATTTTGATGGTTTATGAGGAGGGTACTGGGTAGTTATTGAATCCAGATAAGTGTTTGATTCTGTTTGGGAAGAATTGCAGGTTAGTAGATTAGTGTCAATCATGGTAGTCCTTCAAATTACTACAGAGGGTTTTGAGGATAATATCTTGGACTACCAATGCCTGAAGGAAGAATGAAGGCTAGAAAATTCCCATATACCAAAGATAAAGAGCTAAAAAGACTCTCAGACTGGATTGAAAAATATGCGTCGAGTGGGGAGAAGAAAATTCAGATTAAATCGGTAATCTAGGATCTCCCGGTGTACGCCATGGGTATTTTTAATTTTCTGCCTCTATTTGTGAAGAGCTAGCACAGCTTATTAGGAATTTCCGGTGGGGTGATGAAGAAAATAGGAGAAAAACCTGCTAGCTTTCTTGGGATAGACTAACAAGACCAAAATGTGAGGGCAGTATGGGTTTTTGTGATCATACACTGTTTAATTAGGCTCTCCTTACTAAGCAGGCATGGCAGTTTTTGGTGTTCCCAGAGTCGTTAGTTGCAAAGGTCTTGAAGGCCAAGTATTACCTCCATGAGCATCTTCTGGACACCGTGTTCCCACAGTCGACTTCAGCTACATGGAAAGGTATTATGTGATGTCTACTACGCAACTTTATTCTTGTAGACACACGTTGGGCCTCCAAGTGCAGAGTTTTGTAGGACAGTAGAAATTTTCCCTCAAGTGGATGACCTAAGGTTTATCAATCCGTGGGAGGTGTAGGATGAAGATGGTTTCTCTCAAACGACCCTGCAACCAAATACAAGAAATCTGTTGTGTCCCCAACACACCCAATACAATGGCAAATTGTATAGGTGCACTAGTTCGGTGAAGAGATGATGATAGAAGTGTAATATGGATGGTGAAATATATTTTTATAATCTGCATAAATAAAAACAGCAAGGTAGCAAATAGAAAACGGGGACAAAAACGATATTGCAATGCTTGAAAATGAGGCCTAGGCGGGTTCGTACTCAATTGTTAGTTTGTCACCACGAGTATTATATGCAAGACATATATCAAGTGCTCTCAAATCCATAAAAGTATTCAATCCGATAACAATGAAATCTCAAAGGGAAAAACTCAATTCACCACAACAAGATAGAGAGGGGAAAACACCATATGATCCGACTATATTAACAAAGCCCGCGATACATCAAGATCGTGACATCTCAAGAACATGAGAGAGAGAGATATTAAACACATAGCTACTAGTACAAACCCTCAGCCCCGAGGGTGGACTACTCCCTACTCATCATGGTGGCTATTGGGGAACGTAGTAATTTCAAAAAAATTCCTACGCACACACAGGATCATGGTGATGCATAGCAACGAGAGGGGAGAGTGTGTCCACGTATCCTCATAGACCGAAAGTGGAAGCGTTAGCACAATGTGGTTGATGTAGTCGTACGTCTTCACGATCCGACCGATCCAAGTACCGAACGCACGACACCTCCGACTTCAGCACACGTTCAGCTCGATGACGTCCCACGAACTCCGATCCAACAGAGCTTTATGGGAGAGTTTTGTCAGCACGACAGCGTGATGGCGGTGATGATGATGCTACCGACGCAGGGCTTCGCCTAAGCACCGCTACGATATAATTGAGGTGTATTATGGTAAGGGGAGCACCGCACACGGCTGGAATAGATCAATAGATCAACTTGTGTGTCTAGAGGTGCCCCCTGCCCCCATATATAAAGGAGCAAGGGGGGAGGTCGACCGGCCCCTGTAGGGTGCGCCAGGAGGAGTCCTCCTCCTAGTAGGAGTAGGACTCCCCTTTCCTACTCCAACTAGGAGGAGGAAAGGAAGGAGGAGAGGGAGAAGGAAGGAGAGGGAGGAAAAGGAGGAAAGGGGGGACGGCCCCTAGTCCAATTCGGTTTGGGCTAGGGGGGGCGCGCCCTGCCTCCTCTCTTCCACCACTTGGCCCATGAGGCCCATTACTTCTTCCTCGTATTCCCGTAACTCCTCGGTACCCCGAAAAATAACCGAATCACTTGGAACCTTCTAATGTCCAAATATAGTTATATCGATCTTTATGTCTCGATCATTTCGAGACTCCTCATCATGTCCTCGATCTCATCCGAGACTCCGAACTACCTTCGGTACATAAAATCACATAAACTCATAATACCGATCGTCACAGAAATTTAAGCGTGCGGACCCTACGGATTCGAGAACTATGTAGACATGACCGAGACATGTCTCCGGTCAATAACCAATAGTGGAACCTGGATGCTCATATTGGTTCCTACATATTCTACGAAGATCTTTATCGATCAAACCGCATAACAACATATGTTGTTCCCTTTGTCATCGGTATGTTACTTGCCCGAGATTCGATCGTCGGTATCTCAATACCTAGTTCAGTCTCGTTACCGACAAGTCTCTTTACTCATTCTGTAATGCACTATCCCGCAACTAACTCATTAGTTGCATTGCTTGCAAGGCTTATAGTGATATGCATTACCAAGAGGGCCCAGAGATAGCTCTCCGACAATCGGAGTGACAAATCCTAATCTCGATCTATGCCAACTCGACAAGTACCATCAGAGACACCTGTAGAGCACCTTTATAATCACCCAGTTACGTTGTGACGTTTGGTAGCACACAAAGTGTTCCTCCGGTAATCGGGAGTTGCATAATCTCATAGTCATAGGAACATGTATAAGTCATGAAGAAAGCAATAGCAGTAAACTAAAACGATCAGGTGCTAAGCTAACGGAACGGGTCAAGTCAATCACATCATTCTCTAATGATGTGATCCCGTTAATCAAATGACAACTCATCTCTATGGCTAGGAAACTTAACCATCTTTGATTCAACGAGCTAGTCAAGTAGAGGCATACTAGTGACACTCTGTTTGTCTATGTATTCACACATGTACTAAGTTTCCGGTTAATACAATTCTAGCATGAATAATAAACATTTATCATGATATAAGGAAATATATAATAACTTTATTATTGCCTCTAGGGCATATTTCCTTCAGTCTCCCACTTGCACTAGAGTCAATAATCTAGTTCACACCTTTATGTGATTAGTTCACATCTCCATGTGACTAATACCCAAAGGGTTTACTAGAGTCAATAATCTAGTTCACATCGCTATGTGATTAATACCCAAAGAGTGATCATGTTTTGCTTGTGAGAGAACTTTAGTCTATGGGTCTGCAACATTCAGATCCGTATGTATTTCACAAATTTCTATGTCTAAAATGCTCTGCATAGAGCTACTCTAGCTAATTGCTCCCACTTTCAATATGTATCCAGATTGAGACTAGAGTCATCTAGATCGATGTAAAAATCTTGCATCGACGTAACTCTTTACGACGAACTCTTTTATCACCTCCATAACCGAGAAATATTTCCTTAGTCCTCTAAGGATAATTTTGACCGTTGTCCACTGATCTACTCCTAGATCACTATTGTACCCCCTTTCCAAAAAAATGCTAAGGTATACAATAGGACTGGTAAACAACGTAGCATACTTTATAGAACCTATGACTGAGGCATATGGAATGATTTTTCATGCTCTTTCTATTTTCTGTTGTGGTCGGGTTTTGAGTATTTACTCAATTTCACACCTTACAACTCAGGCAAGAACTCCTTCTTTGACTAATCCATTTTGAACTCCTTCAAAATCTTATCATCGAAAGAACTTATCAAGTGTCTTGATCTATCTCTATAGATCTTGATGCTCAATGTGTAAGCAGCTTCATCGAGGTCTTTCTTTGAAAAACTCTTTTCAAACACTCCTTTATGCTTTCCAGAAAATTATACATTATTTCCGATCAACAATATGTCATTCACATATACTTATCAGAAATGTTGTAGTGCTCCCACTCACTTTCTTGTAAATACAGGCTTCACCGCAAGTCTGTATAAAACCATATGCTTTGATCACTTTATCAAAGCATATATTCCAACTCCAAGATGCTTGCACCAGTCCATAGATGGATCGCTGGAGATTGCTCACTTTCTTAGCACCTTTAGGATCGAAAAAACCTTCTGGTTGCATCATATACAACTCTTCTTTAAGAAACCCACTAAGGAATACAGTTTTGACATCCATTTGCCAGATTTCATAAAATGTGGCAACTGCTAACATGATTCGGATAGATTTTTAAGCATCAATACGAGTGAGAAAATCTCATCGTAGTCAACACCTTGAACTTGTCGAAAACATTTTTGCGACAATTTGAGCTTTGTAGATAGTGACACTACTATCAGCGTCCGTCTTCCTCTTGAAGATCCATTTATTCTTAATGACTCACCGATCATCGGGCAAGTCAATCAAAGTCCATACTTTGTTCTCATACATGGATCCCATCTCAGATTTCATGGCCTCAAGCCATTTTGCGGAATCTGGGCTCATCATCGCTTTCTCATAGTTCGTAGGTTTGTCATGGTCAAGTAACATGACATCCAGAATAGGATTACCGTACCACTCTGGTGCGGATCTCACTCTCGTTGACCTACGAGGTTCGGTAGTAACTTGATCTGAAGTTACATGATCATCATCATTAGCTTCCTCACTAATTGGTGTAGGAGTCACAGGAACAGATTTCTGTGATGAAGTACTTTCCAATAAGGGAGCAGGTACAATTACCTCATCAAGTTCTACTTTCCTCCCACTCACTTCTTTCGATAGAAACTCGTTCTCTAGAAAGGATCCATTCTTAGCAACGAATGTCTTGCCTTTGGATCTGTGATAGAACGTGTACCCAACTGTCTCCTTTGGGTATCCTATGAAGACATATTTCTCCGATTTGGGTTTGAGCTTATTAGGATAAAACTTTTTCACATAAGCATCACAACCCCAAACTTTAAGAAACAACAACTTCGGTTTCTTGCCAAACCACAGTTCATATGGCGTTGTCTCAACGGATTAAGATGGTGCCCTATTTAACGTGAATGCAGCTGTCTCTAATGCATAACACCAAAACGATCATGGTAAATCGGTAAGAGACATCATAGATTGCACCATATCTAATAAAGTATGGTTATGATGTTTAGGCACACCATTACGCTGTGGTATTCCAAGTGGCGTGAGTTGTGAAACTATTCCGCATTGTTTCAAATGAAGACCAAACTCGTAACTCAAATATTCTCCTCCACGATCAGGTTATACAAACTTTATTTTCTTGTTACGATGATTTTCCACTTCACTCTGAAATTATTTGAACTTTCCAAATGTTTCACATTTATGTTTCATCAAGAAGATATACCCATATCTTACTCAAATCATCTGTGAAGGTCAAAAATAACGATACCTGCCGCGAGCCTCAACACTCATCGGACTACATACATCAGTATGTATTATTTCCAACAAGTCTGTTGCTCGCTCCATTGTTCTGGAGAACGGAGTCTTAGTCATCTTGCCCATGAGGCATGGTTCACAAGCATCAACTGATTCATAATAAAGTGATTCCAAAAGCCCATCAGCATGGATTTTCTTCATGCGCTTTACACCAATATGACCTAAATGGCAGTGCCACAAATAAGTTACACTATCATTATTAACTTTGCATCTTTTGGCTTCAATATTATGAATATGTGTATCACTACGATCGAGATTCAATAAACCATTCACCTTGGGTGTATAACCATTGAAGGTTTTATTCATGTAAATATAACAACAATTATTCCGACTTTAAATGAATAACTGTATTGCAATAAACATGATCAACCATATTCATGCTTAACACAAATACCAAATAACATTTATTTAGGTTCAACACTAATCCCGAAAGTATAGGGAGTGTGCGATGATGATCATATCAATCTTGGAACCACTTCCAACAAACATCGTCACTTCACCCTTAACTAGTCTCTATTCATTCTACAACTCCCGTTTCGAGTTACTAATCTCAGCAATTGAACTAGCATAAAATACTGAGGGGTTGCTATAAACACCAGTAAAGTACACATCAATAGAATGTATATCAAATATACCTTTGTTCACTTTGCCATCATTCTTATCCGCCAAATACTTGTGGCAGTTCTGTTTCCAGTGACCAGTCCCTTTGCAGTAGAAGCACTTAGTCTCAGGCTTAGGTCTAGACTTGGGCTTCTTCACTTGAGCAGCAACTTGCTTGCCGTTCTTCTTGAAGTTCCCCTTCTTCCCTTTGCCCTTTTCTTGAAACTAGTGGTCTTTGTCAACCATCAACACTTGATGCTTTTCTTGAGTTCTACCTTCGTCGATTTCAGCATCACGAAGAGCTTGGGAATCATTACCGTTATCCATTGCATATTATAGTTCATCACGAAGTTCCAGTAACTTGGTGATAGTGACTAGAGAACTCTATCAATCACTATCTTATCTGGAAGATTAACTCCCACTTAATTCAAGTGATTGTATTGTTGGGGAACGTAGTAATTTCAAAAAAAAATCCTATGCACACACAAGATCATGGTGATGCATAGCAACGAGAGGGGAGAGTGTTGTCCACGTACCCTCGTAGACTGAAAGTGGAAGTGTTAGCACAATGCGGTTGATGTAGTCGTACGTCTTCACGATCCGACCGATCAAATACCGAATGTACGGCACCTTCGAGTTCAGCACATGTTCAGCCCGATGACGTCCCTCGAACTCCGATCCAGCCGAGTGTTGAGGGAGAGTTTTGTTGGAAATATGCCCTAGAGGCAATAATAAAAAGGTTATTATTATATTTCCTTGTTCATGATAATTGTCTATTGTTCATGCTATAATTGTGTTATCCGAATATCGTAATACATGTGTGAATACATAGACCACAACATGTCCCTAATGAGCCTCTAATTGACTAGCTCGTAGATCAATAGATGGTTATGGTTTCCTAACCATGGACATAGGATGTCATTGATAACGGGATCACATCATTAGGATAATGATGTGATGGACAAGACCCAATCCTAAGCATAGCACAAGATCGTGTAGTTCGTCTGCTAAAGCTTTTCTAATGTCAAGTATCCTTTCCTTAGACCATGAGATTGTGCAACTCCCGAATACCGTAAGGGTACTTTGGGTGTGCCAAACATCACAACGTAACTGGGTGGTTATAAAGGTACACTACGGGTATCCCCGAAAGTATCTGTTGGGTTGGCACAAATTGAGACTGGGATTTGTCACTCCGTATGACGGACAGGTATCTCTGGGCCCACTCGGTAGGACATCATCATAATGAGATCAATGTGATCAAGGAGTTGTTCACGGGATGATGTGTTACGGGAACGAGTAAAGAGACTTGCCGTAACGAGATTGAACAAGGTATCGATATACCGACGATCGAATCTCGGGCAAGTATCGTACCGATAGACAAAGGGAATTGTATATGGGATCGATTGAATCCTCGACTTCGTGGTTCATCCGATGAGATTATTGTGGAGCATGTGGGAGCCAACATGCAACATGGGTATCCAGATCCCACTGTTGGTTATTGACCGGAGAGTTGTCTCGGTCATGTCTACGTGTCTCCTGAACCCGTAGGGTCTACACACTTAAGGTTCGGTGACGCTAGAGTTGTAGAGATATTAGTATGTGGTTAACCAAAAGTTGTTCGGAGTCCCGGATGAGATCGCGGACATCACGAGGAGTTCCGGAATGGTCCGGAGGTAAAGATTTATATATAGGAAGTCCAGTTTCGGCCACCGGGAGAGTTTCAGGGGTCACCGGTATTGTACCGGGACCACCGAAAGGGTCCCTGGGGTCCACCGGGTGGGGCCACCTATCCCGGAGGGGCCCATGGGCTGAAGTGGCATGGGAACCAGCCCCTGGTGGGCTGGTGCACCCCACCCAAGGGCCCAAGGCGCCTAGGGTTGGAAACCCTAGGGGGCGTTGCCCCCCGAGGGGGCATGCGCCCCCCTGGTTGGAAACCCTAAGGGTGCCGTTGCCCCCCGAGGGGCCACTGCCTCGGGGGCCGCCGCCCACCCCCCTCTAGATGGGATCTCCAAGGGGGCATGCGCCCCCTAGCCCCTATGAGGGAGTCCTGGATTAGGGGGTATCCGGACGGCCGGACTATATCCTTTGGCCGGACTGTTGGACTATGAAGATACAAGATTGAAGACTTCGTCCCGTGTCCGGATGGGACTCTCCTTGGCGTGGAAGGCGAGCTTGGCAATACGGATATGTAGATCTCCTTCCTTGTAACCGACTCTGTGTAACCCTAGCCCCCTCCGGTGTCTATATAAACCGGAGGGTTTAGTCCGTAGGACCAAGAACAACAATCATACCATAGGCTAGCTTCTAGGGTTTAGCCTCTTTGATCTCGTGGTAGATCAACTCTTGTACTACTCATATTGTCAAGAACAATCAAGCAGGACGTAGGGTATTACCTCCATCAAGAGGGCCCAAAGCTGGGTAAACATTGTGTCCCCCACCTCCTGTTACCATCCGCCTAGACGCACAGTTCGGGACCCCCTACCCGAGATCTGCCGGTTTTGACACCGACATTGGTGCTTTCATTGAGAGTTCCACTGTGCCGTCACCATAAGGAAGGATGCCTCGTCTCATTGTTAAAAACAACATTACCACCAGGGGAGCCCTGGTTGTTGGCCAAACTCTCCGGCTAGGCACTTTCATCATGACCGCCCGTTCGGCTGCTGCACCGATGATGACTTCTCGGGTCATCGAAAACAGCCTCCACGTCGGCTTGGAATTTGCCGAGCAGATGGATCCAATGGAGCTCTCATCCCTAAACGAGATTTTGGATCGCATCGCCGCCTTGGGAGTCGCTACGGCTATGATCGGATTGGGCTTAAACCCGATCAAAGGAAGATTAACTCTCCACCGGTCACCCATCATATTGCGGCGGTGGAGGAACAATGCAACGATTCTTCCTCTATCTTGAGGACTAACTATGTCCGGATTACTGAGCTCTCCGAGCCGGATACCCGTTTATAGGAGGACATCAACCAAGCCCTGAACCTAGAGTCAGGCGGCGGGCCAGACTTATCGGGCAACATCCCGGAACCCGAACTTCCAAGATTGGAAACTCCTCGGCCCCTGGGTCTCAGATCGGGTAAGGGTTCGGACTCAAATCCACCCACCCACCCAAACATAAACGATCTTTCCCACATCGGGCAAGCGCCCCAGGAAACAGTACATCATTATTGGGCCAGATTCCTCCTTGTGATGAACAAGGTTAAGGACTGTCGCGAGGAAGATGCAGTCTCATTTTTCCACAATAATTGCATGGATAAGGGAATCCTTAACGCCATAAGTCGCCGTGACATATCACGCTTCGCTGACTTGGCGTCCATAGTACAAAAGTACTGTGCGATGGAAAGCGCCTGGAAAACCGAAACGAAATTTTGGGATAATCTGGCTCCAAATATACACCTAGTCCGAAGTAAAAGGGTGCACTATCATAAGACACCCGAGTTAATTACAAAGAAGCAAAAACCCTCTAAAGGGCGTGGAACCATATTGGAGGGATGGCTCAACGGACCCTGCAAAATTCATAGTACAGCGGATACCATACCAACACACAGCCTTAGAGCATGTTGGGTACTGCGGCAGGTGGCCAAAAGTGGTGAGGATCTTCTCATCCCAGATGCCACAAAGCACCATCCCAGGGATAACAATACGGTATTAACAGTCTTTGAAACCTTCTCATCAAATAATAGGAGCAAGCGAACACTCCGCAGCCTTGCCGAAATCTGCCACGTGGCAGCAATAAATCCATGGAGTGACACGGCTATTACCTTCAATGCCTGTGGCGAACCTAAATTCCGAACAGCCCGAGCACCAGCCGCACTGGTCCTCAGTCCAATTGTGGACAACTTTTGACTCACCAAAGTACTCATGGACGGCGGCAGTGGATTAAACCTCATCTATGAGGAAACTCTTCAAAAAATGGAAATAGACTGGAACCGCATTGAGAAAAGCAGCACAACCTTTAGAGGAATCATCCCCAGTCGGGAAGCACGCTGTGCTGGGAAAATCACACTAGATGTGGTATTCGGCATGCCGGAGAACTATAGGTCCAAAGAAATTACATTCCAAGTGGGCCCGTTCAGTAGCGGATACCACGCCCTTTTAGGGCGGGAGGCGTTCACGATCTTCCAAGCCATACCCCGTTACGGGTAGATGAAGCTCAAAATGCCCGGGCCCAACGGAATCATCACTCTCGCTAATGATCCGGACACAGCACTCAGCGCCGAAAACAAAACAGCCGCATTGGCCCTCGAGGCATTATCCGAAGCCCTTTCGGCCGAGGAATTAACTACGCTACGCTCCATAGTGGACAGGGACGACGTGATACTTGACAAGAGATCCAAGTCCACCTCTTTTAAACCAGCGGATGAAATAGTCAAATTCCAAGTCCACCCAACGGACCCTACAAAAATAGCCTCCATCGTGGCACAGTTAAACCCCGCCGTGGACGCCTCACTATGAGAGTTCCTACGCGAGAATTGGGACATATTTGCCTGGCACCCCTCAGACATGCCAGGAATCCCGCGCAGGCTGGCCGAGCACAGCCTTAATATTATAAAGGGATTCAAGCCAGTCAAGCAGACTCTTTGGCGTTTCTCTGAACCTAAGAGACAAGCTATGGGAGAGGAACTAGCCAAGTTATTGGAGGCCGGATTCATTAGAGAAATAAAACACCCGGACTGGCTAGCAAACCTGGTGATGGTACCAAAGAAGGACAAATCCTGGTGCCTATGTGTCGATTTCAAGGACCTCAACAAGGCTTGCCCAAAGGATCCTTTCCCCCTCCCCACATCGATCAAATTATGGATGCTACCACAGGACACGATTCATTGTGTTTCCTCGATGCATACTCCGGCTACCACCAAATCAAGATGGCGGAGTCCGACCAAGCCGCAACGGCATTTATCACACCATACGGCCCCCTCTGTTTCAACACAATGCCTTTTGGGCTCAAAAACGCCAGCGCAACATATCAGCGCATGATTCAGACATGCCTGGAGAAACAGATCGGCAAAACAGTAGAGGCATACGTAGATGATGTGGTCGTCAAAACCAAACACGTCGACTCTCTAATAGACGACTTGAGGCTCACATTCGACAACTTCCGAACATACGACATCAAGCTCAATCTGGAAAAATGTGTTTTCGGTGTACCAGCCGGAAAGCTCCTAGGTTTCATTGTCTCCAGTAGAGGAATTGAAGCAAATCCAGCCAAAATCCGAGCTCTGTCACAGTTGGCTATCCCAACGGACCTCAAAAAAATCCAGAAATTAACCGGATGTGTGGTGGCTCTAAGCCGCTTTATCTCTTAGGAGAAAAGGCATTACCCCTTTATCGCCTCCTTCGGCGCACCGAACACTTCGAGTGGACGGACGCTGACACAACCGGATTGGAAGAAATAAAAGCCATACTGGTAACCAACCCAATCCTGGTCGCGCCAAACATCGGCGAACCAATGTTGTTGTACATTGCGGCAACTCATCAGGTTGTAAGCGCAGTGCTCGTCGTCGAACGAGAAATGGACGGACATAAATTCCCCCTTCAAAAGCCGGTATATTATGTATCCATTGTCCTCACTCCATGCAAATCACGGTACCCACATTATCAAAAGATAGCCTATGCGGTATTCATGGCATCCTGGAAGCTGCGACACTAGTTTCAAGAGTGTTCAATTACAGTAGCCTTAGAAGTGCCACTTAATGATATTATAAACAACCGTGACGCCACGAGCCGGATTGCCAAATGGGACATTGAGCTCCTCCCATTCGACATAACATACAAACCCCGGCGAGCCATTAAATCGCAAGCATTGACCGACTTTGTCGCCGAATGGACGGAAGCCGAACTCCCTAAAGAGTATGGCACATACTCCAATTGGATCATGCACTTCGACGGCTCCAAAATGCTGGCTGGTCTGGGGGCTGGCGTCGTCCAGACGTCCCCAACCAGAGATACAGTTCAATATGTACTACAGATACTGTATACAGACTCCAACAACGTAGCCGAATACGAAGCCATGTTACATGGTCTTCGGATGGCAGTTTCCATGGGCATTCAACGCCTGGAGGTGCATGGGGATTCGAACCTCGCAATATCACAAATAAATGGAGACTTCAATGCAAAGGATCCGAAGATGGCGGCCTATCGCAACGTCGTCCTAAAGATGTCAGCTCGGTTCGAGGGGCTCGAATTTCACCATGTGGCTCAGGAAAACAATCAGGCGGCGGATATCCTCGCCCACATCGGTGCAAAATGCGATGCGGTCGCCCCAACATCTTTTTGGAGAGGTTGTTTAAACCATCCGTGGTATGGGAAGGGGACACCAGTAACAATAGTCCAGACCCGGCCAAAATGCCCGATACCGAACACTCTGACATAATCGGAGGCTCTGCCACCGAAATAACACCTTCAGCCCACGTAATAATGGCCATCATCGCCCCGTGGGCAGAACCATTCCTGGCCTACCTAACTAGGTAGGAACTTCCCGAGGACCAAAATGAGGCACGCTGCAAAGTGCGGCGATCTAAATCCTACAGGGTCCACGAGGGAGAGCTGTATAAAAAAAGCACTACCGGAGTCCTTCAAAGGTGCATCTCCGAAGAGGAAGGGCGGAAGCTTTTGGCAGAAATTCACGTCGGACTCGGCGCCCACCATGCCGCAGCCCGGGCCCTTGTAAGCAAGGCCTTCCGTACAGGTTTTTATTGGCCGACGGCCCGGGTAGATGCACAGGACTTGGTCCAACGTTGTGTCGGTTGCCAGCTTTTTGCAAACCAAAGCCACATGCCACCCACCGTCCTCCACACAATCCCCATTACCTGGCCCTTCGCGGTCTGGGGGCTTGACATGGTTGGACCCCTTAAAGGGGGAACCCATAAGAAAAAATACTTACTGGTCATGGTGGATAAATTCACCAAATGGATAAAGCCAAACCTGTTAAAACGACCGAATCCGGACCGGTGATAGACTTCATATCCGGGGTTGTACACCGTTATGGCGTCCCCCACAGCATCATCACTGACAACGGCACGAACTTCACGGCCGATGAGGTAAAACTCTGCTGCAGCAACATGGGCATTAAGCTCGATTATGCCTCTGTCTATAACCCACAAACTAACGGCCTAGTTAAGCGAGCAAATGGTCTTATCATGAGCGGCATCAAACCCAGATTAGTGCGGTCTTTAAAGGAGTCTAACATGCACTAGTTAGAGGAGCTCAACTCCGTACTCTGGGGGCTGCGGACCACGCTGAATCGCACTACCGGATACACACCATTCTTTATGGTGTACGGTGCAGAGGCGGTTCTGCCCTACGACATAATTCATGGCTCACCTCGAGTGCGCATGTACGAAGAAAGAGAAGCCGAGCTCGATCGGCAGGACAGTCTGGACACCCTGGAGGAGGAGCGCGATGTGGCAAAAGCCCGTTCCGCATTCTATCAGCAACATGCTCGCAGATACCAAAGTAGAGAAGTACGGGCCAAAACTTATAACGTTGGCGAGCTAGTTCTATGCCTGCCGGAGAAGAAAAAGACCAAGCTCGAGCCCAAATGGGAAGGTCCCTTCATTATTGACCAAGTTCTGACCGGTGGAGCATACCGTCTGCGGGATGCATCGAATAATCGACTTGAGCCGAACCCATGAAATGCAGCCAGGCTCCGAAGATTCTACGCCTAGTGCCGGACTCTATGTTCGTCTCCCTCCTCTGTCCATTTTTTGCATATACATTATCTGTCTTTTTTCTCTTTCTTTCTTTTATTCTTTCTCAAGGCCTTCAAGGGCCAACTTGTGCCTTGCTTGCACACTATTGACGCGCTAACCGCGCTCATTATACATGGGGGCTTCTTACACAGAAGCTTAATTATTTATCTGGGCTTCATGCCCCGCACATGTGTTATTCTTCCGCATGTACCTTTTCTTCGCCATTATATGCATGGATATGACTTAAGTTTTGGCCAAGCTGGGTTGCCTGGCTCTTGTATTTATGCCCTACGTTCCCGTTAATTCGGCTAGGGCATAAGGGGAGCACCTCTGCGATTGTTACTGCCGGGTCAGCCGGATGTGTACCTCAGACTTGGTGAAGCCGAAAGCTAGCGTTCTTAAGGGAATATTAGGTCGGTGAAAAAAAGATAATTTTTATTTATTTTCCATATGTGCCCCTAGATGTTTTTGTCTACGTCTCCTCTCACAGTCCGGACATGCACTTTAGGGCATGCGTACCCAGGGAAAGGAACCCTTAACGGAACTATTCTCCCTGGAAGATGTTTCTTACTACCCATGTAATATAACATAACTAGTTGGGTATTTGTCTGTTCAAGCACTAATGACCCCTACGCCTGGTGACGGTGTCCTGGACTAGGGGGTACTCATCACATCGTATCCCGATCAGTTGGATTGGGCCGAGGACCCCCATGGCCGCATACTCATGGGCCAGTTCGGACAGCTGTCGCATACAAGGAAGATTCCACAAGACTTGGCGATCAAGACAAGGACTCCACCCCACCGGCGTATTCAGCTAGGACTCTTGTTATCCAAGGCCTCTAGTGCATTATATAAACCGAGGCCAGGCTAGTCGATAGAGATATACAACAATCATACCATAGGCTAGCTTCTAGGGTTTTAGCCTCTATGATCTCATGGTAGATCAACTCTTGTAACACTCATATCATCAATATCAATCAAGCAGGACGTAGGGTATTACCTCCATCAAGAGGGCCCGAACCTGTGTAAACATCGTGTCCCCTGCCTCCTGTTACCATCGATCTTAGACGCACAGTTCGGGACCCCCTACCCGAGATCCGCCGGTTTTGACACCGACATTGATGCTTTCATTTAGAGTTCCGCTGTGTGATCGGCAAAACGATCCATGGCTCGTCTGCAAGTCAACTGCGATGCCGGCATCTTCGTCGCCGGCTCGACTGGTCACCTTGGCTCGACCGAGGACCATGCTCCATCTCCGATCGTCATGTTCGGACGAGGGCCTTCATCAACATCAACTCCGATCTCTATCAAGATCATGGAGGAATCATCCATGGAGCTCGGGGGCTCAACGTCAACATTGCCCTCGGGCGACCGTGCTGTTTTTCCAAACAGCAAACTTGTATCCGCTGCCACCACCTCTTAGAGCATCGCTTTGACAATCCCTTGCGTGGGATTGTGCGGAATTGAGTTTACAACAACCCTGGAAAATTTTGTCGGGTTTCGATGAAGGAATCTCCGACAATCTATGATATACCGGAGCCCTGTCAAATCTGGACGGGAATCTGGACGAGTGTAGGGCGTGGTCTCCAGAGCCCATCTCGGAGGTCCTTTGGAAGATCCAACCGTTCATATACTGCAGAAATCCTATATCTACCACCCCTCCAAATTTCAGCTCGATCCAATGGTTCAAACTCTTGGAAACTTCCGATGAGTGGACCAATTTTCGGATCTGTTTTCTGCGCGAATACGGATCCGACCCGAATTCATGTTTCGTTATGAACGTGATATTAGACAACCTTTTTAAGTAATTTTCTTCTATGGTATTGTGCGTTGTTTTTAAACACGTACCCATAAAATTTTAAGCCTCCTTCGAGGTAATCTTCACCATCACGCTGGTGTCAAACCAGTCCGGCGGTATTGCTCCACGGCTGCCGACCTGCGCTACACACGTCGCCGCTTTATTGAGCCGAGCTCAATTCCTTCGATCATCATCTCGTCAAGCCGAACAAGAGTTAGGCATCGTTAAGGATAAATCATCACCAACATCGCCGCCCCACGGATTACACGAAGCGGGCATACCGGCATCGCCGCACGGTCACTTCATCAAGCCGGCATCGACCACATCACGACCTGCATCGGCAGGGCCACACTATTGCTTCTTCAAGCTGGTGTCCATCACGCCGACCTACTTCGACTCATCGGCTGACATCGAGGCTTCGACATCTCGGCTGGACCGGGGGCTTCACCATCACTTCATGAACCTACTCCGGAGACTTCGGCGTCACTAGCCGACTAGCTCCGTCATGTTAGCTGGACCGAGGGCTTTGCCTCGGCGAGCCAACCTTTGCCAGCATCGAAATACCGTCGCTTTATCGCTATTCAGGCAATGGGTGTGCGGATCGAGTCCCAATTTTGGGAATCACCTTTCTTTGGATTGCTACAACAAATAAACCAGGTGCTATTAATCCTAGTATTTTTTGCTTGTTTGGGTTTATTTTTCCCAAGGAATTATTACTCTGTTTTGTCCATCATTTGTACACAGGTCTATCAAATGATGGCCGCATTAACGACGGTCGCGTGGTGGTTCAGTCAGTTTCCGGACATAGTCCGGCGAACGCCGCATCCGGAACTCGGACCGACCTGTGAATTCAGGCTTTGCCACGCCTTTACCGCATCATGCCGACGCCATGCATCGACATTGACTTCGGCGCTAGGCCATATTTCTTTTATTACTCACTTTGCATAAATTATTTATTATGCAACGATTTTTTTAATTATTATTATTACTATTATCTCCGGTTTGCACTACTTTTTGTGCACAGGAAAATGATTCGGGGACTTCGGCATCACTCTGTCGGTCTGCATTGACCGTGCCTTGTCACCACTTCGGTGTGTCGAGCTCTCCGCTCCGCCACCTCGGGACCGGCTTGGGGGATGGAACCTTGTCCCGCATCAAGCTCGGACCGCGTCATCAATGCCGAACACATTAACCAGCTAAGTCGCTTTCATGCTCAAAGTTTTAATTTTTAACTTGTGTTCGGTTCGACCAAGCATTATACTTTTTTGGGAAAAAGTTGCTTGTAAAAAATTTCCTTGTCCAAACTTTGTTTGTGACACACATATTCAAATACCCCGTTTATTTGGGGGCTTCCTTTATGAAGCTTTTCCTCTTGCATATGATTATACTTGTACGGCTTCGTTCCTTGTTCGTGTATTACGCCACAATATGCACCATATTGACTTAAGTGATTTGCAAGCTGGGTTACCTGGCTCCTATGCTTACCCCTACGTTCCCGATTGTTCGGCTAGGGAGTAAAGGGAGCACCTCTGCGATTGTCACGACCGGGTCCTCCGAGCTCTGACCTCAGACTGGGTGAAGCCGAAAGCTAGCGCTCGTATTGTTTTCAATCATGGTCGGCACACAACGGAACTCATGAGTACAAAAAATCTATTGCACAAGTCTCATAGTAATAATGAGCACCGAAGAAAGGTATCGGTGGGGGTACTATTTTCTTCGAAGATGCTTCTTACACTTCGTCTGTAATATAGCATAAGTTCCCTGAGCGCGCTTTGTCTGTTACAGCCTTATGGCCTGGTTGCCTGGTTATCGGAAACACTGTCGATATTCTCGATAGGTGGAGTACATAACACTTTTCGGTCCTTGACCGAAGAGGGAGAAGTCGACGGTCGGTTAAGACACGTTTAAAGTTCGGTTGAACAAAGATATGATATAAGTACTTCGGTACATACAATCATTATACATAAAATCTTTTACCCAAGTCACTTGGGGGCTCTTAAAATTTATATGAGCTATTTTATAGTAAATGTGTTTTCTTCTTGGTCGTTGCAAAGTCTTTTTCTATCGCTCCTTTTTCGACGTGAGTGTGTGGTCAATAGCTAGATAACCCATTTTCTCTCTAGTGACCGCTCTAGTTTAGTTTGCTAAACTGGTCTAACGAGAAGCACTCCGCCTTCGGGATAGGAGGCTGCTTCCGTAGGCTGACCTGCTTGAAGTCTTGAGATCGGATGTGTAATGTTAAACACGACAGAAGCACTCTTTTTTTCTAAGACCAATTTTTGGACTGGCACCGAACACTTGATCTTGTTAGGACGTCAAGTTTTTACTGACGTTTTTTGGTTTTCCAAGCTTATGGCACTTTTAAACTATTTGTGTGTTTTTAGCACAAGTCTCGCAGTGCAATGCCGGACACCTTTATAGATTCGGCAAAAATATTCTCGGATATTGCTATATATGCATCGGTTTTGAATTGTGTCTTCGGTCAATAGTTGGGTTGCCCGGCTCCTGGACTTGCTTCCTACGTTCTGCTTTGTTCGGCTAGGCGTGCAAAAGGAGAACCACTGCGATTGTGCTTCCAGCTCACACGGTTAAGAACCTTAGCGGAGAAAGCCGAAAACTGACTGTCACAATAAGCGTAAACTGGTCAGCGATCCGATGACTGTGTTAAATGACGGGCCACTCATAACAATGGCCGAAGTGTTTACGGCTTGACCTCGACTGTCGCCGAACACTACCGGGGGCTATTAACTGGCCTCCCAAACTAAATCCTCGATATTTTTCTCTTACATTAGAGCTGAGGTTTCATGATCATGCTTAGCATGACAACCTAAAGAAAGAAACCGATAGCGGGACTATTTTCTTTGGAAGACATTTCTTATGTTAAACCATAATATAACATATCTCTCTGCGTACCTTTGTTTATAAAACTGTATGGCCAGATTGCCTTGTTTGTCGTAAATCTTTGCCCTCATAAAGGCTTTATAAAGTAGGACAAACACTCCTCCGCTACTGGCCGAGGAGGTGGAAGCCGATGGTCGGTCAACAAAGTTTTGTACAATGCGGATCCGAGCATTAATGACGTAAAGTACTTGGATACATAGAGTCATTACACATAATTTGTGATTTTGCTATGGATATTGATCCTTAATTCGGCCACCCGTGCCCGCATTAAGGCTCGGGGGCTACTGGGCTTTGGGCTTATTATTTACAAATATTAAAGGGGCACATCGATCCCCTGATCTGGTGTTGCCACCCGACCAGTGTCTCGGGGGCTACTGTATTGCCTATCTAATGCAGAAAATTTTAAGTGCGATACAGTTTCCGAGGAGATTTTGATCCTCAGGTTCGTCGGCCGCACCCAACCAGAGTCTCGAGGACTGAGCATGCCGCTTTTTGTGTCCCGAAGTATCCTGCTGATCTAGGACTTGATCCTCAGGCTGATTTTACAAATCAACCTGAGTCTCAGTGGCTACTGGGATCAGCGGTCTTACGTCATCCTTCAGGTGCATCTCGGATTTTAAACCGATACACAGCTTGAGGGCTACTGGCCATATATCTCAGCAGAGAATAAATTGCAATAATAAAAAATATTGACAAAAATCGGCCCACAGTCGGGGTGGTGCACCACCTCGGAAGCAGTCCGGCATAAAGCTCGGGCACTAGTGGCTGGCTCCATAGAGGGCATTTCCGGCATTAAGCTCGGCTAAACTCCTTCAACTTTTTTGAACCAAGGTGATATGACACCTCGGATATAGTCCGGCTTTGGAGCTGGGACACTATCCGGCGTTGGAGCTCGGATATAGTCCGGCGTTGGAGCTCGGATACAGTCCGGCGTTGGATCTTGGACATAGTTCGGCGTTGGAGCTCGGATACATTCCGGCGTTGGAGCTTGGAAGCGGTCCGGCATTGGTGCTCGGCCGCAAAAGATACCTCGAATGCAGTCCGGTGTTAGAGCTCGAACGCAAGAGGACACTGCCTCCTGGGAACAACTTCAAACCCGAGGTGTGGCATAAAAATAACGAGGCATTGATAAAGGCTGGAAACTTAAAGGGGCTCCTCGGATACCCAACGTGTAAACTCGCCGAATGCATTTCGGTGATCCTCAAGATCGAAGATGAGAAGATTTGTTGAACCAGTTTTCAAGACCGTCAACCGAAGATGAAGAACAGTTCGGAGGAATCGAGGAGCGTCCCTAACTTGAAGACCGGTTTAGGGGGCTACTGACAGTGTCCTGGACTAGTGGGTACTTATCACATCATCTCCCGATTAGTTGGATTGGGCCGAGGACCCCCATGGCCGCATACTCATGGGCCAGTTCGGACAGCTGTCGCATACAAGGAAGATTCCACAAGACTTGACGGTCAAGACAAGGACTCCACCCCACCGGCGTATTCGGCTATGACTCTTGTTATCCTAGGCCTCTGGTGCATTATATAAACCGAGGCCAGGCTAGTCGATAGAGATATACAACAATCATACCCTAGGCTAGCTTCTAGGGTTTTAGCCTCTACGATCTCGTGGTAGATCAACTCTTGTAACACTCATATCATCAATATCAATCAAGCAGGACGTAGGGTATTACCTCCATCAAGAGGGCCCGAACCTGGGTAAAAATTGTGTCCCCTGCCTCATGTTACCATCGATCCTAGATGCACAGTTCGGGACCCCCTACCCGAGATCCGCCGGTTTTGACACCGACACCTGGTTTCCACGCATACCCCGGTTCTTATATAACTGAGCAGGTATTCGGATACACTCCGGACTATCGGGTCCCGAGGTTGAAGTGAAAAGGTCCGCCATGACAAATGATTTACAATCCGGCTAGAAGGCATTATACATGTCACTTTAATTACATAGTCATGTAGACTGACTAAATTCCTCTTCTATACCATCCAACGGGCTGTCTAGCCTACAATCCTGTTCGGAATACTTTGCGGCTAATTCTACTTGCCCATACACTAAGCTAACGGGGATCTCTTTCCTATCGGGCCCCACAAGTCCGACCTCGGCCATGTGGTTTGGGTCAGCCTTGGTATACCACATCTTCACCATGGCCCAGGCTTCCCTGGCACCTTGACGGCAGGCCGATATCTTCCATAATCGGAAGCGCCGCCGTGCTCCCTTGAGGTTCTCCACAAGCTCTCCAATGCCTGCTGGCAGGGAGATGGATGGCCACAAGGCCTGGGCAATACCTTGCATCACCTGCCGAACTTGTTTGTGCAGTTGTGAGAGCTCGGGTAGAAGATCACCCGTAGACCCGGGCATCTCCTCAGTGGGACGACCCGTCAGCATACCTGCAGACATAACTCGGTCAGCCGGCTTCTCCGCCGCACTCTTTTAAGGGTTCGTTCAAGCACTTACTAAAAATGCCGCGTCAAAGCCGCTTATTCTCCTTCACGGAGTCCGCAAGCTGGGCTCGAACATCTTTCAGTTCCACGCTTAGCTTGGTATTGGTGTCTTGGAGATTGTTTTTCTCCCGCATGACCTTACTCAGCACGCGTTCGCCAGCCTTTAGCTGTCGTATGACATGCTGGTCCTCCGGATTCTCTACGGAGTCATCTGCAATATCTATTGTTAGATCTGTAGCCATGCCACACACTATATGGTACCTATCATTCTTTGAAACAAATGTTACCAGCTAGGGACTTTTCAGGTTCCTTCAATGCAGCAACGGTGGCCCGAAGTTGGGTCTTGCATTCCTCCAGCTCCTGTGACAGTCGAGTATTCTTCTCTGTAAGAACCTGCACAATAAATGATCCTTAAATCAGTTGTGCCAACCGTTTCAAGTCTCAGGGGCTACTGATATATATACTCATCAAATTTTCTTACCCGTACATCCTTTACATACTGGTCCGTGGCTCTGGCTAGACCATTTTGAGCAGCACGGATATACGCATCTCCCGAGTTGAATGCATCAAACGCCTCTCGGGAGAAACAAGTGTCACGGAGTACGGCTCGGCGACGCCTGTGATTCATGGTGCTCTCCACTTCGGAATTCGTAGCGGATATGTTATCCGCATCCTCTATAGAAGGAGCATCCGGCGTGTACCTTGTGTTAGCTTCCGCCTCTGTGTCCGGCCCTGGAGCCCGACTGGTAGAGGCGTGATCGGCTACCTCTCCGGATATTACAGCTTAGCTGATAGAAAATCCTATCAATCAGCTCCACGAATATGTCCGGATCCTCTTTCAGGCCGGGGTCGAGGACTCGCTCAGGATCCTCTGGTTGTGGAGGTGGGCTATTGATCTCCCCTACCGCCTTACGCAGTTCCTGCGATGAAACGGCAAGGTAAATATTTATCATGAAACGGTGAGCGTCCACTGGGCGGGACCCCCTACCCAAGATCCACCGGTTTTGACACCGACACAAGGGTAGGATGGAAGTAGAAAGAGCGGAAGCTCACCCAACTTCGAGGGTTGTTCATGGAGAATCCATCCCGTGGCTTGATGCGGAGGAGCTCCTCTTCTTCCCCCTTATACAGATCGGATAGAATTTTTGCTAGAGCAGCAACTGAGTCTGGTCCCTTGCGCCCGCAGCGAGTGGCATCATCTTCCCCGTTGAAGTGCCACATGGGGTGGCCCCGATATTGAAGTGGTTGCACCCCCCGCATAATGCATATTTCCATAACCTCGGTTATGGTCAGTCCTGATTTGGCCAGCAACTTTATCCGGCCCATCAGATAAAATATGTCTCTATCATCTTCCTCCTGTGGGCTCCGTGGGCGCCAGCTTAGGCGTTTCTTCAAAGGGGCATTGTCGAACTCAGGAAGACCAATCCGGATAGGATCCGGGAGAGGAACATCCTCCATATAAAACCACTCCGAAGGCCAGTCCTCGGACGTCTTCTTCGGGGTACCGGATAGGTATCCGGTCCCGGCGATGCACCATACTTCGGCTCCGCCACTTGATATATTGATCCCCTCTGTGTATGGGGCACAAGGCAGAATAACTTCTTCCACAGTGTGAAATGAGCTTCGCAACCCAGAAACAGCTCGCAAAGGGCTGCGTAACCAGCGATGTGCAGTATGGAGGCAGGGGTGAGGTTGTGCAACTGGAGGCCGTAGAACTCCAGGAGCCCTCGGAGAAATGGATGGATTGGAAATCTGAGTCCCCTAAACAAATAAGGGACAAGGCATACCCGCTCTCCCTTAGAGGGGTTGGGAAAGCTCTCCGCTTGCTCCCCGCCTTTATAGGTGGCGAGCCCGGCTCGAACCGGGACCATATACGCTGGAGGGAGGAATCTCTGGGTCTGTAGCTTCACTAATTGGCTGTGCAGGACGGAACACTTCTCCCAGTCTCCGGGCTTGGGGCAGCGAGAGCGAGAGGAGGAGCTGCGCTAGCCGGCCATGCTGGGATGGATTTTTTTCGGGCGCGCTCCGATGAATGCTCGCTGAGGGAGGATGTGTGGTTTGGATCTGAGGATCCTCGTCTCTTTAATAGACAGTTCATTCACATAGATGGGGTGGTAAATGTAAAAACACCCTGGCTCCTCACATTCGCTTGACACGTGGAAGATGGCCATTATTGGACGCAGAAGCCAAGAAGCGCAACATTTACAAGAAGCCAGACACTATTTAATAGGTACTCAGAGTTTGAAGAAGAACCCGCCTTGCAATGCCGAAGACAATCTGCGCACCGGACTCGTCGTCATTGAAGCCTGGTTCAGGGGCTACTGAGGGAGTCCTGGATTAGGGGGTATCCGGACGGCCGGACTATATCCTTTGGCCGGACTGTTGGACTATGAAGATACAAGATTTAAGACTTCGTCCCGTGTCCGAATGGGACTCTCCTTGGCGTGGAAGGCAAGCTTGGCAATATGGATATGTAGATCTCCTTCCTTGTAACCAACTCTGTGTAACCCTAGCCCCCTCCGGTGTCTATATAAACCGGAGGGTTTAGTCCGTAGGACCAAGAACAACAATCATACCATAGGCTAGCTTCTAGGGTTTAGCCTCTTCGATCTCGTGGTAGATCAACTCTTGTACTACTCATATTATCAAGAACAATCAAGCAGGACGTAGGGTATTACCTCCATCAAGAGGGCCCAAACCTGGGTAAACATCATGTCCCCCGCCTCCTGTTACCATCCGCCTAGACGCACAGTTCGGGACCCCCTACCCGAGATCCGCGGGTTTTGACACCGACACCCTATATATAGTGGAGGGGAGGGAGGGCAGCCGCACCCTAAGCCCTGGCGCCTCCCTCTCCCTCCCGTGACACCTCTTCCTCCTCCAGTAGCGCTTGGCGAAGCCCTGCTGGAATCCCGCTGCTTCCACCACCACGCCGTCGTGCTGCTAGATCTCCATCAACTTCTCCTCCCCCCTTGCTGGATCAAGAAGGAGGAGACATCTCCGCTCCATACGTGTGTTGAACGTGGAGGTGCCGTCTGTTCGGCGCTAGGATCATCGGTGATTTGGATCACGACGAGTACGATTCCATCAACCCCGTTCTCTTGAACGCTTCCGCTCGCGATCTACAAGGGTATGTAGATGCACTCTTCTCTCTCTCGTTGCTAGATGACTCCATAGATTGATCTTGGTGATGCGTAGAAAACTTTAAATTTCTGCTACGATCCCCAACAGTGGCATCATGAGCTAGGTCTATGCGTAGTTTCTATGCAAGAGTAGAACACAAATTGTTGTGGGCATCGATTTTGCCAATTTACTTGCCGTTACTAGTCTTATCTTGATTCGGCGGCATCGTGGGATGAAGCGGCCCGGACCGACCTTACATGTACGCTTACGTGAGGCAGGTTCCACCGACTGACATGCACTAGTTGCATAAGGTGGCTAGCGGGTGTCTGTCTCTCCCACTTTAGTCGAATCGGATTCGATGAAAAGGGACCTTATGAAGGGTAAATAGAAATTGGCATATCACGTTGTGGTTTTGGCATAGGTAAGAAACGTTCTTGCTGAGAAACCTATAGCAGCCACATAAAAATTTGCAACAACAATTAGAGGACGTCTAACTTATTTTTGCAGCATATGCCGTGTGATGTGATATGGCCAAAAGGATGTGATGAATGATATATGTGATGTATGATATTGATCATGTTCTTGTAATAGGAATCATGACTTGCATGTCGATGAGTATGACAACCGGCAGGAGCCATAGGAGTTGTCTTAATTTATTTATGACCTGCGTGTCAACATAAACGTCATGTAATTACTTTACTTTATTGCTAAACCGTTAGCCATAGTAGTAGAAGTAATAGTTGATGAGACAACTTCATGAAGACACACTGACAAGGATCATGATGATGGATATCATGGTGTCAAGCCGGTGACGATGATGATCATGGCGCCCCGAAGATGGAGATCAAAAAGGAGCAAAGTGATATTGGCCATATCATGTCACTATTTGATTGCATGTGATGTTTATCATGTTTTTACATCTTATTTACTTAGGACGACGGTAGCATAAATAAGATGACCCCTCGTTAAAATATCAAGAATTGTGTTCCCCCTAACTGTGCACCGTTTCTAAGGTCCGTTGTTCCGAAGCACCGCATGATGATCGGGTGTGATAGGTTCTAACGTTCGCATACAACGGGTGTAAGCCAGATTTACACACGCAATACACTTAGGTTGACTTGACGAGCCTAGCATGTACAAACATGGCCTCGGAACACGGAAGACCGAAAGGTCGAACATGAGTCATATAGAAGATACGATCAACATGAAGATGTTCACCGATGATGACTAGTCCGTCTCACATGATGAACGGACACAGCCTAATTGACTCGGATCATGTATCACTTAGATGACTAGAGGGATGTCTTTCTGAGTGGGAGTTCATTAAAAAATTTGATTAGATGAACTTAATTATCATGAACATAGTCTAAAACTTTGCAATATGTCTTGTAGATCAAATGGCCCACGCTAATGTTTCCCTCAACTTCAACGCGTTCCTAGAGAAAACCAAGCTAAAAGACGATGGTAGCAACTACATGGACTGGGTCCGTAACCTGAGGATTATCCTCATAGCTGCCAAGAAAGCATATGTCCTTGATGCACCGCTAGGTGAAGCACTCGTTTTCCTAGAAACTCAAGACATTATGAACGCCTGGCAGTCGCGTAGTGATGATTACTCCCTGGTTCAGTGCGGCATGCTTTACAGCTTAGAACCGGGGCTCCAAAAGCGTTTTGAGCAGCACGGAGCATATGAGATGTTCCAAGATCTGAAAATGGTTTTCCAAGCTCATGCCCGGGTCGAGAGATATGAAGTCTCCGACAAGTTCTACAGTTGTAAGATGGAGGAGAATAGTTCTGTCAGCGAGCACATACTCAAAATGTCTGGGTTGCACAACCGCTTATCTCAGCTGGGAGTTAATCTCCCGGATGATGCGGTCGTTGATAGAATCCTCCAGTCGCTCCCACCTAGCTACAAGAGCTTTGTGATGAACTTCAATATACAGGGGATGGAAAAGACCATTCTTGACGTATATTCAATGCTGAAATCAGCGGAGGTGGAGATCAAAAAGGAACATCAAGTGTTGATGGTGAATAAAACCACTAAGTTCAAGAAAGGCAAGGGTAAGAAGAACTTCAAGAAGGACGGCAAGGGAGTTGCCGCACCCGGTAAGCCAGTTGCCGGGAAGAAGCCAAAGCATGGACCCAAGCCTGAGACTGAGTGCTTTTATTGCAAGGGAAACGGTCACTGGAAGCGGAACTGCCCCAAGTACTTAGCGGATAAGAAGGCTGGCAATACCAAAGGTATATGTGATATACCTGTTATTGATGTGTACCTAACCAGCGCTCGTAGTAGCTCCTGGGTATTTGATACCGGTGCGGTTGCTTATATTTGTAACTCAAAACAGGAGCTGCGGAATAAGCGGAGACTGGCGAAGGACGAGGTGACGATGCACGCTACCTCTACATTTACCTACGGGATTAGTTTTAAACCTCAATAATTGTTATTTAGTACCAGCTTTCAGCATGAACATTGTATCTGGATATCGTTTAATGTGAGATGGCTACTCATTTAAATCTAAGAATAATGGTTGTTCTATTTATATGAGAGACATGTTTTATGGTCATGCCCCGCTGGTCAATGGTTTATTCTTATTTAATCTCAAACGTGATGTTACACACATTCATACTGTGAATGCCAAAAGATGTAAGGTTGATAATGATAGTCCCACATACTTGTGGCACTTCCGCCTTGGTCACATTGGTGTCAAACGCATGAAGAAACTCCATTCAGATGGACTTTTGGACTCTCTTGATTATGAGTCATTTGACATGTGCGAACCATGCCTCGTGGGCAAAATGACCAAGACTCCGTTCTCCGGAACAATGGAGCGAGCAACCAACTTATTGGAAATCATACATACTGATGTGTGCGGTCCAATGAGTGCTGAGGCTCGTGGTGGTTATCGTTATGTCCTCACCCTCACTGATGACTTAAGTAGATATGGGTATGTCTACTTAATGAAACACAAGTCTGAGACCTTTGAAAAGTTCAAGGAATTTCATAGTGAGGTTGAGAATCAACGTGACAGGAAAATCAAGTTCTTACGATCAGATCGTGGGGGAGAATATTTGAGTCATGAATTTGGCTCGCACTTAAGGAAATGTAGAATTATTTCACAACTCACACCGCCTGGAACACCTCAGCGTAATGGTGTGTCCGAACATCGTAATTGCACTCTATTGGATATGGTGCGATCTATGATGTCTCTTACCGATCTACCGCTATCATTTTGGGGTTATGCTATAGAGACTGTCGCATTCACTTTAAATAGGGCTCCGTTGAAATCCGTTGAGATGACACCGTATGAATTGTGGTTTGGGAAGAAACCTAAGCTGTCGTTTCTCAAAGTTTGGGGATGCGATGCTTATGTCAAGAAACTTCAACCTGAAAATCTCGAACCCAAATCGGAAAAATGTGTCTTCATAGGATACCCTAAGGAAACTATTGAGTATACCATCTACCTCAGATCCGAAGGCAAGATCTTTGTTGCCAAGAATGGATCCTTTCTAGAGAAAGAGTTTCTCTCAAAAGAAGTAAGTGGGAGGAAAGTAGAACTTGACGAAGTATTGCCTCTTGAACCAGAGAGTAGCGCAGCTCAAGAAAATGTTTCTGTGGTGCCTGCACGGACTAGAGAGGAAGTTAATGATGATGATCATGAAACTTCAGATCAAGTTGCTACTGAACTTCGTAGGTCCACAAGGATACGTTCCGCACCAGAGTGGTGTGGCAACCCTATCCTGGAAAACATGTTGTTAGACAATAATGAACCTTCGAACTATGAAGAAGCGATGGCAGGCCCGTATTCTGACAAATGGCTTGAAGCCATGAAATCCAAGATAGGATCCATGTATGTAAACAAAGTATGGACTTTGACTGACTTGCCCGATGATCGGCGAGCCATAGAAAATAAATGGATCTTTAAGAAGAATACAGACGCGGATGGTAATGTAACCATCTATAAGGCTCGGCTTGTCGCTAAGGGTTATCGACAAGTTCAAGGGGTTGACTACGATGAGACCTTCTCACCGTAGCAAAGACGAAGTCTGTCCAAATCATGTTAGCAATTTCCGCATTCTATGATTATGAGATATGGCAAATGGACGTCAAAACGGCATTCCTTAATGTTTTCCTTAAGGAAGAATTGTATATGATGCAGCCGGAAGGTTTTGTCGATCCTAAGAATGCTGACAAGGTATGCAAGCTCCAAAGCTTGATCTATGGGCTGGTGCAAGCATCTCAGAGTTGGAACATTTGTTTTGATGAGATGATCAAAGCGTTTGGTTTTACGCAGATTTGTGGAGAAGCTTGTGTTTACAAGAAAGTGAGTGGGAGCTCTGTAGCATTTCTCATATTATATGTGGATGACATACTATTGATGGGAAATGATATAGAACTCTTTGAAAGCATAAAGGCCTACTTGAATAAGTGTTTTTCATTGAAGGACCTTGGAGAAGCTGCTTACATATTAGGCATCAAGATCTATAGAGATAGATCGAGACGCCTCATTGGTATTTCACAAAGCACGTACCTTGACAAGATATTGAAGAAGTTCAATATGGATCAGTCTAAGAAGGGGTTCTTGCCTATATTGCAAGGTGTGAGATTGAGCACGGCTCAATGCCCGACCACGGCAGAAGATAGAGAAAAGATGAGTGTCATCCCCTATGCCTCTGCCATAGGGTCTATTATGTATGCCATGCTGTGTACCAGACCTGATGTAAACCTTGCCATAAGTTTGGTGGGAAGGTACCAAAGTAATCCTGGCATGGAACACTTGACAACGGTCAAGAATATCCTGAAGTACCTGAAAAGGACTAAGGATATGTTCTCGTTTATGGAGGTGACGAAGAGCTTGTCGTAAAGGGTTACGTTGATGCTAGCTTCGACACAGATCTGGATGACTACAAGTCACAAACCGGATACGTGTATATTTTGAATGGTGGGGCAGTCAGCTGGTGCAGTTGCAAGCAAAGCGTCGTGGCGGGATCTACATGTGAAGCGGAGTACATGGCAGCCTCAGAGGTAGCACATGAAGCAATCTGGATGAAGGAGTTCATTACCGACCTAGGAGTTATTCCCAATGGGTCGGGCCCCATGACTCTCTTCTGTGACAACTCTAGAGCTATTGGCCTTGCCAAGGAGCCCAGGTTTCACAAGAAGACCAGGCATATCAAGCGTCGCTTCAACTCCATTCGTGAAAATGTTCAAGATGGAGACATAGAGATTTGTAAAGTGCATACGGACCTGAATGTCGCAGATCCGTTGACTAAACCTCTTCCACGTGCAAAGCATGATCAACACCAGAACTCTATGGGTGTTCGATTCATCACAATGTAACTAGGTTATTGACTCTAGTGCAAGTGGGAGACTGTTGGAAATATGCCCTAGAGGCAATAATAAAAAGGTTATTATTATATTTCCTTGTTCATGATAATTGTCTATTGTTCATGCTATAATTGTGTTATCCAGAAATCGTAATACATGTGTGAATACATAGACCACAACATGTCCCTAGTGAGCCTCTAGTTAACTAGCTCGTTGATCAATAGATGGTTACGGTTTCCTAACCATGGACATAGGATGTCATTGATAACGGGATCACATCATTAGGATAATGATGTGATGGACAAGACCCAATCCTAAGCATAGCACAAGATCGTGTAGTTCGTCTGCTAAAGCTTTTCTAATGTCAAGTATCCTTTCCTTAGACAATGAGATTGTGCAACTCCCGGATACTGCAAGGGTACTTTGGGTGTGCCAAACGTCACAACGTAACTGGGTGGCTATAAAAGTACACTACGGGTATCCCCGAAAGTATCTGTTGGGTTGGCACGAATCGAGACTGCGATTTGTCACTCCGTATGACAGAGAGGTATCTTTGGGCCCACTCGATAGGACATCATAATAATGAGCTCAATGTGATCAAGAAGTTGTTCACAGGATGATGTGTTACGGGAACGAGTAAAGAGACTTGCCGTAACGAGATTGAACAAGGTATCGGTATACCGACGATCGAATCTCGGGCAAGTATCGTACCGATAGACAAAGGGAATTGTATACGGGATTGATTGAATCCTCGACATCGTGGTTCATCCGATGAGATTATCGTTGAGCATGTGGGAGCCAACATGGGTATCTAGATCCCGTTGTTAGTTATTGACCGGAGAGTTGTCTCGGTCATGTCTACGTGTCTCCCGAACCCGTAGGGTCTACACACTTAAGGTTCGGTGATGCTAGAGTTGTAGAGATATTAGTATGCGGTTAACTGAAAGTTGTTCAGAGTCCCGGATGAGATCCCGGACATCACGAGGAGTTCTGGAATGGTCCGGAGGTAAAGATTTATATATAGGAAGTCCAGTTTCGGCCACCGGGAGAGTTTCAGGGGTCATCGGTATTGTACCGGGACCACCAGAAGGGTCCCGGGGGTCCATCGGGTGGGGCCACCTATCCCGGAGGGCCCATGGGCTGAAGTGGCATGGGAACCAGCCCCTGGTGGGCTGGTGTGCCCCACCCAAGGGCCCAAGGTGCCTAGGGTTGGAAACCCTAGGGGGGTTGCCCCCCGAGGGGGCATGCGCCCTAGGTTGGAAACCCTAGGGGGGCCGTTGCCCCCCGAGGGGCCGCCGCGCTCCCTCTAGATGGGATCTCCAAGGGGGCATGCGCCCGCCTAGCCCCTATATATAGTGGAGGGGAGGGAGGGCAGCCGCACCCTAAGCCCTAGCGCCTCCCTCTCCCTCCCGTGACACCTCTTCCTCCTCTAGTAGCGCTTGGCGAAGCCCTGCTGGAATCCCGCTGCTTCCACCACCACGCCGTCATGCTGCTAGATCTCCATCAACTTCTCCTCCCCCCTTGCTGGATCAAGAAGGAGGAGACGTCTCTGCTCCGTACGTGTGCTGAACGCGAGGGTGTCGTCTGTTCGGCGCTAGTATCATCGGTGATTTGGATCACGACGAGTACGACTCCATCAACCCTGTTCTCTTGAACGCTTTCGCTCGCGATCTACGAGGGTATCTAGATGCACTCCTCTCTCTCTCTCGTTGCTAGATGACTCCATAGATTGATCTTGGTGATGCATAGAAAATTTTAAATTTCTGCTACGATCCCCAACAAGTTTTGTCAGCACGACGGTGTGGTGACGATGTTGATGTTCTACCGACACAGGGCTTCGCCTAAGCACCGCTACAGTATTATCGAGGGTGACTATGGTGGAGGGGGCACCGCACATGGCTAAAAGATCAAATGATAAATTGTTATATCTCTAGGGTGCCCCCCTGCCCCCGTATATAAAGGAGCAAGGGGGTGTGGCCGGACAGGAGGGGCGCGCCAGGAGGAGTCATACTCCCACCGGGAGTAGGACTCCCTCCCTTTTCCTTGTTGGATTAGGAGTGGAGGGGGAAAGAGGAGGGAGAGAGGAAGGAAAGGGGGGCTCCGCCCCCCTCTCCTTGTCCTATTCGGACTAGGGGGTAGGGGCGCGCGGCCCTACCCTGGCCGCCTCTCCTCTTCTCCACAAAGGCCCACTATGGCCCATTAAGCCCCCGGGGGGTTCCGGTAACCCCTCGGTACTCCGGTAAAATCCCGATTTCACCTGGAACACTTCCGATATCCAAATATAGGCTTCCAATATATATCAATCTTCATGTCTCGACCATTTCGAGACTCCTCGTCATGTCTGTGATCATATCTGGGACTCCGAACAACCTTCGGTACATCAAAACATATAAACTCATAATATAACTGTCATCAAAACGTTAAGCGTGCGGACCCTACGGGTTCGAGAACTATGTAGACATGACCGAGACACGTCTCCGGTCAATAACCAATAGCGGAACCTAGATGCTCATATTGTCTCACACATATTCTACGAAGATCTTTATCGGTCAAACCGCATAACAGCATGCGTTGTTCCCTTTGTCATCGGTATGTTAGTTGCCCGAGATTCGATCGTCGGTATCTCAATACCTAGTTCAATCTCGTTACCGGCAAGTCTCGTTACTCGTTCCGTAACACATCATCCCACAACCAACTCATTAGTTGCAATGCTTGCAAGGCTTATAGTGATGTGCATTGCCGAGTGGGCCCTAGAGATACCTCTCCGACAATCGGAGTGACAAATCCTAATCTCGAAATACGCCAACCCAACAAGTACCTTCGGAGACACCTGTAGAGCACCTTTATAATCACCCAGTTACGTTGTGACGTTTGGTGGCACACAAAGTGTTCCTCTGGTAAACGGGAGTTGCATAATCTCATAGTCATAGGAACATGTATAAGTCATGAAGAAAGCAATAGCAACTAACTAAACGATCAAGTGCTAAGCTAACGGAATGGGTCAAGTCAATCACACCATTCTCCTAATGATGTGATCCCGTTAATCAAATGGCAACTCATGTCTATGGTTAGGAAACATAACCATCTTTGATCAACGAGCTAGTCAAGTAGAGGCATACTAGTGATACTCTGTTTGTCTATGTATTCACACATGTATTATGTTTCCGGTTAATACAATTCTAGCATGAATAATAAACATTTATCATGATATAAGGAAATAAATAATAACTTTATTATTGCCTCTAGGGCATATTTCCTTCAATCTCCCACTTGCACTAGAGTCAATAATCTAGTTCACATCGTCATGTGATTTAATACCAATAGTTCACATCACCATGTGATTAACACCCATAATTCACATCGACATGTGACCAACACCCAAAGGGTTTACCAAAGTCAATAATCTAGTTCACATCGTTACATGATTAACACCCAAAGAGTACTAAGGTGTGATCATGTTTTGCTTGTGAGAGAAGTTTAGTCAACGGGTCTGCCACATTCAGATCCGTAAGTATTTTGCATATTTCTATGTCAACAATGCTCTGCACAGAGCTACTCTAGCTAATTGCTCCCACTTTCAACATGTATCCAGATTGAGATTTAGAGTCATCTGGATTAGTGCCAAAATTTGCATCGACGTAACCCTTTACGACGAACTTTTTTTTGTCACCTCCATAATCGAGAAACATATCCTTATTCCACTAAGGATAATTTTGACCGCTGTCCAGTGATCTACTCCTAGATCACTATTGTACTCCCTTGCCAAAAATAGTGTAGGGTATACAATAGATCTAGTACATAGCATGGCATATTTTATAAAACCTATGGCCAAGGCATAGGGAATGACTTTCATTCTCTTTCTATCTTCTACCATGGTCGGGCTTTGAGTCTTACTCAGTTTCACACCTTGTAACACAGGCAAGAACTCTTTCTTTGACTGTTCCATTTTGAACTACTTCAAAATCTTGTCAAGGTATGTACTCATTGAAAAACTTATCAAGTGTCTTGATCTATCTCTATAGATCTTGATGCTCAATATGAAAGCAGCTTCACTGAGGTCTTTCTTTGAAAAACTCCTTTCAAACACTCCTTTATGCTTTGCAGAATAATTCTACATTATCTCCAATCAACAATATGTCATTCACATATACTTATCAGAAATGTTGTAGTGCTCCCACTCACTTTCTTGTAAATACAGGCTTCACCGCAAGTCTGTATAAAACTATATGCTTTGATCAACTTATCAAAGTGTATATTCCAACTCCGAGATGCTTGCACTAGTCCATAGATGGATCGCTGGAGCTTGCATATTTTGTTAGCACCTTTAGGATTGACAAAACTTTCTTGTTGCATCATATACAACTCTTCTTTAATAAATCCATTAAGGAATGTAGTTTTGTTTATCCATTTGCCAGATTTCATAAAATGTGGCAATTGCTAACATGATTCGGATAGACTTAAGCATAGATACGAGTGAGAAACTCTCATCGTAGTCAACACCTTGAACTTGTCGAAAACCTTTTGCGACAATTCTAGCTTTGTAGATAGTAACACTACTATTAGCGTCTGTCTTCCTCTTGAATATCCATTTAATCTCAATGGCTCGCCGATCTTTGGGCAAGTCAATCAAAGTCCATACTTTGTTCTTATACATGGATCTCACCTCAGATTTCATGGCCTCAAGCCATTCTGCGTAATCTGGGCTCATCATCGCTTCCTCATAGTTCGTAGGTTCGTCATGGTCAAGTAACATGACCCCCAGAACAGGATTACCGTACCACTCTGGTGCGGATCTCACTCTGGTTTACCTATGAGGTTTGGTAGTAACTTGATCTGAAGTTACATGATCATCATCATTAGCTTCCTCACTAATTGGTGTAGTAGTCACAGGAACAGATTTCTGGGATGAATTACTTTCCAATAAGGGAGCAGGTACAGTTACCTCATCAAGTTCTACTTTTCTCCCACTCACTTCTTTTGAGAGAAACTCCTTCTCTAGAAAGGATCCATTCTCAGCAATGAATATCTTGCCTTCGAATCTGTGATAGAAGGTGTACCCAACATTCTCTTTTGGATATCCTATGAAGACGCACTTCTCCGATTTGGGTTTGAGCTTATCAGGTTGAAACTTTTTCACATAATCATTGCAACCTCAAACTTTAAGAAACGACGGCTTAGGTTTCTTGCCAAACCATAGTTCATACGGTGTCGTCTCAATAGATGGTGCCCTATTTAACGTGAATGTAGCTGTCTCTAATGCATAACCCCAAAACGATAGTGGTAAATCGGTAAGAGACATCATAGATCGCACCATATCTAATAAAGTACGGTTACGACGTTCGGACACACCATTACACTATGGTGTTCCAGGTGGCGTGAGTAGTGAAACTATTTCACATTGTTTTAACTGAAGGCCAAACTCGTAACTCAAATATTTTACTTCTACGATCATATCGTAGAAACTTTTATTTTTTTTACGATGATTCTCCACTTCACTCTGAAATTCTTTGAAATTTTCAAATGTTTCAGACTTGTGCTTCATCAAGTAGATACACTCATATCTGCTCAAATCATCTGTGAAGATCAGAAAATAATGATACCTGCCACGACCCTCAATATTCATCGGACCACATACATCAGTATGTATGATTTCCGACAAATCTGTTGCTCGCTCCATTGTTCCGGAGAACGGAGTCTTAGTCATCTTGCCCATGAGGCATGGTTCGCAAGCATCAACTGATTCATAATCAAGTGATTCTAAAAGCCCATCAGCATGGATTTTCTTCATGCGCTTTACACCAATATGACCTAAACGGCAGTGCCACAAATAAGTTGCACTATCATTATTAACTTTGCATCTTTTGGCTTCAATATTATGAATATGTGTATCACTACGATCGAGATCCAACAACCCATTTTATTGGGTGTGTAACCATAGAAGGTTTTATTCATGTAAACAGAATAACAATTATTCTCTAACTTAAATGAATAACTGTATTGCAATAAACATGATCAAATCATATTCTTGCTCAATGAAAACACCAAATAACATTTATTTAGGTTCAACACTAATCCCGAAAGTATAGGGAGTGTGTGATGATGATCATACCATTCTTGGAACTACTTCCAACACACATCGTCACTTCACCCTTAACTAGTCTATGTTCATTCTGCAACTCATGTTTCAAGTTACTACTCTTAGCAACTGAACTAGTATCAAATACCGAGGGGTTGCTATAAACATTAGTAAAGTACACATCAATAACATGTATATCCAATATACCTTTGTTCACCTCGCCATCCTTCTTATCCGCCAAATACTTGGGGCAGTTCCGCTTTTAGTGACCAGTCCCTTTGAAGTAGAAGCACTCAGTCTCAGGCTTAGGTCCAGACTTGGGCTTCTTCACTTGAGCAGCAACTTGCTTGCCGTTCTTCTTGAAGTTACCCTTCTTCCCTTTGCCCTTTTTTGAAACTAGTGGTCTTTGTCGACCATCAACACTTGATGTTTTTCTTGATTTCTACCTTCGTCGATTTTAGAATCACGAAGAGCTTGGGAATTACTTTTGTCATTCCTTGCATATTATAGTTCATCACTAAGTTCTAGTAACTCGGTGATAGTGACTAGAGAACTTTGTCAATTACTCACTTATCTGGAAGATTAACTCCCAATTGATTCAAGCAATTGTAGTACTCAGACAATCTGAGCACATGCTCACTGGTTGAGCTATTCTCCTCCATCTTGTAGGCAAAGTACTGTTAGAGGTCTCATACCTCTCGACACGGGCATGAGTATGAAATACCAATTTCAACTCTTGGAACATCTTATATGCTCCATGGCGTTCAAAACATCTTTGAAGCCCCGATTCTAAGCCGTTAAGCATGGTGCACTAAATTATCAAGTAGTCATCATATTGAGCTAGCCAAACATTCATAACGTCTGCATCTGCTCCTGCAATAAGTCTGTCACCTAGTGGTGCATCAAGGACATAATTCTTCTGTGCAGCAATGAGGATAATCCTCAGATCACGGATCCAATCCGCATCATTGCTACTAAAATTTTTCAACATAGTATTTCTCTAGGAACACAATAAACGGGGAGCAACATCGCGAGCTATTGATCTACAACATAGATATGCTAATACTACCAGGACTAAGTTCATGATAAATTAAAGTTCAATTAATCATATTACTTAAGAACTCCCACTTAGATAGACATCCCTCTAATCATCTAAGTGATCACGTGATCCATATCAACTAAACCATAACTGATCATCACGTGAAATGGAGTAGTTTTCAATGGTGAACATCATTATGTTGATCATATCTACTATATGATTCACGCTCGACCTTTCGGTCTCCAGTGTTCCGAGGCCATATATGCATATGCTAGGCTCGTCAAGTTTAACCCGAGTATTTCTGCGTGTGCAAAACTGGCTTGCACCCGTTGTAGATGGACGTGGAGCTTATCACACCCGATCATCACGTGGTGTCTGGGCACGACGAACTTTGGCAACGGTGCATACTCAGGGCGAACACTTTTATCTTGAAATTTAGTGAGAGATCATCTTATAATGCTACCGTCATAACTAAGCAAAGTAAGATGTATAAAAGATAAACATCACATGCAATCAAAATATGTGACATGATATGGCCATCATCATCTTGTACCTTTGATCTCCATCTCCAAAGTACCGTCATGATGTCCATCGTCACCGGCATGACACTATGATCTCCATCATCTTGGTCTTTATCAACGTGTCATCACATGGTCGTCTCGCCAATTATTGCTTTTGCAACTATTGATATCGCATAGAGATAAAGTAAAGCAATTATATGATGCTTGCATCTTATGCAATGAAGAGACAACCATAAGGCTCCTGGCAGTTGCCGATAACTTTAACAAAACATGATCATCTTATACAACAACTTATATCTCATCACGTCTTGACCATATCACATCACAACATGCCTTGCAAAAACAAGTTAGACGTCCTCTACTTTGTTGTTGTAAGTTTTACGTGGCTGCTACGGGCTGAGCAAGAACCGTTCTTACCTACGCATCAAAACCACAACTATAGTTCATCAAGTTAGTGTTGTTTTAACCTTCTCAAGGACCGGGTGTAGCCACACTCGGTTCAACTAAAGTTGGAGAAATTGACACCCGCTAGTCACCTGTGTGCATAGCACGGCGGTAAAACCAGTCTCGCGTAAGCGTACGCGTAATGTCGGTCCGGGCCGCTTCATCCAACAATACCGCCGATCAAAAGTGTGACATGCTGGCAAGCAGTATGAATTATATCGCCCACAACTCACTTGTGTTGTGCATATTACATCAACGCATAAAACCTGGCTCGGATGCCACTGTTGGGGAACGTAGTAATTTCAAAAAAATTCCTACGCACACACAGGATCATGGTGATGCATAGCAACGAGAGGTGAGAGTGTGTCCACGTACCCTCGTAGACCGAAAGCGGAAGCGTTAGCACAATGTGGTTGACGTAGTCGTACGTCTTCACAATCCGACCGATCCAAGTACCGAACGCACGGCACCTCCGAGTTCAACACACGTTCAGCTCGATGACGTCCCATGAACTCTGATCTAGCAGAGCTTCATGGGAGAGTTTCGTCAGCACGACGGCGTGATGACGGTGATGATGATGCTACCGATGCAGGGCTTCGCCTAAGCACAACTACGATAAAATCAAGGTGGATTATGGTGGAGGGGGGCACCACACACGGCCGAAATAGATCAATAGATCAACTTGTGTGTCTAGAAGTGCCCCCTGCCCCCGTATATAAAGGAGCAAGGGGGAGGCCGGCTGACCCCTGTAGGGCGCGCTAGGAGGAGGATTCCTCCTCCTAGTAGGAGTAGGACTCCCCTTTCCTACTCCTACTAGGAGGAGGAAAGGAAGGAGGAGAGGGAGAAGGAAGGAGAGGGGGAAAAGGAGTAAAGGGGGCCGGCCCCCTAGTCCAATTCGGTTTGGGCTAGGGGGGCCGCGCGCCCTGCCTCCTCTCTTCCACCACTTGGCCCATGAGGCCCATTACTTCTTCCTTGTATTCCCCTAACTCCCTGGTACCCCGAAAAATAACCAAATCACTTGGAACCTTTCCGATGTCCGAATATAGTCGTCCAATATATCGATCTTTATGTCTCAATCATTTCGAGACTCCTCGTCATGTCCTCGATCTCATCTGGGACTCCGAACTACCTTCTGTACATAAAATCACATAAACTCATAATACCAATCGTCATGGAACTTTAAGCGTGTTGACCCTACGAATTCGAGAACTATGTAGACATGACCAAGACATGTCTCCGGTCAATAACCAATAGCGGAACCTGGATGCTCATATTGGTTCCTACATATTCTATGAAGATCTTTATTGGTCAAACCGCATAACAACATACGTTGTTCCCTTTGTCATCGGTATGTTACTTGCCCGAGATTCGATCGTCGGTATCTCAATACCTAGTTCAATCTCGTTACCGGCAAGTCTCTTTACTCATTCCGTAATGCACTATCCCGCAACTAACTCATTAGTTGCATTGCTTGCAAGGCTTATAGTGATGTGCATTACCGAGAGGGCCCAGAGATACATCTCCGACAATCGGAGTGACAAATCCTAATCTCGATCTATGCCAACTCGACAAGTACCATCAGATACACCTGTAGAGCACCTTTATAATCACCCAGTTACGTTGTGAGGTTTGGTAGCACACAAAGTGTTCCTCCGGTAATCGGGAGTTGCATAATCTCATAGTCATAGGAACATGTATAAGTCATGAAGAAAGCAATAGCAGTAAACTAAAACGATCAAGTGCTAAGCTAATGGAATGGGTCAAGTCAATCACATCATTCTCTAATGATGTGATCCCGTTAATCAAATGACAACTCATGTCTATGGCAAGGAAACTTAACCATCTTTGATTCAATGAGCTAGTCAAGTAGAGGCATACTAGTGACACTCTGTTTGTCTATGTATTCACACATGTACTAAGTTTCCGGTTAATACAATTCTAGCATGAATAATAAACATTTATCATGATATAATGAAATATATAATAACTTTATTATTGCCTCTAGGGCATATTTCCTTCAGTGGCCGCTGGGACGATGAAGATGGCCACCGGTGATGATTTCCCCCTCCGGCAGAGTGCCGAAACGGGGTCTAGATTGGTTTTTGGTGGCTACAGAGCCTTGTGGCGGTGGAACTTCTGATGGTTTCTCTATTTATAGGATTTTTTGGCGGCGGTTCCACGCGAAGATGGGCCTTGAGGTGAGCACAACCCACCGGGGTGAGCCTGGCTCACCAAGCGTGCCCTGGTGGGTTGTGCCCTCCTCGTGGCTCTTCTGGCCCTCCCACGAAGCTTCGGGGGTCTCTTTTGCTCCAAAAAAACGTCAAAAAGTTTTAGCTCATTTGGAGAACTTTCATTCCTGCACAAAAAACAACACCATGGTAGTTCTGCTGAAAACATCGTCAGTCCGGGTTAGTTCCATGCAGATCATACCAAGACCATATAAGTTTTTTGTAAACATGGCATGAATACTTCATAAACTATAGGTACGTTGGAGATGTATTAGCATCCCCAAGCTTAATTCCTACTCGTCCTTGAGTAGGTAAATGATAAAAGAAATAATTTATGATGTGTGAATACTAGCAAAGTGCATAAGTTTGTTCAATGATAATTTCAATCACTTTTCCTAGCATCATAACAGCAACTCTTTCTTATAAAACTTATCATGTTAAAGTAGCAACCAATTCACATATTAAGGTTCAAATGATGAATTCTTGAAACTCAACAACCTATGTTCTCAGTTACCAAGCAATTGTAATTCAACTTATTCAACAGAGTTTAAGTAAGAGCTCCACATACTCAACCATCATATATTCTTCTATGATTGCTAACACTCACGACATACACATGAGCAAAACATTTCAACCGGACACATAGAAAGATAGGGGCTTATAATTTCGCCTCCCAACGTATTCACCTCAAGGGTGATGTCAACAATAATAACTCATGCTACCCATATCCAACTGGATATATGTGCCAAGATCTTTCCTCATCACATGATGCTTGCCAAAAGAGAAAAATAAAAAGGAATGGAGAGAAGAACTTTGACACTTTGCATAAAAGTAAATACATAAAAGTAAAAGATAGGCCCTTCGTAGAGGGAAGCAGAGGTTGCCATGCACTTATTTGTTTGTATGCTCAACCCCTTAGTGCAAAAGAACGTCACATTGTATTGCCCCTTGTGATGGCAACCTTTATTATGCAGTCTGTCGCTTTTATTCTTCACCATCACAAGTTCGTACAACGCTCAATTTTCTCTTACACTAAATGATCTCACACTTTTAGAAGCAATTTTTATTGCCTTATTGCACCGATGACAACTTACTTGAAGGATCTTGCTCAATCCTTAGGTAGGTATGGTGGACTCTTAAAGATAAGATTTGGGTTTAAGGGTTTTTGGATGCACAAGTAGTATCTCTACTTGGTGCGGAATTTTTGGCTAGCAAGGATGGGGCGCAAGCACCACATGTTGAAGGATCTATGACAATATAACTTCTATATGAATATGAACAAACATAAACCATTACATCGTCTTACTTGTCCAACATCAACAATTTTGGCATCTAATATTTTGATGGGGGCTCACAATCACAAAAGATTTCCATGATAGTGTATTTGCATGTGAAAGTTCTCTTCCTTATACTAATTATTCGTGAATTGTTGTGATTGTCAAGCCTCAAAAGATTCACTTTCTAAACCCAATGTGAAGCTAGCACTAGGCATGATATAATTTCAACTTCATGATATTCAATTCATTCAACGATTTACTCATAGGATATAAGTGAAGCACAAGAGTAAATGATGAGCTACTCCAAAAAAGATATAAATGAAGATCAAGCAAGTAGTTAAGTAAATAGGTAGCTATTTGAGGACTCTCTCTTATTCAAAAACTTCCAGATCTAAGCATTTTATTAAAACAGCAAACAAAACAAAATAAAATGACATTCCAAGAATAGCACCCATCATGTGAAGAAGCAAAAACTTAGGCTCAACCGATACTAACCGATAATTGTTGAAGAAGAAAGGTGGGATGCCTATCGGGGCATCCCCAAGCTTAGATGCTTGACACTTCTTGAAATATTATCTTGGTATGCCTTGGGCATCCCCAAGATTGAGCTTTTGTGTCTCCTTAATTCTTCTCATATCACGGTTTTCCTAAATCTCAAAAGCTTCATCCACACAAAACTCAACAAGGACTCGTGAGATAAGTTAGTATAAACCAATGCAAAAACCTTATCATTCTCTACTGTAGAAAATCACTAAAATTATTATTAAACATTGCACACTAAATGCCTCTACATATTTAATACTCCTATCCTCAAATAGAATCATTAAACAAGCAAACATATGCAAACAATGCAAACATAACAGCAATCTGCCAAAACAGTACAGTCTGTAAAGAATGCAAGAGTACCAATACTTATTTAACTCCAAAAATTATGAAAATTTACCACACTGTAGAGAATTTATCAGAGCTTATTGCAAAAAGTTTCAACATTTTATCACATTCTGACTTTTCTAGATAATTTTTGCAACAGCTATAAGCTTTCTGTTTTGAAACAGCAACTCATAAACTTGCAAGATAAGCATGATAAAGACTATCCTTGACATTTTATTGAAAAGGAAGATGCAAAACATTATTATAAATAACTGCAAGCAAATCCTAACAAAATAAAATGATGATCCAAGTAAAACTCATATCATGTGACGAATGAAGACATAGCTCCAAGTGAGGTTACCGATAATGTTGAAACGAAAGAGGGGATGCCTTCCGGGGCATCCCCAAGCTTAGTTGCTTAGATATTCCTTGAATATTACCTTGGGGTGCCTTGGGAATCACCAAGCTTAGAGTATTCTCACTCTTTATTCTCCTCATATCGACATCTCACCCAAAACTTGAAAACTTCAATCACACAAAACTTAATGGAACTTTGTGAGATAGGTTAGTATGATAAAGAGCAAACCATTTCACTTTTGGTACTGTCAAAGACAAGATTCATAATTGTTCTCACACAATGCCTACTGTAGCATATCATTTCCACAATTTATATTGAGCAATATAAGCCATGGAAATTAGAAAACAAGCAAACTATGCATTGAAAACAGAACAGTCTGTAGTAATCTGTACTCCAACCATACTTCTGCTACTCCAAAATTTCTGAAAAATATGAAAACCTGCATGATTTGTCTATTAATATTCTGCAGAAATAATCAGTATTTTATCATGCTTCTGCTCAAAATGAGAATTATTTTCCTGAGTGCAAAAGTATCTGTTTTTTCAGCAAGATCAAATCAACTATCACCATAGACCATCCCAAAGGCTTTACTTGGCACTTTATAGAAACAAAAGCAATATTAAATTATTACTACAGTAGCCTAATCATGTGAACACACAAAAACAGTAGGTAAAAGTGTTGGGTTGTCTCCCAACAAGCGCTTTTCTTTAATGCCTTTTAGCTAGGCATGATGAATTCAATGATGCTCACATAAAAGATAAGGATTGAAACATGAACAATAGCATCATGAAGCATATGACTAGCACATTTAAGCCTAACCCACTTCCTATGCATGGGTATTTTCTGAGCAAACAATTCTTGGAAGCAAGAATCAACCAGCATAGGAAGGAAAAACAAGTGCAACTTCAAAACTTTCAACACATAGAGAGGAAACTTGATATTATTGAGATACGTAGAAGCATGTGTTCCTCTCTCACAATAATTTTCATTAGCATCATGAATGAATTCAACAAAATAGCTATCACATAAAGCATTCTTTTCATGATGCATAAGCATAGAAATTTTATTACTCTCCACATAAGCAAAATTATTCTCATATATAGTAGTGGGATCAAACTCAACAAAATAACTATCATGGGATTGAAAATAAGAATCATGATGACAAGTTTCATGCTTATAATTACTCTCTATAACATATATGTCATCACCATAATCATCATAGATAGCAACTTTGTTGTCACAATCAATTGAAACCTCTTCCAAAATAGTGGATTCATCACTAAATAAAGTCATGACCTCTCCAACTCCACTTTCATCAATATAATCATCATAAATAGGATGCATGCTATCATTATAACAAATTTGCACATCAAATCTTGGGGGACTAAAAATATCATCTTCATCAAACATAGCATCCCCAAGCTTATGGATTTGCATATCATTAGCATCATGGATATTCAAAGAATTCATACTAACAACATTGCAATCATGCTCATCATTTATAGCAAACATTCTATTGAATTCTTCTCCTATCAATTGAGCACAATTTTCTTTTCCACCATTTTCACGAAAGATATTATAAAGATGATCAATAATATGATGCAACCTCAATTCCATTTTTAGTTTTCTTTTATAAACCAAACTAGTGATAAAACAAGGACCTAAAAGATTCGATTGCAAGATCTAAAGATATACCTTCATGCACTCACCACCCCAACAACGGCGCCAGAAAAGAGCTTGAGGTCTACTACGTAACTTTATTCTTATAGACACGTGTTGGGCCTCCAAGCGCAGAGTTTTGTAGGACAGTAGCAATTTTCCCTCGAGTGGATGACCTAAGGTTTATCAATCCGTGGGAGGTGTAGGATGAAGATGGTCTCTCTCAAACGACCCTGCAACCAAATGCAAGAAATCTCTTGTGTCCCCAACACACCCAATACAATGGCAAATTGTATAGGTGCACTAGTCCGGTGAAGAGATGGTGATAAAAGTGTAATATGGGTGGTAGAAATATATTTTTATAATCTGAATAAATAAAAGCAGCAAGGTAGAAAATAGAAAACGGGCACAAAAATGGTATTGCAATGCTTGAAAATGAGGCCTAGGCAAGTTTGTACTTTCGCTAGTGCAATCTCTCAACAATGCTAATATAATTGGATCATATAACCATCCCTCAACGTGTGACGAAGAATCACTCCAAAGTTCCTATCTAGCGGAGAACATACGAAGAAATTGTTTGTAGGGTACGAAACCACCTCAAAGCTATTCTTTCCAATCGGTCTATCCAAGAGTTCATACTAAAATAACACCAAATAATTTCAGATTCATAATACTCAATCCAACACAAAGAACCTCAAAGAGTGCCCCAAGATTTCTATCGGAGAAACAAAGGACAAGAACGTGCATCAGCCCCTATGCATAGATTACCCCAATGTCACCGCGGGAATCCGCGTGTTGAATGCCAAAACACATATCAAGTGAATCAATATGATACCCCATTGTCACCACGAGTATTCATATGCAAGACATATATCAAGTGCTCTCAAATCCATAAAAGTATTCAATCTGATAACAACGAAATCTCAAAGGGAAAAACTCAATTCATCGCAACAAGATAGAGAGGGGAAAACACCATATGATCCAACTATATTAACAAATCCCGTGATACATCAAGATCGTGACATCTCAAGAAAACGAGAGAGAAAGAGATTAAACACATAGATACTGGCACAAACTCTCAGCCCCGAGGGTCGACTACTCCCTCCTCATCGTGGTGGCCGCCGGGATGATGAAGATGGCCACCGGTGATGATTTCCCCCTCCGACAGAGTGCCGAAACGGGGTCTAGATTGGTTTTCGGTGGATACAGAGCCTTGCGGCGGCGGAACTTCTGATGGTTTCTCTATTTATACGATTTTTTGGCATCGGTTTCACGCGAAGATGGACCTAGAGGTGAGCACAACCCACCAGGGCGAGCCTGGCCCACCAGGCACGCCCTGGTGGGTTGTGCTGTCCTTGTGCCTCTTCTGGCCCTCCCACGAAGCTTCAGGGGTCTCTTTTGTTCCAAAAAATCATCAAAAAGTTTCAGCTCATTTGGAGAATTTTCATTTCTGCACAAAAAACAACACCATGGTAGTTCTGCTGAAAACAACATCAGTCCGGGTTAGTTCCATGCAAATCATACCAAACCATATAAAATTGTTGTAAACATGTCATGAATACTTCATAAATTATCGATACGTTGGAGACGTATCATTATGTACGGCTTGGATCTGCTTAAACAAGGTGTTATCGAGTGGTTGATGGAACTAACATTAATGTTTGGAGAGATAATTGGATGCCCAGGAAGTCTGGCCTTAAAGTTTTGAAAAGGAAGAGAAAAACAAGGATTAATTGGGTGTCTGACTTATTGTCGGTGTCAAAACCGGCGGATCTCGGGTAGGGGGTCCCGAACTGTGCGTCTAGGCGGATGGTAACAGGAGGCAGGGGACACAATGTTTTACCCAGGTTCGGGCCCTCTTGATGGAGGTAAAACCCTACGTCCTGCTTGATTAATATTGATGATATGGGTAGTACAAGAGTAGATCTACCACAAGATCAAGGAGGCTAAACCCTAGAAGCTAGCCTATGGTATGATTGTTGTTCCTACGGACTAAAACCCCCCGGTTTATATAGACACCGGAGAGGGCTAGGGTTACACAGAGTCGGTTACAATGGTAGGAAATCTACATATCCGTATCGCCAAGCTTGCCTTCCACGCCAAGGAAAGTCCCTTCCGGACACGGGACGAAGTCTTCAATCTTGTATCTTCATAGTCCAGGAGTCCAGCCGAAGGTATAGTACGGCTATCCGGACACCCCCTAATCCAGGACTCCCTCAGTAGCCCCTGAACCAGGCTTCAATGATGACGAGTTTGGCGCGCAGATTGTCTTCGGCATTGCAAGGCGGGTTCTCCAAATTCCGTGTACCTGTTAAATAATGTCCGGTTTCTTGTAGCGCTCCTTGGCTTCTATGCCCAATAATGGCCGTCTTCCACGTGTCAAACGAATACGAAAAGTCAGGGTGTTTTTTTATATTTACACCTCTAGTCGCGTGAATGAGCTGCCTATTTAAGGGGGCGAGGATTTAGATCCAAACCACACCTTCTCCCCTCCACGAGTATTCATCAGAGCATATTGGACAGAGGTCCATTCTATCATGGCCGGCCGCCGCAGCTCCTCCTCTCGCCCTTCCAGCCCTCAGCCTGGAGATTGGAAGAGGTGCTCCATCCCACACAACGAGCTAGCGACGCTCCAGACCAAGGGATTTCTCCCCCCGGCCTATATGGTCCCGGTTCGAGCCGGACTGCCACCTATAATGGCGGAGAGCAAGCGGAGAGCGCCCCCAATCCCTCCAAAGGAGAGCGGGTATGCCTTGTCCCTTACTTAATAAGAGGGCTCGGATTTCCAATTCATCCATTTCTCCGGGGGCTCCTGGAGTTCTATGGCCTCCAGCTGCACAACCTCACGCCTGCTTCCATATTGCATATCGCGGGCTTCGTAGCCCTTTGCAAGCTGTTTTTGGGCTGCGAGGCTCATTTTGTGTTGTGGAAAAGGCTATTCTGCCTTGTGCCCCGTTCTAAGAAGGGGTCAATATATCAAGTGGGCGGAGCCGAAGTGTGGCGCATCGCCGGGACCGGATATCTATCCGGAACTTCAAAGAAGGTGTCCGAAGACTGGCCTTCGGAATGGTTTTATATAGAGGACGTCCCGCTGCCGGATCCTGTCCGGATCGGCCTCCCTGAGTTCGATAGTGCTCCCCTGAAGAAGCGCCTCAGCTGGCGTCCACGGAGCCCTCAGAAGGAAAGCGACAAGGACGTTCTTTACCTGATGGGCCGGATAAGATTGTTAGCTCATTCCGGACTTACCATGATCGGGGTCATGGCCGCATGCATCATGCGAGGGGTGCAGCCGCTTCAGTATAGAGGCCGCCCCATGTGGGACTTCAACGGGGAGGACGACGCCACCCTCCACGGCCGTAAGGGGCCGGATTTGGTTGCCGCTCTAATAAAGATCTTGTCCACTTTGTACAAGGGAGAAGAGGAGGAATTTCTCCGCGTCAACCCACAGGGTGGATTTTCTATGTACAATCCCCCAAGTTGGGTAAGTGGACACTTTTACTTGCCCATCCGTTTTATATTCCCATTGTTAAATATTTAGTCTAATGACTTCAATGCAGGAACTGCACCAGGCTGTTAAAGAAATAAATAGCCCTCCTCCACAACCCGAGGATCCGGGACGGTTCCTCGACCCGGCCTCTCAAGAGGATCTGGACTTATCTGTGGAGCTGATCGATGGTGTGTTTCATCAATTGAGCAAGGACAATGCCTTGGTGGCCATTACAGCCGATTACCCAGGGCTACTCCCAGCCTCACAGGTAACTGAGACCAAAGTCCCAGCACTTTGAAAAGGGATCTATCCTCGCGTGTTTTCGATTGCCGTATGACAACCGTGTTTTGCAGGGGAGGTCCTTGAGATGGGAGGCCAAGCCTGTGGCGACTAGCCAACGAGAGGCGGCAAGGCCCCGCGGGCTGAAAAGAAGTGTGGTCCGGACTGAGACGCCGGCGCAAAGGTATAGCGCGCCATCTTATTCCCAGGTGTTATTCCTTCAAGGTATACTAATGCTCGTGCTCTCTTCAGGACAAAGGGACCTCGCCGGACTATATCTGGAGAGGTTGCCAATTGCGCCTCCACCAGCCAGGCTCCAAAGCCTAGTCCGGAAGCGGAGGCAAACACGAGGCGCGCACTGGACGCTCCTCCGACAGAGGATGCGGACAGGCTGTCTGCCACCAATTCCGAGGTGGACAGTGCCATGAACCACATGCGTCGCCGGGCAGTTCTTCGCGACGCTTGTTTCTCCCAAGAGGCATTGGATGCCTTCAATTCGGGAGATGCGTACCTCTGTGCTGCTCAAAATGGTCTAGCCAGAGCCACGGAGCAATATGTAAAAGACATACGGGTAAGAATTTTTTTGGTAATTATATATATACCAGTAGCCCCCGAGACTTGAAACAGTTAGAATAACTGATTTAAGGATCATTTGTTACACAGGTTCTTACAGAAAAGAATACCCTACTTTCCCAGGAGCTGGAAGAGTGCAAAGCCCAACTTGAGGCCGCACTAGCCACGGCAGGGGAGCCCAAGGAGACCCCCTCTGGTAATATACGCTTCGAAAGATAAGTATTTTGCGAAGTGCGGCATGGGTGCAAATCTGACAAATGAAATTGCAGATGGCACCGGATTAAATCCGGAAGAGCAACAACTCCGACGCCAGCTGAAGGCTGGTGAGAGCATGCTGACAAAGGTGAGGCGAGAGAAGAACGATCTCCAAGATGCCAACACCAAGCTGGGCATTGAACTGAAGGATGTTCGTGCCCAGCTGTTGGACTCCGTCAAGGAGAATCAGCGGCTTCGACGCGGCATATATAGTAAGTGCTTAAACGAACTTTGAAAAAAGAGTTCGGCGAGGAAGTCGACTAACAGAGTAATGTCTATAGGTATGCTAACAGGCCGTCCTGCAGAGGAAATGCCCGGTTCTACGGGTGACCTTCTTCCCGAGCTCTCACAACTGCACGAGCGAGTTCGGCAGGTGATGCAAAGCGTCGCCCAGGCCTTGTGGCCATCCGTCTCCATGCCCGAAGGCCTTGGAGAGCTTGTAGAGAAGCTGAAGGGAGCGTGGCGGCGCTTCCGATTGTGGAAGATGTCGGCCTGCCGTCAAGGCGCCAAGGAGGCCTGGGCCATGGTGAAGACACGGTACACGAAGGCTGACCCAAACCACATGGCCGAGGTCGGACCCGTGGGGCCCGATGGGAAGGAGATTCCTGTGAACGGCCAGGTAGAATTGGCTGCAAAGTATTCCCAACAGGTCTGTAAACTAGACAGCCTGTTAGATGGTATTGAAGAGGAATACAATCAGTCAGATTGACTATGTAATTATAATTGACATGTGTAATGCCTTCTAGCCGGATTGTAGATCATTTGTCATGGCCGACCTTTTCGCTTCAACCTCGGGACCTGACGGTCCGAAGTGTGTCCAAATACCCTCGTGGTTATATAAGAACCGGGGTATGCATGGAGACCAGGCGTAGGGGTCATTAGTGCTTGAACAGACAAGTGCCCAACTAGTTATGTTATATTACATGGTTAGTAAGAAACATCTTCCAGGGAGAATAGTTCCGTTAGGGGTTCCTTTCCCTGGGAGGCATGCCCTAAAGTGCATGTCCATTCTGCAAAAAGGGACGCAGGAAAAACATCTGGGGGCGTATAGATAAATAAGTGAAAAAAGATCATCTTTAGTTCACCGACCGAATATTCCCTTAAGAACGCTAGCTTTCGGCTTCACCCAGTCTGAGATACACATCCAGCTGACATGGCAGTAACAATCGCAGAGGTGCTTCCTTTACCACCTAGCCGAACAATCGGGAATGTAGGGGTAAGCACAGGAGCCAGGCAACCCAGCTTGGCCAAAACTTAAGTCATATCGATGCATATAATGGTGAATAAAAGGTACATGCGGAAGTGTGACACATGTGTTGGGCATGAAGCCCGTATAAATAAGCTTCTGTTTAAGGAAGCCCCCAGGTTTAATGAGCGCGGATAGCGCATCACTGTATGAGCCTTTAAAGGCTATAAGAGAGAGAGAGAGAGAGGAGAAGGAGAGAAATGTAAGACAGAAAGTATATAAAAAATGGACAGAGGAAGGAGACGAACACAGAGTCCGGCGCTAGGCGTAGAATCTTCGGAGACGGGCTGCGTTCCATGGGTTCGGCTCGAGTTGGTTATCTGATGCATCTCGCAGGTGGTATGCTCCACCAGTCAGGACTTGGTCAATTATGAAGGGACCTTCCCACTTGGGCTTGAGTTTGTTCCTTTTCTTGTCTGGCAGGCGTAGAACTAATTCGCCAACGTTGTAATTTTTGGCCCGTACTTCTCTGCTTTGGTATCTTCGAGCCTGCTGTTGATAGAATCGGAACGGGCTTTTGCCACGTCACACTCTTCCTCCAAGGCGTCCAAACTATCCTGCCGATCGAGCTCGGCTTCTCTTTCTTCGTACATGCGCACTCGAGGTGAGTCATGAATTATGTCGCAGGGCAAAAATGCCTCTGCGCCATACACCATGAAGAATGATGTGTATCCGGTGGTGCGATTTGGCGTGGTCCGCAGCCCCCAGAGTACGGAGTCGAGCTCCTCTACCCAGTGCGTATTAGATTCCTTAAGGGACCGCACTAATCTGGGTTTGATGCCGCTCATGATAAGACCATTTGCACATTTGACCTGGCCGTTAGTTTGTGGGTGGTAGACGGAAGCATAATCGAGCTTGATGCCCATGTTTTTGCACCAGAGTTTTACCTCGTCAGCCGTAAAGTTCGTGCCGTTATCAGTGATGATGTTGTGGGGGACGCCGTAACGGTGTACAACCCCGGATATAAAGTCCATCACCGGTCCGGATTCGGCCGTCTTAACAGGCTTGGCTTCTATCCATTTGGTGAACTTATCCACCATGACCACTAAGTATTTTTTCTTGTGGGTTCCGCCTTTAAGGGGTCCAACCATGTCAAGCCCCCAGACCGCGAAGGGCCAACTGATGGGGATAGTTTGGAGGGCGGTGGGTGGCATATGGCTTTGGTTTGCAAAAAGCTGGCAACCGACGCATCGTTGGACTAAGTCCTGGGCGTTTGCCCGGGCCGTCGGCCAATAAAAGCATGTACGGAAGGCCTTGCTTACAAGGGACCGAGCTGCAGCATGATGACCATCGAGTCCGGCATGAATTTTAGCCAGGAGGTTCCGCCCTTCCTCTTCGGAGATGCACCTTTGAAGGACTCCGGTAGCACTTTTCTTATAAAGCTCTCCCTCATGGACTTTATAGGCTTTAGATCGCCGCACTATGCAGCGTGCCTCATTTTGGTCCTCAGGGAGTTCCTGCCTAGTAAGGTAGGCGAGGAATGGTTCTGTCCACGAGGCGATGACGGCCATTATTACGTGGGCTGAAGGTGTTATTTCATTGGCAGAGCCTCCAATTATGTCAGAGTGTTCGGTGTCGGGCAGTGCGGTTGGGTCCGGGCTGTTATTGCCGGGTTCCCCTTCCCATACTACGGATGGCTTGAACAGCCTTTCCAAGAAGATGTTGGGGGGACTACATCGCGTTTTGCGCCGATGCGTGCCAGGACATCTGTCGCCTGATTATTTTCCCGGGCTATATGGTGAAATTCGAGCCCTTCGAACCGAGCTGACATTTTTAGGACGGTGTTGCGATAAGCTGCCATTTTTGGATCCTTGGCATCAAAGTCTCCATTTATTTGGGATATTGCGAGGTTCGAGTCCCCGCGCACCTCTAGGCGTTGAATGCCCATGGATACTGCCATCCGGAGACCATGTAAAAGGGCCTCATATTCGGCTGCATTGTTGGAGTCTGTGTACATTATCTGGAGTACGTATTAAACTGTGTCTCCTGTGGGGGACGTCAAAACGACGCCAGCCCCTAGACCGGCCAACATTTTGGAGCCGTCGAAGTGCATGACCCAGTTTGAATATGTGTCGTACTCTTTAGGGAGTTCGGCCTCCGTCCATTCTGCGACGAAGTCGGCCAAAACTTGCGACTTGATAGCTCATCGTGGCTTGTAAGTTATGTCGAACGGGAGGAGCTCAATGGCCCATTTTGCAATCCGGCCCATCGCGTCGCGGTTGTTTATAATATCGTTAAGTGGCACTTCCGAGGCTACTGTTATTGAACACTCTTGAAAGTAGTGTCGCAGCTTTCGGGATGCCATAAATACCGCGTACGCAATCTTTTGATAATGCGGGTACCGTGACTTGCACGGAGTAAGGACAGTGGACACATAGTAGACCGGCTTTTGAAGGGGGAATTTGTGTCCGTCCGTTTCTCGTTTGACGACGAGCACTGCGCTTACGACCTGACGGGTTGCTGCAATGTATAATAGCATTGGTTCGCCAATGTTTGGCACGGCCAGGACTGGGTTTGTTGCCAAGATGGCTTTTATTTCGTCGAGTCCAGCCGTGGCTGCATCCGTCCACTCGAAGTGTTCGGTGCGCCGAAGGAGGCGGTAAAAGGGTAGGGCATTTTCTCCCAAGTGGGAGATAAAGCGGCTTAGAGCCGCCACACATCCGGTTAATTTTTGTGTTTGTTTGAGGTCCTTCGGGATATCCAATTGTGACAGAGCTTGGATCTTGGCTGGATTTGCTTCAATTCCTCTACCGGATACAATGAAGCCCAAGAGCTTTTCGGCTGGAACGTCGAAAACGCATTTTTCCGGGTTGAGCTTGATGTTGTATGTTCGGAGGTTACCGAATGTTAGCCTCAAGTCGTCTACTAGAGATTCGACATGTCTTGTTTTAACAACCACATCATCTACGTATGCCTCCACTGTTTTGCTGATCTGGTTTGCCAGACATGTCTGAATCATGCGCTGATATGTTGTGCCGGCTTTTTTGAGCCCGAAGGGCATTGTGTTGAAGCAGAATGGGTCGTATGGTGTGATGAATGCCGTTGCGGCTTGGTCTGACTCTGTCATCTTTATTTGATGGTAGCTAGAGTATGCATCGAGGAAACACAACGAATTGTGTCCTATGGTAGCATCGATAATTTGATCGATGCGGGGGAGAGGGAAGGGATCCTTTGGGCAAGCCTTGTTAAGGTCTTTAAAATCAACGCACAGGCGCCAGGATTTGTCCTTCTTTGGCACCATCACCAGGTTTGCTAGCCAGTCTGGGTGTTTTATATCTTTGATGAATCCGGCCTCCAGTAGCTTGGCTAGTTCCTCTCCCATGGCCTGTCTCTTAGGTTCGGAAAAATGCCGAAGAGCCTGTTTGACTGGCTTGAATCCTTTTAGGATATTTAAGCTGTGTTCGGCCAGCCTGCGTGGGATTCCTGGCATGTCTGAAGGGTGCCAGGCAAAAATGTCCCAATTCTCTCATAGGAACTCTCGCAGTGCGGCGTCTACATCAGGGTTTAACTGTGCTCCGATGGAAGCTGTTTTATTGGGGTCCGTTGGATGGACCTGGAATTTGACTATTTCGTCCGCTGGTTTAAAGGAGGTGGACTTGGATCTTTTGTCGAGTATCACATCGTCCCTATTCACCGTGGAGCGTAGCGCAGTCAGTTCCTCAGCCGCTAGGGCTTCGGATAGCGCCTCGAGGGCCAGTGCGGCTGTCTTGTTTTCGGCGCGGAGTGCTATGTCCGGATCACTAGCGAGAGTGATGATTCCGTTAGGCCCGGGCATCTTGAGCTTCATGTACCCGTAATGGGGTATTGCTTGGAAGATTGTAAACGCTTCCCGCCCTAGCAGAGCGTGATATCCGCTACTGAACGGGGCCACTTGGAACGTGACCTCTTCGGACCTGTAATTATCCGGCATGCCGAACACCACATCTAGTGTGATTTTTCCTGTACAGCGCGCTTCCGGACTGGGGATTATTCCTCTAAAGGTTGTGCTGCTTCGCTCAATGCGGTTCCAGTCTATTTCCATTTTTGAAGGGTTTTCTCATAAATGAGGTTAGATCTGCTGCTGCCATCCATGAGTACCTTGGTAAGACGAAAGCCGACCACTATTGGACTGAGGACCAATGCGGCTGGTGCTCGGGCTGTTCGGAATTTAGGTTCATCACTGGCGTTAAAAGTAATAGCCATGTCACTCCAAGGGTTTATTGTTGCTACTTGGTAGACTTCGGCAAGGCTGCGGAGTGTTCTTTTTCGCATATTATTTGATGCGAAAGTCTCGAAGACTGTTGATATCGTACCGGTGTCTCTGGGGTGGCTTTCTGTGGCTTCTGGAATTAGAAGATCTTCGCCAATTTTTGCCACCTGCCGGAGTATCCAACATGCTCTAAGGCTATGAGTTGGTGTGGCGCCCTTTGCACTATGAATTTTACAGGGTCCATTAAGCCATCCTTCCAGCACGGTTCCGTGCCCTGTAGAGGGCTTTTGCTTTTTGGTATTGAGCCCGGGTGTCTGGCGATGATGCGCCCTTTTATTTCGGACTGGGTTTGTATTCAAGGCCGGATTGTCCCAAAATTTTATTTCGGTTTTCCTAGCGCTTTCCATCGCATAGTACTTTCGTACTATGGACGCCAAGTCAGCGAAGCGTGTAATATCACGGCGATTTATGGCGTTGAGGATTCCCTTGTCCGTGCAATTATTGCAGAAGAATGAAATTGCGTCTTCCTCGCGGCAGTCCTTTATCCTGTTCATAACCAGGAGGAATCTGGCCCAGTAATGATGTAATGTTTCTTCAGGCTCTTGCTTGATTTGAGATAGATCGCTTATGTACGGGTGGGTGGGTGGAATCAATTCCGAAACCTTACCCAATCTGAGACCCAGGGGCCAAGGAGTTTCCGAACTCGGAAGTTTGGATTCTTGGATGCTGTCCAATGAATCTAGCCCGTCGCCCGACTTTAAGTTCAGGTCTTGAATGATGTCCTCCCCTCCGCGGGTATCCGGCTTGGAGGGATCGGGAATCCGGACATAGCTAGTCCTTAAGATAGATGAAGGGTCGCCGCACTGTCCCTCTACCACGGCAACGTAATGGGTGACATGGGGAGAGTTAATCTCTCTCAGATCGGGTTTAGGCCGACTCCCAGGGCGGCGAAGAGATCCAAGAGCTCGTTTAGGGAAGAGAGCTCCATTGGATCTAGCTGCTCGGAGGATTCCGAGCTGACGTGAAGATTGCTTTCGATGACCCGAGAGGTCATCGTCGGCGCAGCAGCCGAACAGGCGGTCATAAGGAAACTACCTAGCCTAAGAGTCTGGCCGACAGCCAAAGCTCCCTTAGCAATGGTGCCGTCTTTAAAGACGGGATGAGGCATCCTTTCTGATGGCGACGACACAGAGGAACTCTCAATGAAACCACCAATGTCGATGTCAAAACCGACGGATCTCGGGTAGGGGGTCCCGAACTGTGCGTCTAGGCGGATGCTAACAGGAGGCAGGGGACACAATGTTCTACCCAGGTTCGGGCCCTCTTGATGGAGGTAAAACCCTACGTCCTGCTTGATTAATATTGATGATATGGGTAGTACAAGAGTAGATCTACCACGAGATCAAGGAGGCTAAACCCTAGAAGCTAGCCTATGATATGATTGTTGTTCCTACGGACTAACCCCCCCCCCCCGGTTTATATAGACATCGGAGAGGGCTAGGGTTACACAGAATCGGTTACAATGGTACGAAATCTACATATCCGTATCGCCAAGCTTGCCTTCCACACCAAGGAAAGTCCCTTCCAGACACGGGACGAAGTCTTCAATCTTGTATCTTCATAGTCCAGGAGTCCGGCCGAAGGTATAGTCCGGCTATCCGGACACCCCCTAATCCAGGACTTCCTCACTTATTCTTGAGCAGTTCGAGAAATTGGGATGAGAATTTGATAAAACAGTTGTTCTATCCATGAGGAGATCTTAAAGATGTGTATTCGATCTTCAAGGGATGGTGATTTTGTTGTGTGGCACTTTGAAAAGAATGGGTTGTTTTCTGTTAGAAGCACGTATAAATTGGCGCTGGATCTCAAGGACCGCAAGGAAGATTTGGGCCAAACCATTGGTGATGTGAATGGGGAGAGAAGGCTTTGGGATATTATTTGGAAGACGAATGTCCCATAAAAGATCAGGATTTTTGCATGGCGGGCGGCTTCAAATAGTTTGGCAGTTCAGGTCAATAGAGTTTCTCACCACCAAATTGGCTATGCTATTTGCCCTATTTATGGCATTGAAGACGGAAATATTTATCATGCACTTGTGATGTGTCCTAAGGCTCGTGCTTTTCGTTACGCTATGAGGGATGTGTGGAATATTTCGAAAAAAAAGATCTTTAATTTTTCAGGTCCAGACTGGCTCCTTGTTCTTCCGGATCAATTGAATTCTCATGTTCGTGAGCAAGTTTATTTATTTTGTGGAGAGCTTGGCACTTAAGGAATGATCTAATTTTTCATAAAGGGGAGGAATCTCTCTTTTGCGGCTTTGTTTAAAATATGCCTTACATTCAACATGAAGTGACACTAGTTTCTCTTTTGTTGTGGTACGCTTTTGATATTTATTTTTGCAAAATTAAAAAATTGGCATGTAGTATCAAGAAGGACATCCATGGTTTCTTTCAAAAGTTCGCAAAATGAAAAAGGTATATTTTTGTCCCTCAAGTTTACAACAAGTAGACATTTGGCTAGTCATCTTTTCTCTGTTACATTTTGTCCTTCATGTTTCGATACCAGGAATGTTTCATCCAAAATCAGAGATAAATGGTAAGCCACAGATGCGTCATTAGTTTTCTGGTAAACCGTAGGGACCATTTCGCAAATAACAAATAAACTAAGGACTAAGATGAAAAAATGACCAAAAGAAAGATCCCTTGCCTCTCCCGCGTGATTTCTGGTGAAAAATTGTAACCACCGCCGCCGCTGGCCTTGCTGCATTCGCACCGCTACCTCAGGCAACCGTGCCAATGGGACCGTGCCGCGCCCAGGGGACGGGATTAGCCGATGATTGCGGTGGCACACTAGAGGGTGCCTCCTCCAGCACACCCGTGATGAGGGCCATGGCTTTGCCATTACAAGCGGAGATCTGCGTGCAATTGCTGCTAAGGTCGAGCCATTTGCGCTCAAGTCTTTGATGGACCCTTGCCATGTTGTACAAGCTCAAAGGCATGGTCATGAGGGCTATTGGGGCAGTGAGCTTGTTGCATCCCTCGACGCAACCGACACCCTGCTCCCCGTCTTGGTCGCGTCCGTGACATCCGCTCTAGAGAACGTCCTCGCGGCGCTTGATGTCTGCTATTTCTTGAGCTTGCATTGGTTTTTCCCTTGAAGAGGAAAGGGTGATGCAGCAAAGTAGAGATAAGTATTTCCCTCAGTTTGAGAACCAAGGTATCAATCCAGTAGGAGACAACGCACAAGTCACCGAATACCCGCACAAACAAACAACAACTTGCACCCAATGCGATAAAGGGTTGTTAATCCCTTCACGGTTTACTTGCAAAAGTGAGATCTGGTAGAGATAGATAAACAGTAAAATAAATATTTTTGGTATTTTTGGTTTATAGATCGGAAAGCAAAAGATTGCAAAAAGAGTAAATTGGAAACTAAAATTATAGATCAGAAACTTATATGATGGAAAATAGACCCGCGGGCCATAGGTTTCACTAGAGGCTTCTCTCAAGATAGCAAATAATACGGTGGGTGAACAAATTACTGCCAAGCAATTGATAGAAAAGCGCAAAGTTATGAAGATATCTAAGGCAATGATCATTAATATAGGCATCACGTCCGTGTCAAGTAGACCGAAACGATTCTGCATCTACTACTATTACTCCACACATCGACTGCTATCCAACATGCATCTAGAGTATTAAGTTCATAAAGAATGGAGTAACGCATTAAGCAAGATGACATGATGTAGAGGAATTAACTCAAGCAATATGATGAAAAACCCATATTTTTATCCTCGATGGCAACAAATACAATATGTGCCTTGCTGCCCCTACTGTCACTGGGAAAGGACACCGCAAGATTGAACCCAAAGCTAAGCACTTCTCCCATTGCAAGGAAAACCATTCTAGTTGGCCAAACCAAACCGATAGTTCGAAGAGAATTACAAATATATCAAATCATGCATAAAAAGAATTCAGAGGAGATTCAAATAATATTCATAGATAAGCTGATCATAAATCCACAATTCATCAGATCTCGGTAAACACACTGCAAAAGAGTATTACATCGAATAGATCTCCAAGAACATCAAGAAGAACATGATATTGAGAATCAAAGAGAGAGAAGAAGCCATCTAGCTACTAGCTATGGACCCGTAGGTCTGAGGTAAACTACTCACGCTTCATCAGAAGGGCAATAGAGTTGATGTAGAAGCCCTCTATGATCGAATCCCCCTCCGGCAGGATGCTGGAAAAGGCCCCTAGATGGGATCTCATGGGTATAGAAGGTTGCGGCGACGGAAAAGTGTTTTCGTGGATGCCTCTGTGGTTTGGGGATATATGGGAATATATAGGCGCAAGAATTAGGTCAAGGAGTGCACGAGGGGCCCACAAGGGTGGGGGCGCGCCCTCCGTCCTCGTGGCTCTTCTGACTTCATCTCCAAGTCTCCTAGTTGTCTTCTGGTCCAAGAAAAATCATCGCGAAGGTTTTATTCCATTTGGTATTTCTTTTTTGCGAAACTCAAAAACAAGGAAAAACAGGAACTGACACTGGGCTCTAGTTAATAGGTTAGTCCCAAAAATAATATAAAATAGCATATTAATGCATATAAAACATGCAAAACAGATAATATAATAGCATGAAATAATTAAAAATTATAGATACGTTGGAGACGTATCAATGTCGTCTCCTAGCTTTGGCTCCCGGAGTGTTGCCTTTCACGCGTCATCGACATAGATGGTGTGGCACTCGTCGGCGTCCTCGTGTCCACACCATACTGATGCTCCAACGCTCGTGTCCACGCTGCAGTGGCGCTTCGACTATATAAGAGGGCAAAGGGGGTGGGCACGACACACAAGCGGATTAGAGCTGTGGATAGTCTTTGTGCTCTGGGAACGTCGTGTGGGGCGTGCCATCTCAAACTGCTTAATTTATGGTTTTGAATGAAACATGTGTGATATTGACACCTGAGGGACAAAATGTAAACGAAAAAAGTCGAGGGGCCAATTATCTACTTGTTGTAAACTTAAAGGACCAAATAACAATTTTCTCTTGCAAAACTTGAAGTAGACTCTCTTGGGTGCAAACCTGGTTTTTTTGAGACAATCTCGCGAAGCTTTTATTTAAGTCGTCACAATGTTTACAGGGACGAAAGATAGATCACCTGGGTCACCTGGATCGAGAGGCATTCGACAGGGAGATCCGATTTCCCCTTACTTGTTTTTGATTGCAGTGGAGGGCCTTTCGTGCCTTTTAAAGTCCAGTTCTCAGTCATCGGTACTAGAAGGAATCAAGGTGGCACCATCAGCCCCGGCTGTGAACCACCTCTTGTTTGCAGATGACAGCCTGCTGTTTTTCAAAGCGAGTGTTGAGGGGGCAAATGCGGTTTCAAACCTATTGGATGCTTATTGTGGGGCATCTGGCCAAAGAGTAAATAATGATAAGTCGACTATTTTCTTCAGTAAGGGGTGCCCTCAGACCACCCGAGACAGTGTGAAAACTGTCGTTCAAGTCCATAGAGAATCCTTAAGTGACAAATACTTGGGTATGCCAACAGATGTGGGCCACTCAAAAAACGGCACATTCAAGTACCTTCGAGACCGAGTGTGGGAGAAGGTCAAGGGTTGGATGGAGAAGCTACTATCCTCAGCGGGAAAGGAGGTTCTAATCAAATCTATTGCTCAGGCTATCCTAGTTTACTCTATGGCGTGCTTCAGGTTACCGAGAGGTCTGTGTGACAGTGTTACGTCCATCATAAGGCAGTTCTGGTGGGGCAGCAAGCAAGGTAAACGGAAACCAGCGTGGGTATCGTGGGAGATCATGGCGAGACCGAAATATATGGAAGGTTTGGGCTTCCGCGACCTTGAGATATTTAACCTTGCATTACTGGCCAGGCAAGCATGGAGATTGCTAGACAATCCAAACACCCTAAGCTCTTTAATCCTCAAGGCCGCATACTTCCCTGAGACAGGCCTATTGGAGGCCGAACTGGGACAGCACCCCTCACAGATCTGGCGGGCCATACTGGACGGAAGGGATATAATGAAGCAAGGTGTCATTAGAAGAATTGGGACAGGAGAGCACACGCTTATATGGGAACACAACTGGATCCTGAGGCAAGAGGTCCCAAGGCCAATCACTTCCTTAGTTCCCAACCCGCCCATCAGAGTTCATGAACTTATAGATGCGACAACATCCATGTGGAAAGTGGAGGTAGTCCGGTCCATATTCATCCCTATATATGTTGAGGCAATATTGAAGATACCTTTGTGCACAAGGAGAGTGGAAGATTTCTGGGCCTGGAGCAGAGAAAAGAGAGGTAATTTTACTGTCAGGTCAGCATACCGTATGATACAAAACACTAAGCTCAATTGCGAGAATTGGCTGTATGGCACCGAGGGCACTTCTGGCAACGATGAAGGAAGCAGCTGGTCGTCTCTCTGGAAGACAGAAGTACCGAACAAGATCCGTGTGTTCCTGTGGCGTTTGGCGAGAGAGTCTATTCCCAGATATGATATCCTCCATCACCGCCATATGGCAACTTCGCCAGCATGCCAGCTGTGCGGGGCGGCAGATTCCTGGAGGCACGCCTTGCTCGAGTGCGCGTTGTCGAGAAGTGTCTGGTCCTTGGCACCGGAACACCTGGTCGAGCAAATGAGCACATGTGATAATGCCTGCGCCAAAACATGGCTGTTTACTTTGAAGAGCACATTATCGCATGCGGACTTCACCAGACTCGGGGTCACGTTGTGGGCAATCTGGAGTTCCAGGAGGAAATTGATCCACGAGGGGATACATCAAACGCCATATGCAACGAATGGTTTCATTGCTGCTTTCATCAGCGACCTTCAGGTTGTGGCGAAACCGCAGGGTCGGCCCAGGGTGGTTCAGCCTAGTCCCGCAAGGTGGATACCACCACAGGAAGGGAATTGCAAGATCAATGTTGATGCTGCACTTATGAGGACCAGTCCGGTTGGTGCGGTTGCAGCAGTATGCCGGGACAGGCATGGGATCTTCTTGGGAGCGTCCACTATCACCTTCCACGGCATAGATGATCCTGCGACGCTGGAGGCGTTGGCAATACGGGAATCACTAGCCTTGGCGGACGATCTTTACGAGCGCAGAATTTCAGTAGCCTCAGACTGCAAAGTAGTTGTCGACGACATCAGGCAAAGGAGTGCAGTGGCATATGGTGCTATCATTAGAGAGATTGTAGATCGATCAATTTTTTTTATTTCCTGTCTTTTTAGCCATGAGTTTAGGAGTTCGAATGTCGAGGCTCACAATCTAGCGAAGCATGCTCTCTCACTTGGGGTAGGCCGCCGTGTGTGGGTGCAAACCTGGTGATATGGGTCGGGTTGGCCCTTGTTGGCCCTTCTATAAAGGGGTTGTGTCAGCCCGAAGTCCTAGCCGCGAGGAGGATTGGCTTGGCACGCCAGATAAAAAGGTTGTCACAGGTTGCGTTTCGGTCTACACAATTTCTTTTTTAAAAGAAAAAAACAAAAAAGTCTAAAAATATTAAAAATCTAAAGAAATATTTTAAAAATACAAAAGGTCGTGCCGTGCCTGGCCTTAAGGCCTCGTTTCGGGGATCGGCCTTTTTGCGTGGCGGGTCAAAGACCGGCCCGGCCCTTTTATTCGTGTGCCGTGTGCCTGGCCCGTGCCCGGCCGAAAATCCATGCCCACGGGCTGGCCAGGTTTGCCTGGGTCCGCTCTCGTGCAGGCAAGCTTTCGCGCTTTTTCCTCTTTCCGGTCCGTCTTACCCGAACTCGGTCTGGTTGGACCAACTCGCGCTCCATCTCGGAAAGCCCGTACATCGACACGGCGCGGCGGAGCCACAGGCTCTCGCCGGGCTCGCGGCGGCGGCGGCGGCGGCGCGCGGAGCAGCTCGCTGGCGAGCGCGCCTGCGCACCACCCGCATGAGGGGGAGGCCACACGACGGCGGGATCCGCCGCGCCGTCAAGAGAGACTGCTGAAAGGTGCGTGGTTGTTACCGCTGCTGTCGTTCCTACTTCCTAGTGGTCAGATTGCGCACAGTAGCTTTTAATTTTCCCGGAACGAGGGGCGGGGGGAGGGTTGCGCCTTCGACACGACTGATGATTTGCTGCCCGGCGTGTCACATGAAGATTCGTAGAACAGCGATAGGAAAAAGGCATGTGCAGTGACCCTGTCTGCATTGCAGGATTCAGGGAAATTGACAGTTGTATGCAAAGGTTAATTTGTTAACAAATTGGAGTGTGAGTCTGGTTAAGAAATCTTTTTTGAAACAACATCCCGTGACCGCGATGCTATTTCTAACGCGGTTGTCGTTAGCGAAAGTTCGTATGTGTCAAACCAACCATTTGACATTAGCAGGGTTGGCTTCAGGTGAGGTGAATCGTCCATTAACTTGTGAAGCACTTCGCCTTGCTGGACGAAAGCACGCGGAAGCTTTCTACCGGCCTTGATGGCTCGTTCTTCCCGCTGCCAAGATCTGCATCATTCAGTGTGTGGATGGGATAACATTCTTTTAAACCGCCGCTTACCTAAAAGGGTGCCAAGACGTAACGTTTAAGTTGACTGCTTTGCATTACAGGAATGCTTGCGAAGCTCGCCCAAACTTGAACACATCAACAGCTTGGTAGTATTAAATGACTGACTAATGAATTTCTCAGCGTTTCATTTAGATTTAAGATTATCTCAATCTCGTTTAGCATCGTGTATTGTCACCAAGCCATTTAAAACTTCTAGAATGCTGGAGGTTATTTACTGTACCTTCTCGTTTGCCCGATCATGGGAAGTTGGTGATGGTTGTGTACAAGAAAAGAAGTTTAACTAACACAGGGAAGATGCAGTGGTATCAGTACGGAACCATTATTTGTTGCTAGTGATGAGACATACTAATGACCGCTGAAAGGTAGCTTCTACCTTCCGCATCTAGTTTATATTTATCAGAAGACTGCTAGCAGGTTGCATACTTAGAAGATATGTTCACATTGCCGTATCCATACTGATCCGCGCTGTGTTTCTGGAGTTACCTGATGAACAACGACACTGAAATATATTATAGCTGGAAGCTTCATATATAATACTTTTACTTAATCCAACGTGATGCTGTCATGAAGAAGGAAATTTTCATTTGTGTAGGGCAAATATGGAATATCATGATAGGCAAGTGAACAAGTGATCATAATGTTTCTTATTTTGGTCTTATCTACAACAGATTATCCAGCAGTCGGTGTTGTAAAGGCGTACATTGTATGTACCAATGCATATCACTGCTATATAGTATAATCTTCAATGCTTCCAGCCTCCTACAGCATTTGCAAATTATCCCGCTGATCACAATTTTCTGTTATTTCATACAGCAAAGATAATAGAATAATGGTTTTATTTTTTAACAAGTCTGGGCATGTTGAGCTAAGTCCTGCAAATCGATGGATGTATCCTTTGTGTAAACAAGAAAAAAGTCCTCCCTCAACTGATAAAGAACAAAATTTATGGTTTTGCATGCTAATTAGTATTACAATCCCTGATCGATCATAGTCTCTATGAACACACATATACATAACCTCATATTGACTGCCGCTGTGTCTGGGAGAGGCTGCTGTATTGACATGTTGAATATTGTTGAAATCTTTAGATACTGTTCCAGTAATTTGTTCGTTGTGCGTTGGCGCTCATGATTTTTCTTCTTCTTGAAATATCTGTGGCAGATCCTCAATAGTGTGCAGTTTACTGATTTCGAACAAGGAAAAAACATATCGTACCAAAGCAGACTCTCCTCTTGAGGGTGATACTTGCCATGCCCTTGATACCAGTGGTTGTCGTACTCCTTTTGAGTTTGTTCACGTTGGTGGCCTAATAATTGATTGGCCAACTAAATCACTATCATATCTTCAGCTTCATGGTTACTGTCCACTAACACGTTATGAACGGGTTGGTTTTCCAAAGGAGCAGTCTGGCTTGTCTAGAGAGTGAGGCACAGGCTTACAACAGCATTCACATTCATTTCCTAATGAGGTAAGCCTATCAATGTTCTCTGTTGGTTGGATTCGTTTGTTTTATGCACCATTGATCAATTCGAATGTCAAAGAAGCAACAACCATGTTCTTTCCGTGACAACTTAATGCTCATCTTAGTTTAACTGTGTAGTACAAGAAAGCAGTAAGGTTAACAAGGGTTGGTGGAGAGTAGAGGTTCTTCATCTAGGTTCTACATGCCAGTATTTAGCTGGTCACGTTTTTTATCATGTACAATTTTTATGTGATTCTAGCACCAAGATAGAAAATTGTGTTGTTGGATTATGCTCCAAAATCCCAGTTTCAGATAAGAAATGCTCATCATGTGATAATTCACCTACATTCTTGGATTTTTGTCAGATTCATTCTAGCCAGGGCTCAGTAAAATGATGTTGGTTTGACGGGATACAACGGTCTACAAACCTTCTCAAAAAGCAATGTGATTAATGCCTTTTGTGTCATGTGCGCGTTTGTTGATTGTTGTATTGCAAATGAAGTCAAGCCTTCCTTTGCGCTGTACTTCTCCCAAGGTTCACATCATTAATCAACTTTGTACTTCTAGTAAAGGTTTGCCTTTTGTTATGCTCGTCGGTTTGCTGCAATAATGCATGGGATTAATTATGTTTATTGTGAAATGGCTTTATCTGATGGAAGTGAAGTCTAATTATGAAACACTTAATGTTTGAAATTACATGGCAGTCATGTTTGTAACTACATCATTATGAATCTGATTGTGTGAGAAACTGATACAGTGAAAATAGATAGGAAAGTTCTTTTGTTGTCAGTGGCGAGCTTGTACCAAAATGTGGATTGATTCATAAGTAGAAAATAATGATACTAAACTCTGCCCCTGTTGATGTGCTCTTTGAAGTTGAAGAGATCAATCCTACGTCATGGATGCGTGAGAGAAATTGACCCGCAACTACTCTCTGTGACCAATTGATAGAATCATGTCAATGCCAAACAGAGTCTCACTGATAAAGTTATCAAATTATTCAACGTCATCACCCAAACAACGACTAAATTAAAGTAGCCGTTTACATCAAAGTTGTTTGTAAGAAACTTGGGCACGCAATCGCTTGTTGTCGGCATGCTTGCCCCACTGCCAAGATTTGTTAGCTAAGCATTCATCTACTCACAGTAGACCTAACAGAGATATATAATTGCATAATTCCTCTTGGCTGCACACTGGGAGGTTTGAAATACAAGTACCTGGATTTCTTGTAGATAAGAGCATTCCACAAGAGTAGCTTTCATGGTCATAGAAAATAGATACTGAACTTCCATCCTACCCGTATGCACTGTGCATTGTTTATGTCCTTTCACTTTCATTTTAATCATTCAAGGAAAACATGAAATCTTTTTTTTCGACATCTGCAAGGTTGATATTGCTTACTCAATATGGATATTTATAGCAGCATAACTGGATAAGTGATGTATATGCCTTGTGTGGCACTCGTAGCAATATGCAGTCCAGTAATGCTGGGGGGCATAAATCAATTTATATTTTGTTATTCAATGGTACATCAACCTACGGACATCAATGGATATTTTGTGGCATACATAAACCTACGGACAATAATGGATGTGTTTGTGGAATTATAGGTGGTAGATATCTTTGTTGACTTGGAGATTAGACGGGAAGGAAGAGAAGACTAAAGAAAATACTTAGATTTATGCCTTGGGTATCTCTCATTTAAAGCTGTAGACAGAAACGGAATGTTATGTCTTCAGAACCTAAATGTTTGGATCTTATCTGCTGCTACTAAGTGTCTTTTTCAGCTCATGTGTTATCTAATAAGCATGGAGCCTTTTTATTAGACTGAATTAGCTTGCATGCTAGTTATGGATAAGCAGATCCTTTGGCATAGAGTCATGAATCGAATCTATAAACGATAATATTTTTTATTTCACTTAGAATATGCTATCTTTTACTATGTTCATTTGATCAAAAGCGTCATCTTGTACAATTCAACTTTTATCCCAAAAGCATCATGCAACATTTCTTTTGTCAAAGTTGGAGAAAAGTTGGGCATCCATCAGCATTTTCTTGATTCTCGCGAACATTTTTTCTTATTCACTACATAAGTTATGAGATTAAGAGTTGATTGGCTCACTGCTTTGTTTGAAATTATAATTGACTGCATTTTTGGATGACTTGTTATTTTTCCAACAGGGAACAGTTCGATCCAAAAGTTTTCACAGATGCAAATTCCTTGATGCCATAGACATTGGATGCAGATGAGCATTCTATCTCTCTCAGTCTTGACATAGATTCTGCAGTTGTAGCAAGAAATCTCTGTTTGCTTGCTGGTTGGTCCACTTTTTAGGTGTTCTTAGGTAGGAAAAACAAGCCACAGTATGGATTTGTGATATTTTTTAGACAACAGGTCAACAGCAACAATAGCGTCGTCGCTGTCTGTTAAGGAACAATCCCAAGAGGCGCACTGCAAACAAGGATACAGTTCAGGTCTCTTGTTCTTTCTTTTCCCCCACTCCATCCCCGCTGCATTCATTCCTAGACAAAGCTTAACCCTTCATGTGTTCCTTTCATCTTTTGGGCAGGAAAAACATCTCTGCACCAACCAGGAGAATATCAGTGGGAGCAGTGTCCAGAAAGGCGGCCGCTTATGGCTCGGCGGCATATAGGCTCCAGACGACGCGCTCTCATCTCGCTCACTGGTCGTTGGTCGATTTATCCTGCATAATCGGTGATTTGGCGCTTGTCTGCGGTGTCACAACTGTCGAGCGCCTTACTGAACACTGAGTGCAGTGAGTGAGAAGTTATGTTCTCAAATGTCTGGTGCAGAGACCAGAGTGTCTCCATCTACGGGCTTGCTTTTCTTCCATGTGCCAGAGATTCCTTATGTACTTGGCACATTTTTGTTAGTGTTCTAGTGTGTTCTGTCACCTGTTTTACCTCTGTCAGATATATAAATTGTATCTATGCAGAAATGTGAATTGATCAAATGAAGCTTTATTTTTCGAGAGAGGAAATGATAAATGGAGCTTAAATTTACTTTGTAGTGTAGTCAATCAAGCTTAAATTTACTCCTTTTTTTACAATCAAGCTTAAATTTACTCTTTTTTTACAATCAAGCTTAAATTTACTTTGTAGGGGTATTTACATTTTTTTAGGAAAGGGGTACTTACTTTAGAAAGGGGGTATTTACTACTTTTTTTTAGAAGAAAGGGGGTATTTACTACTAGGATCGATCAGCGAACTTTTTTTTTAGTAGACGATCAGCGATCTAATTCTGGCATATCAATTGGCCCAATCTTAGCCTGCTAAGAAGAAATGCCTCGTTGCGGGCCCAACGATCGCGCAACAGATGGATAGGCCCAGCCCAGAAGGAGAAAGCACACGCACTAATCCCCAACCCAAAACCCTTCTTCCCCCACGACCCCTCACCCGGAGAACCGCAGGCCGGCGGCGAGGAAGACCAAGACGAAAGCATCACCATGGTGGTCCGGATCCGGCTCGCGCGGTTCGGCTGCCGCAACCGGCCCTTCTACAGGGTGATGGCCGCCGACAGCCGCTCCCCGCGCGACGGCAAGCACCTCGAGGTCCTCGGCTACTACAACCCTCTCCCCGGTGAGGCAGCCCACCTTTCGATCTGTACATGTATCCCCGGCGCCCCACCTCCAACTCCCACCCGGGTCAGCCCCGCTTGGCCGGGCTTGTCTGGGTCAGGATTTGTGATGCGATTCTGCGCGTGGGCGTGGGGAGCTCTGGTGCTGCTAACTGAAGAATTGCTGATGAGGAAATGTGTCCCTTTTTCTGTTGCTATCTGCAGGGAAGGATGGTGGCAAGAGGATGGGGCTCAAGTTCGACCGGGTCAAGTGAGTTCTGCCTGCTCCTGATTTTCATTTTAGAGAGTATTGTTCAGCTATACTCCTTTTTGGAGAAAAATCTGCTCATTGCAGCTTTTGCTGCACCTACTCTAGAAGTAACATAGAGTAGTAACCGTGTTTGTTCATCCCAGTAGCCTTAATCTTTGATGGCCGGTTGGGCATTTTAGAGGATAAACCTGATTAAATAAGTTATGCCTTTTCTTTGAAACCTAAATAAATCGAGTCTTGTCATTCACATGCCTTGTGGTGGTAGATTGTATCATTGGGGATGTTGAGTAGGTAAAGCAGAAGAAAGACAAGCTAAACTATCTGGTGCTGCGCTATCCTAGTTGATTATAGTGCCAATTGGCAAGCATCATTCACTTCTACGCTTGCTGCCTCCCTCCACCGGAGAAGAAAATTATCGATTTAGTGAATAAGGATATATATAGTGCTTATTCATCCCAGTAGCCTTATTCTTTGATGGGCGATTGGACATTTTAGAGGTTAAAGCTAAATAGATTATGCCTTCTCTGTGGAACGTAAACAATTCGCGCCTGGCTGTTCTAATGCTCTGTGGCGGTGCATTGTATCATTGGGTATGTTGAGTAGGTAAAGCAGAGGAAAGACAAGCAAAACTATGTGGTGCTGGACTATGCTAGTTGACTGGATGCTAATTTCACAAGCATCATTCAGTTATACAGTCGCTACCTCCATCCATTGGAGAAGGGAATTATTGATTTGCTGAATAGGGGTTCAGGTTTTTCAAGTACATCATTGATTGGATCCATAGCAGACTTAGTGAGAGTATTTGCTACAAATATGCCATGCTGTTTTTTGCGCCTGCCCTGCAAGACCACATGATATCATACAGCTATAGTGACACCATATAACTATACTTCTGTTGTAGGTACTGGCTATCTGTTGGAGCACAGCCATCAGATCCCGTGCAGCGTATCCTCTTCCGTGCCGGTGTTCTGCCGCCGCCTCCGTTGCTAGCTATGGGCCGGAAGGGTGGACATCGTGACAAGAACCCCATTCATCCGATGACAGGCCGTCCCTTGGATCTTGAGGGTGTCACGATTGTCGATGATCCCAATGCTGCTGAAGGTGATGCTGAAGCACCTACAGAACCTTCGTTGGAGGCGTGATAGATTCTGTTTTGGCATATTGAGTGGTGCTGCAAGACAAAAGAATTTGTTTGTTGTGCTTCTGATAAGATTATGAGCACGTAGTGTATGATCTTCAACAATTTCGTCATGTAACTCTGCTTTGTTAGCCTTTGCTGCACCATGGGTTAGCCAGCCGTCTCCAGTCTACTATGACGTGTCCTAATATGATTCCTTTTGAATGGATTATGCAATTTCTGCATTCCTTTTGGATGCTCAAGTTGACAAATAATAATTCAAGTAAAGTGTTGAACTGGGTGCCCCATGATCATCTGCGGAGAACCAACATATGCTTGATATCTATGTATGATTATTCCTGCTGTGTGATCCAATCGATGCTTTATCTGATGTGGTTGCAAAGGTGACATATATTGCTTGATTGTGCAACTTAAAAAGGTGCATCTTGTCTTGCGGCATCCTTGTGGATACCTGTGATGTTTGTTTGTGTTGATGTTTTCTTGTGTGATTCCTTCCTTGTATTGGTCAGTTGTCTCACTGCCATGACATGCATGTTGCCTCCTGAAAGCATCTTCAAAATAATTATGTCATAAGCTTCCCAAAATTCTAGACTTATTTAGCTGAAGGGCATGTTGTCATTATGTGGAACATTGTACTGTTTCTCGCTGCTCGTTTGTAAAGGGCTTGTACTTTGATTCCGATAATCGAAATTAAACTGAATAAAACATACTACTCCTTCAACCTTAGTTCAAAACTGGACCACTTTTGGAGGAAGTAGTAGATATATAATTTGAACAAATAGCTGCTCCTTAGGGGTCCTGAAAAACCTGTTTGGTATTCATTCAGTAAAAGAAAGAGCCAATTTACGTCACTGAATTGGCAGCCAAATAAAAAACCACAGGATTTTCATGCTCTTATCCTGAATGACACTTGTGATTGCTAAAGATAATATCTTCGTTTCTGCATTGGACTGTGAGAGATGTGTCCTGTCCTGCCTGCCCACCCACCAGCTGAAACCTGAGCTCTGCCCAATTTGGTGCCATAGTTTGCATGAACAGGTTCAGACTGTACACCTCATCAAAGATATCAAGCCGAGTAAGCCTTGAGAGTCACAGAACATGACTCACTTGATAAATCACCCAATGGTCAATTGGTCAGGGAGCTCAAGAACTACATGATGCAGAGGGAGTTTAAACCTGTGAAGATCCTGAGATCACAGAACATGGTCTCATATTGTCTTGCCAATTATGCCCGAACGGCTCGTAGCACTGCTTGTTGGTTGCAACGGCCACCCCCTTCATTCATAATCTTGTATTAGCGGACTGTAAGCCTGTTACTTTGGAATAAAACTTCCTTTAAACCCGCAAAAAAAAAAGCCTTGAGAGTCACAGGAGAAGAGAATGTTTGACCAGGAATCAAGGTATATTTCTCCTTTGGGTCTATCTAACTGCATGCCTATTTCTTCTTCCCTAGGTCACCCCCATCATGCCAAACCAACCTCACCAAGAAAAGCAAAGCTTTCCCTGCATGGTTGATGCCTTGATGGCAGCACTTGCCCTCACTCTCTTCCTCTTCTTTAAAATCTTGTAAGCATCCTCGCAATGTCTTCTTCCTTCCTTCCGATCGTGACCCCATTTTCCCTTCTCCCATCGACGACGACGTCGGCTGCCGGGTTTTTCCATACACAAGTCACACCATGGGAGAGCCAAGGCATCACTGCAAGCTATGTCTCCTCGTGGCATTGGCGCTGTGGCTGCACGCACCGACGGGCGCGACGACGAAGTTCACCATAGCGAACTACTGCGCCTACACGATATGGCCGGGCACGCTGGCCGGTTCCGGCACGCCGCAGCTGTCCACGACGGGGTTCGAGCTCGGGCCGGGGCAGGCGGTGCGGCTGGCGGCGCCGGCGGGGTGGTCGGGGCGGATGTGGGCGCGGACCGGGTGCGTGTTCGACGCGGCCGGCGCCGGCGTCTGCCAGACGGGCGACTGCGGCGGGCGCGTGGAGTGCCGCGGCGCCGGCGCCACGCCGCCGGCCACGCTCTTCGAGGTCACGCTGGGGAAGGGCGGCGGCGAGGACTTCTACGACGTGAGCCTCGTCGACGGGTACAACCTCCCCGTCGTCGCCATCCCGCGCGCGCTAAGCGGGCCCGGCGCGTGCAACGCCACCGGCTGCTTGGCCGACCTCAACCGATGTAAGTACTCCAGTCTACATCTCCTGCATGCTAGCCTTGCCGTTGCGCGCCATTGCCGGCTCTGACGATCTGGGTGGATGGATCATGGATGGATGGAGCAGCGTGCCCGACGGAGCTGCAGGTAGTCTACGGCGGCGGCGCGATCGCGTGCCGGAGTGCGTGCGAGGCGTTCGGGCAGGACAGGTACTGCTGCAGCGGCGCCTACGGCACCCCGGCGGCGTGCCGGCCGACGTCGTACTCGTCCGTCTTCAAGATGGCGTGCCCGCGCGCCTACAGCTACGCCTACGACGACAGCACCAGCACCTTCACCTGCAGCGCCGACGACTACACCGTCGCCTTCTGCCTCCCCACCTCCGGGTCAGCTCATCAACAACCGTAGCAAACGTAGATACACGACACGCGTGTAGCCGTGCGTACCTAACAGCTTTGTGATCGGCTTTCCGGTGCAGGATAAAGGAGTCGGACGCCGTGTTCCTGGGCGCGCAGATCGTCGGCGGCCGCGGCACCGGTGCTGCCGAAGCCAACGATATCGCGCCGCCGGCGTACGGCAACGGTGGCGCGGGCGCTTATGCACCGCCGACCTACGACAGCCGCAGCGGTGGTGGAGCCGGAGGTCCTTACCTGCCGCCAGTTTACAACTACGGGCCTGGCGGCGACCGCATACCGCCGGCGATGAGGATCTCGTCGGCTTGCAGTACGACGGCGGCGACGTACATCCGGCCGTGGCTTCCGCTGCTGCTGCTGCTCCTCTGCTTTGACTGACCGTGTTGGTGTTCCGTTG
>NC_041388.1:433593128-433618914 GCF_002162155.2 Triticum dicoccoides
TCTTTGGGGCGAGCCGGCGATACACTCGATGTTGAGGGTGGTTTTGCGCCCACTCGTCGCCCCTAGCTCGCCCTCAGGCGCCGAAATTGATCCATCTTGCAGCCCAATTTCGACGAATAAAGGGCCCATATGGGCGAGAATAGGCCTATATTCGACGTGGTTTCGCCGTGTCTCGGCGTTCAATTATCAACACAATTATTTCTTATCACATATTTCATCACAGAAAAATCAAATACTTCAACAAAATAGTACAACAACAAATAGTTCAATACAAATTATATAGTTCAACAAATAAAAACTCGTATTTTATCACACGGCGTCCCCCTTGAGCCTCCATAGGTGCTCAATCAGATCTTTCTGCAGTTGATGATGCATCTGTGGGTCTCGGATCTCCTGACACATACTGAGATAGGCAGTCCAAGTTGCCGGTAGCTGGTGATCAACTTCGGCTAGAGGACTCTGCCTGTAGTATGGTTCAGTGTCAAACACTGGGTCTTCTTGCTCGCTCTCGATGATCATGTTGTGCAAGATGACACAGCAAGTCATAATCTCCCACATTTGATCTTTGGACCAGGTCTGAGCGGGGTACCGAACAACAGCAAATCGAGATTGGAGCACACCAAATGCCCGCTCGACATCCTTCCTGCAAGCCTCCTGAAACTTCGCAAACCAGGCGTTCTTGCCTCCTGCCACAGGGTTTGAGATCGTCTTCACAAATGTCGACCATCTCGGATAGATGCCGTCAGCTAGATAGTACCCCTTGTTGTATTGGTGTCCATTGATCTCGAAGTTCACCGGAGGAGAATGGCCCTCAACGAGCTTGGCAAAAACAGGAGAGCACTGCAGCACGTTGATGTCATTGTGAGTTCCTGGCATACCAAAGAAGGAGTACCAAATCCAGAGGTCCTGTGTGGCTACCGCCTCAAGCACCACACTGCAACCGCCTTTGGCGCCTTTGTACATCCCCTGCCAACCAAATGGGCAGTTCTTCCATTTCTAATGCATGCAGTCGATGCTTCCAAGCATCCTAGGAAATCCTCTTGCTGCATTCTGGGCTAGGATCCGAGCAGTGTCTTCCGCATTGGGTGTTCTCAAGTATTGTGGCCCAAACACTGCCACCACTGCCCGACAGAACTTGTAGAAACACTCTATGCTGGTGGACTCGGCCATGCGCCCATAATCGTCGAGTGAATCACTGGGAGCTCCATATGCAAGCATCCTCATCGCTGTCGTGCACTTCTGGATGGAGGTGAATCCAAGAGCGCCAGTGCAATCCATCTTGCACTTGAAGTAGTTGTCGAACTCCCGGATGGAATTCACAATCCTGAGGAAGAGCTTTCGGCTCATCCGATAACGGCACCGAAATGTTCTCTCGCCATGAAGTGGAGCATCGGCGAAGTAGTCGGAGTAGAGCATGCAGTAGCCTTGGAGACGATGCCGGTTCTTTGCTTTCACCCGCCCCGGCGCCGAGCCACCTCGCCGCGGCTTTTCATTGCTCGCCAGCAGCTGGGCGAGGGCGGCGAGCACCATGAGATGCTCTTCTTCCTGGACGTCGGCCGCGGCTTCCTCCTCCAGCAGCGCGGCGAGCTCTTCCTCCTCATCCGAGTCCATCGCCGAGACAGGCAAAACGCCGAACACCTTGCGCTCGGTGGGTGTGTACCCGCCGTTAAACCGCGCCTCCGCGGCCGGAAACGGCGGCCGGAAACGCCCAGCTGCTATGGGAGGGGCTGCCGCGGCGAAGCGCTGCTATTTTCCGGCGGGGAATGGCTATCTACCGGAGTAGGGCGGCGGCCGTTGCCGGGATATAGCTAGTGGTGGCCGAGGGCGCGGGGGGTGCGAGGCGAGTCGGGGAAAGAAAACCTTGACTTTTCCCCTATCGGTATGGGCCAGGCGTGCTTTTCCCTAACGCCGGAGCCCCCAACTGCTCCCCAGCGCGCCGGGTTCGGCCTGTGACCACCGGGCGGAAAAAAGATCCGAACCAGCGATTTTCGGTGTCCTGGGGACGCGACTGGGTCGTTTTTTCGGCGCCGGCGCCGAAAAAATGGCCTAAGAGGGTCTGTTGGGGGCGCGGCTGGAGATGGCTTAATGCAGCCTAGAATAGACGGACGGACAGATCGAGAAGGGCTTTTCATTCATGCCTTGGATGTTTGCACGATCCAAACTTGTTTTCATCCTTCGTGGACATGTTTGCAGATCTCCAACTTACCATACCATTTAGTTGATTAGTTACAGCAGATGCTAGGCCACTAATAGTAAAGATCGGATCCGTCTTACTGTGATTGTTGAACTCCTGAGATCGCTTACAAGTTAGTACAATAGTTGGCACTTATACCTCCCGTGGATTACCTCTCGACAGGACGTGTGTTCAATTTTTTTTCATTATAATACATATTCCATTCATATCATAAAAAACAAAATACAAGTCACGTAAAGACCGACGTAACAAAACTAAAAAGATAGAATAACATCTCCGAATTTGACATCAATATTCGTTACCTGCCTCCGGCACCACCACAGCAGTCATCGAAAAAAATAATGATAGACCACCTCCTCACCCGAGCTCGACGCGGCTCCATCGCTGATATGCAGCTTTGCGAACCTCCAAGGTGGCTCACCAAAAGTGAAGCCATTGTCGTTGAACGAATCAGACTGGGGCAACACCCCAGACACGCCATCGAACTCCAGATCTGACACACCAACATGACTAAGACCCCGAAGAAGAAAACCATACCTACCATCCACGAATCACAAAGCCGACACACGTTCTGTCTTCTAGATGTCGTCTATGCAAACCACAATCTGCATCCGCTCCCGGACTACATCCCAAGCTCCACGCCGACGCTGGAGCAAACGCCGTCGCAACGACGGAGCCCGAGGACATAGGTCCACCACGAGGATGCCGCTGCCACGCGACTCCCCTCACCACCAACGACTGAGGTCGCCGATGAAGGGGAGCCGCCAGAGAACGGTGCTGAAAGATGGCCTCTCCTGACGGCTGCTAAGGTTGAAGGGACAAAAGAAAAACGCCCTAATCTGTGCGAGTTGGTACGTGTGTGCAGTATACACACTCATTTGTCGAAAACCTGGGATGAATCCTGTGTAAAGTACGATACATTCTTTTCTTTTTTTCGCGATGAAAAAGAACGATACATGCAGTTCAGGATCACTGAACTTATCCTTCTGACGCGATCGGAAACTGCACAAATACAGTCACACAATTACTCCCTTCGTAAACTAAGAGAGTATATTTTCTGTGATCTAAACACTTTTATATTAGTTTGGAGAGGTAGTACTAAACACAAATATATCCTATACAGACATACGGTCACCATTTCGCGTGAAAATGGACAAAAATACCCTTATCTAAAACTTCAACACAAAATGGTCTCAGTTTGAAAATATTTCATAAAATGGCCCTTTTTGCATGATGTCCGGAGCTAAGGCGTCATGCTAGATAGCATGACGATCCGGGGTAGGGCGTCATGCTATATGACATGGCGCCCTAGACCGGGGCGTCATGCTACATGTCACTACCATAGCGTCCTAGCTCGGGGTGTCATGCTCTCTAGCATGGCGTCCTAGTCGCGGGCGTCATGCAAAAGAAGGTCATTTCATGAAATATTTTCAGTTTGGGATCATTTTGTGTTGAAGTTTTAGATAAGGGCCAGTTTTGTTTATTTTCACCCAGTTCGCTCACTTTCATAATCCACAGTAGAACCTGTGGTGATGCTCAAAAAAAAATAGAACCTGTGGTCAATGCCCAGATGGTCAACATATCTAGGGGGCCCACTTGCCAGTGTACCGCCTGCCTGGCTAGGCAATTCCGCGAGCATCTCCAGGCCACTCCCAGGCAAAACGGCGAGGTCACAATCCAACTAGCCGCAAATCTGCCCAGACACTCGACCACCGCGCCCCGCCCGCCGGCCGCCGCCGCCTCGATCCCACGCCCCACCGCCTCGGGACAGCCCCGCCGCTCACGCGTCGCCGCCATCGCCGTCCCCGCTCTTCCTCGTCGGGACACCGCGTTCCCCGCCCGCAGTCTCTGGCCGCCTCTGCCGCGCGGATCGCTGGTCCACGGGCGGGATGGACAAGCTGGTGCAGTTCGGGAAGAAGGCGTGGTTCGTGGTGCGGGTCATGTCCGGCTACGAGGAGAGGAGGATCCGGTCCTACAGGCTGCAGCTGCAGCAGCGCCTCCAGCAGGTGAGAAAAAGGCTGGGTCCGCCATTTCTCTGATATGTACTCCTATCTATTCTTTCAATTTTAGGGAAACATCATTCACCGGCCTTCCAAGACTACAATGAATCTTCTAGGCTTCTAGTGGCTGTTTTGTTTTGGAGGATCTCTTGGAATTGGGATAGGGTTGGCCTCCCGGCGTGTGATTTGCGCTCTTAATTTCAGTAGGGCTGACATACACTTGGTGTTGAATTGGATTCGTGTTCTTCTCGTTAAGTTGTTTGACATGGCTGTAAATGAGAACTGCTTAGTATTAGAAAAAAAAGGAGTGTTGTGCGAATAACTTTGCTCATTTAGTATGGAACTCACAATGAGTATCAGTTGTCCGGCTTGTTCTGTTGGTCATGTCTGGGGGAAAATGTCGCTGTTTCAACTAGCCATCTCCTTTAGTTAGTGTAATGCATCTTACCACAACTGTTTGTTCCCTGGACACTGAATTATCTTGCAAGTTACTTTGGGTTGTAATGGTTAGGAACCCTCTAGAAGCACACCACATATCTGATCAACTTTGTAACTGTTGTGGTCGTGGGTGCACAGGGCTGCAGGAGATATGCATATCCATGAAGGCATTGCGTATGCTATGTTAGACTGTTAGAGATAGGAAGTTTAGGAAAAGGGAAAATTTTGTTTTTGCCACTCTAGATTTTGCCAATTTTCCTTATACCATTCTAGATTTTGACATTTCACTTTTGCCACTCTTAGCTTTTGACAATTATCACAATTGCCACTCCGTGGCAAAAGCAAAATATTTTTATTTCATTTTTGCCACTCTTAGCTTTTGAAATGTATCACAATTACCACTCCGAAAATTTTGCTTTTGCCACCGGAATGGCAATTTAGATAATTGTCAAAAACTAAGAGTGGCAAAAGTGAAATGTCAAAATCTAGAGTGGCATAAGGAAAAAAAAAAGGGCAACCTGGTGCATGTAGCTCCCGCTTGCGCAGGGTCCAGGGAAGGGTCCGACCACTTTGGGTCTATAGTACGCAGCCTTTCCCTACATTTCTGTAAGAGGCTGTTTCCAGGACTTGAACCCATGACCTCATGGTCACAAGGCAGCAGCTTTACCACTGCGCCAAGGCTCCCCTTCAGAATTTTTTTTTTTTAACTCTATGTTGATAATTTTTATCATTAAACAAAGATAGGAAGGCATTTGTCCTTATGACCTGTCTTACTGTGAGTTGCTGCCACAATTCTTGTGTCATTCTTGTTGTTTGTGTATGCCGGGTGCACTGCACCCGTTTTTTCTCTTTGCACCCTTAACCAGTGGCGGTGTTAGACTTATGAACTTCAGAACTTCTCAGGTACTTAATTTTCTTTTAGCAATGATGTGGCGCTATCATGTAAAGAACACATTATATGTTCCAAATTATGTTTATAGTCAACTAGATTGCATTGATAAGGATACGCTGATCAGTATCAGAGTGATATGTAATTATGGTTACGTAAATACATCATTTCGGAAAAGCGCCAATATGGGGATAAGTTTGACTATTTTTGAAAACAATATAGAAAATATGCTATCAATAAGCCTCAAGCCATTTAGCATATATTTAGTCACTGCAGTCCATTATCTTCTATCTTTTTATTCATTATTCCAACAAAAGCAAGAACCAACAGCCAACGGGTTCACCAAACATAAAAGTTCAGTTAGAGAGAAAGGGAGGAGGAGGAGGAAATCAGCAGCCTTCCATTAGATAGAATTATACAGGATAGTGGGGGGAAGGGGAGTGGGAGCACCGAGAAAGGCGTCCACCACAGGCACTAGTAGAGCCTGAGAGGTATCGGGGACATATTGGGAAAGAATCAGTATCGGACACGGTATCTGATATGGGTACACTGGTTGCTGGAAGTATCAGTGTTTTCTTGATGGTCAAAATTTACATACAGTCACGCAAACTAATGTTGTAGCTTTGTAGGGCATATTTGGGTGTCGCTTAGCGCTAAAGTTATTTATTCTAATTTTAGCACTGAAATCTTGAAGTCCTCAATCGTCTGTATACTGTCTCTTGTACACCCTCCGGTCCTTTTTACTCTGCATATAAGAATTGTCTGAAGTCAAACTCATATTTATATGAAAAAATATTAACATATACAATGCTAAATTTATACAATATGAAAACTAAAGTCATGATGCATCTAATGTTACTGATTTCACATTCTGAATGTTTCCCTATAAACTTGGTCGAAGTTTACGAGCTTTGACTTCAGACAAATCTTATATGCAAACTAAAAAGGACCGGAGGGAGTATTGAACTATTGCTCACTAGAATATCTTAAACTAATATCAGGAAACTACTACACTAGCTTGCAGATAAGATCGTCCGCTCCAGGTAGTACGTATGGTTGATTATTCATGGTGACATCACCAATCATCTGTAAGGACCAATATTGTACTTAATTGCAATATCAGTTAAACTTCAGTACTGTTTATTCAGGCTCAGGCTAAGAAGAAGGAGATTGAGAAACAACCAGAGCAAGTTATTCTGTCAGAGGTTCGTCAAGTGGTTCAGCAGATGCAAGCTCTCAATCAGCACCTCGAAGAAGCTGTAAGGCATTGTACTGCAAATTTATAGTTAATTACCCAACACTTGCCCAGGAAATGTGTATTGCATTCTGAGAAATTATTTACTACTCCCTCCATTCCATAATTATTGTCATGGTTTTAGTTCAGAGGGTGTAGTTTATGTGCAATCTCACAACTAAAAAAGAGGCAGCGATCATGCTGTCGGCCTTTGGAGAACGAATGAACGATACAGTGGCTTGTTTCTGTTTGATGTGTGTGAAACATGCTTGTTCTGTAACTCCCAAAATAGACTTACTTTTTGGTTTATGTTTCCGATATAGGATCGCTGGCAGTAAACTGAAATGCCACTTGATTTTATACAAACAACTTGTGTAATGACTTGCAATTCGTTCTTTTTATCTTACTTTTCAGGAAACTGCCATAGATGAGTATTTCAAACCGATCGACAAGAATGCTCAGATCTTAACAGACATGCAATTGGAGAAAGAAGAGAAGCAAATGAAGGAGATGCTCCAAGTAATGCGAGGACAAATACAAATGCAAAGAGAAATCGAGACGAGGAAAGCCGAGGCCAGTGCCGTGGAGCCTGTCGACACCCAAGCGAGTGCAACAACAGCTGAGGTTCCTCCAAAGCAAGAAAACGCTAAATAGATGCTGTCTGCTGTTACATTTTCCATAAGCAAGTTATTATGTGCGCATGGATGGACTCTTTACATGGGCTCTTGCTGGGCTAGGTAATAAGTAGGGATCTACGGCAACACAACTGCCAGTTTTGTACGTCAGGGGGTATTTTTTTTCGCTGGGCAGGGTTCTCGTCTTCTTGGCCCATGTCGTTTCCCGTTCAAGAAGGTAAATCATGGAAGCTTTGTGCAATGTGATGTCGGCTGTGAGTTCTTGAAACTGCACCATGTGCGGAACCAAAATTTGAGTCCTGTCCCAACTCGGAAGCACAATTTTACTTTGGAAGCTTTATGTTTGTGTATTTCGCGGAGGTGCTGGTGTCATCCCCTTCGTTTATTGTCTTCGCTTGAGGTTATTATTTGAGCAGGCGGAGAATATGGGATTCTCGAAGCAAATATTCAACAATGGCCCTGTTTGGATCATGGGGTTAGAGCTAGTTTGGGTTAGTTTGGGGCTCAAATAACCCAAAAGTATCCAAACAGGGAGGGTTAGAGTGGGTTAGTTCCATCTAACCCAACTATCCCAGTGGAGAGGTACTTATTTGGGTTAGAGTGGGTTAGAAAATAACTCTAACTCTAACTGTGTTAGAGTATCCAAACAGGGCCAATGAGGACGTGGCTTCCTTTTGCTGGAAAACGATAGTGGAAAGAGAGAGCAAACCAATGTTCCAAATTGCAAAGGCTCAGAGGAAATAATAAAGCTTCAGGTAATTCACAGCCTCATCATCATTTGGAAAAACATGAACTTATTATCCATGTGTGGTGAGCTATCTCTAGAACTAGAAGAATCCAGAATATCCTTAGGAGGACCTCTCTTCCTTTATCTTGAGAAGAAGAATAGGAATCTGATCTTGGAAATGCATGTGTTTGCTTCTAGAAGCAGTGACATGGACGGGCTTGGGATTGAATACGTTCTAGACTTCCAGGTCAAGTGAACGGTACGGTGGCCATGTGCCTGTTCTAGTCCAGGTCAAGTGAGTGAACGGTGTCCATACGTACGTCTAGTGTGATGTGGACGTAGAAAACGACATGACCATCAGCATCCGTGACTAGGAGTAGTACGTGTCTTGGCATGCACTTGCGAGTGGTGCGGACGCAGAGACAGGTCACTCGCCCCAGATCGGTCGATACCTCTCAATCTCATGAGATATTTCTGTACTACCTCCTAATCCTAATGATAAGGACGAGGAAGGGTTCCACGTACGAACCACGGTCGATGGAGATATGGGCGGGGAGCAGATCGACCAGCTGTGACCCCCTACCTAGCTGGCTGCGCCTCATAGGACAAGCAGCAGCGCGTGAGTGATCAATAATTCGCGCTAATTTGCATGTGGGCTTATTAGAGATGTACGTACAGTACATACATAGGCCTGACGATGATTGGCGTGGCGCATCGTGCACATCAATCATTATCATTAGAGAGAGGATCACATGTGATTGTATGTGTTAATGTGTAGTACTGACCACTGACTCGGCCATGAGTCATGAGCTGATCTTGCTAGCTAGCTCCATCGACCGTGGCACATCTGCACACATGTGTTTGTATGGTCCTCCCATGCATTGCATTGCATGGATAGGATCGATATATGGCCAGACCGTAGACGTGGCGTCAGAACCAACAAACTGGCTTGGAGCTGTGCGAAGATGCATATTCCTCAAGGTATCTCCGGCACACGCACAGTACGCCCAGACGGAGATCGACCGAGATGACCAGTATTTATTTCCCGCGTGCCAATATGGAAGGTAAAAATCTGCATCACAACGTACATACGTACGATAGGTCACTTCACTGTCCCAAAGCTCACAAAATAATTACTACTTCACTGTTCCAAAGGTGCACACGGTGCACAGCTTATTTGGCAAACATATAGAGTACCAATCGGCAAATCACGACAATTAACACGTCGACATAAGGACCATAATTACACACAACCACACTTGGCTCAAGCATCCATCCTTGGCTCGACTCAGAAACTCCTGGCGTTCCCCGTCGGGTTGCCGTCGAACCGCCGGATGCTGAAGTGCCGGAGCTCCACGCCGGCCTCCGCGGCCGTCCCCGACTCGCCGTCCAGCGCCATCTCCGCCAGGATCCTCCCCACCGCCGGGCCCATCTTGAACCCGTGGCCGGAGAACCCGGCGCCGACCACCACGTCCCTCCCGAACTCCTCGCCGCCCAGGAAGTCGATCACGAAGTCCTCGTCGGGCGTCATGGAGTACATGCACGCCTGCCGGACCACCGGCCCGCCCGCGGTCTCCACGCGGCCCGGCATCACCTCGTCGATCCACCGCGCCACGGGCTCCACCAGCCCGTCCTCCCCCGGGCCGATGGCCCAGTCCCGGCCGTCCGGGTCGCACGGCGGCCCGCCGTGCATGGCGATCTTGATCAGCCCCGGGTACTCCATCGACGGCGTGCTATAGATGTAGGGGACGCCGTAGCTCGCGAACGTCGGGAAGCCGGCCTCTGTCGTGAGCTCGCGCTCGTGCCCGGGCTTCACCTTCCAGTAGCAGATGAGGGTGTGCAGCGGCTGCACGGGCAGGTCGGCGCCGGTGACCGACTTGACCAGCTTGCTCGTCCACGCGCCGACGGTGATGATGCACTTGCCGCCGTGGAACTCCTCGCCGGTAGCTGTCTTCACCACGATCGTCGCCGTCGTTCCTTCTCCTGCTCGAAAGATTTACTGCCACTTAATATGGGTTGCACTTCGTGTGTATTTCACTTACCAATTTGCACGTATTATGGAGGTATGAGTGCAAGAATCTTTTTGGTGCATCATCAATGATTGAAATCACTTTTTTTAATTATTTAGAAAACTATTTTTCACGATAAGAATCTTTTTGAAGCACTTGACGGCGCCAGGTGTGCTCGCGGTCTTAAACAATTAGTTGATTCTTTAGAGAAAACCTGCTGCAATATTTTTAGCCACTACTCCGTTGGCCTGTAGTATGTGCACCAACCGAAGTGTAATGAAGCAAACTACATGTGATGTGACGTGACAAGTGGAGATACTACTTTCGTTTAAGAAATGACAAATGGGATTATAAAGCAAGAGATTCTTGCTCATTATTTTGGACACGGGAAGGTACGACGATTCCGACTAAAACAGCAATCATTGTACACTACTCAAAGTGCTCCCCCTTGCATGTAAGGAAGTGGAAATTATTGATATGGCGCGACAGTTCATAGGTGCGGACAAATTTGCTCTGTGAAGATGGCCAGATCAGGACATGATCTGTATAAGATGCCAGACCAGGGATGGTCCATGAAAATGCTGACTCAGCCGCTCGGCACGGCACCGGCTCACATGCAGGAGCCGGTGGATCGAATGCTTCCAAGGAAATTGGTTGGAGGTGAGACGAAGAATGAAGACGTGCGAGCGTGCGACACGGCCGCGCTCTGTCGGTTTACTCACCTTTCCTGGCGACGTCGACGACCTCCGTCCTGTCCCTCACGACGGCGCCCATCTTGGCGGCCAGCGCCTGGAACATGGCCACCGCCTTGGTCGCCTTCATCACCCCGCCCAGCTCGCTGCTCGCCGCCGCCCACCCGTCGGGCACCCTGAACGCATCCGCCCACGATGGGCGTGGCGCGTCCGCCGCCGAGGCGAGGAAGGTGGCGCCGCCGTTGGCGACGGAGGCGACGAACGCCGGGTCGTCCCGCGGGCCCAGGTCGAGGTGCGGGGTGGGCGTGAGCACGGCGTACCCGGAGTCGCGCTGCGCGTCGTCCCAGAGGCGGCGCGAGAGGCGGACCATGGGCGGGTAGCGCGGCTGCGGGTAGGTGGCGCGGATGGTGCGGGACTCGCCGTGCGACGACCCGCGCTGGTGCAGCAGGTCGAACTGCTCGAGCAGGAGCACGCGCGCGCCCCGGGACGCCGCCGCGTGCGCCGCGCAGCTGCCCATGATGCCCGCGCCCACCACGATCACGTCGAACGACCGCTCGGCCGGCTGCGCAGCCATGGTTGCTGTTCCTGTGCCTGTGGTACGTGCGTGCTCTCGAAGTGAAGGGTGTGCGAGGCAGGAACCGGGAGGGAGGCAGGCTTGTGTGTATTTAAAGACCGGTTTTGCTGTCAGGCACAACCGACGACCGTCCGTCCAGTTTGGCCGCTACTTGTGCAGATGTGCTGGCTTGGTATTGAAGGGCTAGCTTCTTCTTCTACTTATTTTGTTATTCGTCAACACGTCAATATTTCCGTCCATCTACATGCAAAGCATGCCTGCACAATAGAGGTGACAAGAGTGTTGAATGGACTCCCCTTCTAGCTTTTTGGTCACTAGCCTTATGGCTGATAGTGCCGGAGCCCCTTTGATTGAATGATAAAAGCTCTCAATTCCTTGCAAAAAAGAAAAGAAAGTTGTGCTGCCTTGGGTTGGCTTGAATTGGACTGGCCTTTTCTTTTTTCTTTTGAGCCCGACTGACCCTTCTTTTGCTTGCAACCGATTTCGTCTTTCTTTTTTCAAACCTTGCAACCGATTTTCGTTTGTTGCTGGGCCACAATTTGGACACATGTTATAGCATCAAGGATTCCTTAAATGCCCCATATATATCTAGGCGGACGGTCCAATCAGTGACCGATCATAATTATGACCCAGCCAAACTTTTAAAACTGGCCCTATATGTTTGGACTGACCGTCACCTGCATATCCAGCTCAAATCTTCGACGGATATGAGGAGGCACAGACGTGCCTGACGCGCGGCCGCCACATCGGATCCAACATACATGACCCCCCTTCCCCCACAAATTTCATCAAATCTCCCCGACTTTGCCGAACCAGCCCTTTTCTCTCATTTCTTCTTCCTCGTTCGCGCCGAGCCTACCTTAGCTCCTCCGCTATCCCAACCCCTCAACACCACCACCGCCGCTGCACAACTCTTCCCGCCAGTCTCGCTGCTTCGGAATCTGTCGCTGCCCCAGATGTCGTTGTGGTATGTCTGGCTATTCTCGGACCGCACCTTGCCCTCTTTGTGTTCGACAAATTGTCCGAGCATTTTTTTGCTTCTTTCATAGGCAAAACAATGGATCCGGAAGGTTCGTCGGATGAAGGGTATAAAAACAAGGATCTTGATGAATTAATACAAGAGGAGTTCTTCGATTCGTCGGATTCAGATCGATGCGCCGAGATGGTGATGATCATGAGCATCCTATGGACAGGGAGGTGGAGCACATTGTGAACTTCAAGGGTTCGATCAAAGGGAGAAGAGTTTTTATTCGAGATATGGTCGTTGGAGGACGGCTGCTCTACACAGACTACTTTAAGCAGAAATGCACCGCTGGTCTGTACTTCAAGCTCACCAGGGATTATTGCAGAAAATTCTCGTTCTGTGCTAAGCAGGAATGCACTGTTGGTATGAGGATGCTGGCACTAGGTACCGTCGTCGATGCCATTGGTGAGATGGTCTGTATGGGGAGAGCACATGCCTAAAGACCGTTGTGAGATTTGCCCACACATTGGTGTAGGTGTTTGGAGCAAAGTATCTGAGGGAACCGGATGTGCAAGATATAGAAAGGTTAATGGCTATTGGAGCAGCGAGAGGCTTTCCATGTATGCTTGATTCATTTGATTGCATGCGTTGATAACGGAAAACCTGCCCCAAAGGCCAAGGCCAAAAGGCCACCATCATACTAGAAAGTGGCATCAAGAGACTTGTGGATTTGGTATGCCTGGTTCTCACAACGACATCAATGTGCTCTAACGATCTCTATTGTTCAGGAGACTTTGTAATGGGAAAGTGACCATGTGCTACTACACCGTAATGGGCACAATTACAACATGGGGTACTACCTTGCTGATGGTATATATCCTCTATGGGTGGCATTTGTAAAGACCATATTCGATCCCTATTGCATCAAAAAAGCCACTTTGTAGCAATGCAACAAGCGACAAGGAACAATGTGGAGAGGGGCAATCGAAGTGGTCCAAGCTCGTTTGGGTATTGTTCGTGGAGTTGCAATTATGTGAGAATCAAAGACTTTGTGGCAGCCGATGACATGTTGTGTCATTTTGCATAATATGATTGTTGAGGACGAGCATGAAGGGGTGGCCTGAACCATGATTTTGAGAAGTCTAAGGAACAAATCTACATCCATGAAGTGCATATCATATTCTGATTTTTTTTGGAGGTGTATCATCGTCTTCGAGATCATCAGGTGCACGAGTGCAAGTGCTCAATAATCTTGTGGAGCATACACGGATCCACAATAGGAACCAAAGAGTTTAATGTTTGAATTGTGCATTTGAAATCAATTTTACGTTTGAACTATGTATTTTCGATATGAACAAATGTTATTTTACGTGTGATATTGAAGGAAATATGCCCTAGAGGCAATAATAAAGTTATTATTTATTTCCTTATATCATGATAAATGTTTATTATTCATGCTAGAATTGTATTAACCGGAAACATAATACATGTGTGAATACATAGACAAACAGAGCGTCACTAGTATGCCTCTACTTGACTAGCTCGTTAATCAAAGATGGTTATGTTTCCTAACCATGAACAAAGAGTTGTTATTTGATTAACGGGATCACATCATTAAGTGAATGATCTGATTGACATGACCCATTCCATTAGCTTAGCACCCGATCGTTTAGTATGTTGCTATTGCTTTCTTCATGACTTATACATGTTCCTATGACTATGAGATTATGCAACTCCCGTTTGCCGGAGGAACACTTTGTGTGCTACCAAACGTCACAACGTAAATGGGTGATTATAAAGGTACTCTACAGGTGTCTCCAAAGGTACATGTTGGGTTGGCGTATTTCAAGATTAGGATTTGTCACTCCGATTGTCGGAGAGGTATCTCTGGGCCCTCTCGGTAATGCACATCACATAAGCCTTGCAAGCATTGCAACTAATGAGTTAGTTGCGAGATGATGTATTACAGAACGAGTAAAGAGACTTGCCGGTAACAAGATTGAACTAGGTATTGAGATACCGACGATCGAATCTCGGGCAAGTAACATACCGATGACAAAGGGAACAACGTATGTTGTTATGCGGTCTGACCGATGAAGATCTTCGTAGAATATGTAGGAGCCAATATGAGCATCCAGGTTCCGCTATTGGTTATTGACCAGAGACATGTCTCGGTCATGTCTACATTATTCTTGAACCCGTAGGGTCCGCACGCTTAAGGTTTCGATGACAGTTATATTATGAGTTTATGAGTTTTGATGTACCGAAGTTAGTTTGGAGTCCCGGATGTGATCACGGACATGACGAGGAGTCTCGAAATGGTCGAGACATAAAGATTGATATATTGGACGGCTATATTCGGACACCGGAAGTGTTCTGGGGAAGTTTCGGATAAAACCGGAGTACCGGGGGGTTACCGAAACCCCCCCGGGGGGTTAATGGGCCTCATGGGCCTAAAGTGGAGAAGAGGAGGGGCTGCCAGGGCAGGCCGCGCGCCCCCTCTCCCCCTAGTCCGAATTGGACAAGGAGGAAGGGGCGGCGCCCCCCTCTCCTCTCTCCCTTCCTTCCCCCTCTCCTAATTGGACAAGGAAAGGGAGGGGAGTCCTACTCCTGGTAGGAGTAGGACTCCTCCTGCGCGCCTCCTACTAGGGCCGGCCGCACCCCCCCTTGGATCCTTTATATACGGAGGCAAGAGGCACCCCATAGACACAAGTTGATTCACGTGATCATATTCTTAGCCATGTGCGGTGCCCCCTTCCACCATAGTCCTCGATAATATTGTAGCGGTGCTTAGGCGAAGCCCTGCGACAGTAGAACATCAAGATCGTCACCACGCCGTCGTGCTGACGGAATCTTCCCCGACACTTTGCTGGATCGAAGTCTGGGGATCGTCATCGAGCTGAACGTGTGCTAGAACTCGGAGGTGCCGTAGTTTCGGTGCTTGATCGGTCGGGCCGTGGAGACGTACGACTACATCAACCAAGTTAACGCTTCCGTTGTCGATCTACAAGGGTATGTAGATCACACTCTCCCCCTCTCGTTGCTATGCATCACCATGATCTTGCGTGTGCGTAGGAATTTTTTTTGAAATTACTACGAAACCCAACAGTGGCATCCGAGCCTAGGTTTTATATGTTGATGTTATACGCATGAGTAGAACACAAGTGAGTTGTGGGCGATATAAGTCATACTGCTTACCAGCATGTCATACTTTGGTTCGGCGGTATTGTTGGACGAAGCGGCCCGGACCGACATTACGCGTACGCTTACGCGAGACCGGTTCTCCCGACGTGCTTTGCACATAGGTGGCTTGCGGGTGACAGTTTCTCCAACTTTAGTTGAACCGAGTGTGGCTACGCCCGGTCCTTGCGAAGGTTAAAACAGCACCAACTTGACAAACTATCGTTGTGGTTTTGATGCGTAGGTAAGATTGGTTCTTTCTTAAGCCCGTAGCAGCCACGTAAAACTTGCAACAACAAAGTAGAGGATGTCTAACTTGTTTTTGCAGGGCATGTTGTGATGTGATATGGTCAAGACATGATGCTAAATTTTATTGTATGAGATGATCATGTTTTGTAACCGAGTTATCCGCAACTGACAGGAGCCATATGATTGTCGCTTTATTGTATGCAATGCAATCACGCTATAATGCTTTACTTTATCATTAAGCGGTAGCGATAGTCGTGGAAGCATAAGATTGGCGAGACGACAACGATGCTACGATGGATATCAAGGTGTCGCGCCAGTGACGATGGTGATCACGACGGTGCTTCGAAGATGGAGATCACAAGCACAAGATGATGATGGCCATATCATATCACTTATATTGATTGCATGTGATGTTTATCTTTTATGCATCTTATCTTGCTTTGATTGACGGTAGCATTATAAGATGATCTCTCACTAATTATCAAGAAGTGTTCTCCCTGAGTATGCATCGTTGCGAAAGTTCTTCGTGCTGAGACACCACGTGATGATCGGGTGTGATAGGCTCTACGTTCAAATACAACGGGTGCAAAACAGTTGCACACGCAGAATACTCAGGTTATACTTGACGAGCCAAGCATATACAGATATGGCCTCGGAACACGGAGACCGAAAGGTCGAGCGTGAATCATATAGTAGATATGATCAACATAGTGATGTTCACCAATGAAACTACTCCATCTCACGTGATGATCGGACATGGTTTAGTTGATTTGGATCACGTAATCACTTAGAGGATTAGAGGGATGTCTATCTAAGTGGGAGTTCTTTAAGTAAATTAATTGAACCTAAATTTATCATGAAACTTAGTACCTAATAGTATCTTGCTTGTTTATGCTTGATTGTAGATAGATGGCTCGTGCTGTTGTTCCGTTGAATTTTAATGCGTTCCTTTAGAAAGCAAAGTTGAAAGATGATGGTAGCAATTACACGGACTGGGTCCGTAACTTGAGGATTATCCTCATTGCTGCACAGAAGAATTACGTCCTGGAAGCACCGCTGGGTGCCAGGCCTGCTGCTGGAGCAACACCAGATGTCATGAACGTCTGGCAGAGCAAAGCTGATGAGTATTCGATAGTTCAGTGTGCCATGCTTTACGGCTTAGAATCGGGACTTCAACGACGTTTTGAACGTCATGGAGCATATGAGATGTTCCAGGAGTTGAAGTTAATATTTCAAGTAAATGCCCGGATTGAGAGATATGAAGTCTCCAATAAGTTCTATAGCTGCAAGATGGAGGAGAACAGTTCTGTCAGTGAGCATATACTCAAAATGTTTGGGTATAATAATCACTTGATTCAATTGGGAGTTAATCTTTCAGATGATTGCGTCATTGAAAGAATTCTCCAATCACTGCCACCAAGCTACAAGAGCTTCGTGATGAACTATAATATGCAAGGGATGAATAAGACTATTCCCGAGCTCTTCGCAATGCTGAAAGCTGCGGAGGTAGAAATCAAGAAGGAGCATCAAGTGTTGATGGTCAACAAGACCACTAGTTTCAAGAAAAAGGGCAAAGGGAAGAAGAAGGGGAACTTCAAAAAGAACAGCAAGCAAGTTGCTACTCAAGAGAAGAAACCCAAACCTGGACCTAAGCCTGAAACTGAGTGCTTCTACTGCAAGCAGACTGGTCACTGGAAGCGGAACTGCCCCAAGTATTTGGCGGATAAGAAGGATGGCAAGGTGAACAAAGGTATATGTGATATACATGTTATTGATGTGTACCTTACTAATGCTCGCAGTAGCACCTGGGTATTTGATACTGGTTCTGTTGCTAATATTTGCAACTCGAAACAGGGACTACGGATTAAGCGAAGATTGGCTAAGGACGAGGTGACGATGCGCGTGGGAAACGGTTCCAAAGTCGATGTGATCGCAGTCGGCACGCTACCTCTACATCTACCTTCGGGATTAATATTAGACCTAAATAATTGTTATTTGGTGCCAGCGTTAAGCATGAACATTATATCTGGATCTTGTTTGATGCGAGACGGTTATTCATTTAAATCTGAGAATAATGGTTGTTCTATTTATATGAGTAATATCTTTTATGGTCATGCACCCTTAAAGAGTGGTCTATTTTTATTGAACCTCGATAGTAGTGACACACATATTCATAGTGTTGAAGTCAAAAGATGCAGAGTTGATAATGATAGTGCAACTTATTTGTGGCACTGCCGTTTGGGTCATATCGGTATAAAGCGCATGAAGAAACTCCATACTGATGGGCTTTTGGAACCACTTGATTATGAATCGCTTGGTACTTGCGAACCGTGCCTCATGGGCAAGATGACTAAAACACCGTTCTCCGGTACTATGGAGAGAGCAACAGATTTGTTGGAAATCATACATACAGATGTATGTGGTCCGATGAATATTGAGGCTCGTGGCGGATATCGTTATTTTCTCACCTTCACAGATGACTTAAGCAGATATGGGTATATCTACTTAATGAAACACAAGTCTGAAACATTTGAAAAGTTCAAAGAATTTCAGAGTGAAGTAGAAAATCATCGTAACAAGAAAATAAAATTCCTATGATCTGATTGTGGAGGAGAATATTTGAGTTACGAGTTTGGTGTACATTTGAAAAATTGTGGAATAGTTTCGCAACTCACGCCACCCGGAACACCACAGCGTAATGGTGTGTCCGAACGTCGTAATCGTACTTTACTAGATATGGTGCGATCTATGATGTCTCTTACTGATTTACCGCTATCGTTTTGGGGATACGCTCTAGAGACGGCCGCATTCACGTTAAATAGGGCACCATCAAAATCCATTGAGACGACGCCTTATGAACTGTGGTTTGGCAAGAAACCAAAGTTGTCCTTTCTGAAAGTTTGGGGCTGCGATGCTTATGTGAAAAAGCTTCAACCTGATAAGCTCGAACCCAAATCGGAGAAATGTGTCTTCATAGGATATCCAAAGGAAACTATTGGATACACCTTCTATCACAGATCCGAAGGCAAGACTTTTGTTGCTAAATTCGGAAACTTTCTGGAGAAGGAGTTTCTCTCGAAAGAAGTGAGTGGGAGGAAAGTAGAACTTGACGAGGTAACTGTACCTGCTCCCTTATTGGAAAGTAGTGCATCACAGAAAACTGTTTCTGTGACACCTACACCAGTTAGTGAGGAAGCTAATGATGATGATCATGAAACTTCAGAACAAGATACTACTGAACCTCGTAGATCAACCAAAGTGAGATCCGCGCCAGAGTGGTACGGTAATCCTGTTCTGGAAGTCATGCTACTAGATCATGATGAACCTACGAACTATGAAGAAGCGATGGTGAGCCCAGATTCCGCAAAATGGCTTGAAGCCATGAAATCTGAGATGGGATCCATGTATGAGAACAAAGTATGGACTTTGGTTGACTTGCCCGATGATCGGCAAGCAATTGAGAATAAATGGATCTTCAAGAAGAAGACTGACGCTGACGGTAATATTATTGTCTACAAAGCTCGACTTGTCGCAAAAGGTTTTCGGCAAGTTCAAGGGATTGACTACGATGAGACCTTCTCACCTGTAGCGATGCTTAAGTCTGTCCGAATCATGTTAGCAATTGCTGCATTTTATGATTATGAAATTTGGCAGATGGATGTCAAAACTGCATTCCTGAATGGATTTCTGGAAGAAGAGTTGTATATGATGCAACCAGAAGGTTTGGTCGATCCAAAGGGAGCTAACAAAGTGTGCAAGCTCCTGCGATCCATTTATGGACTGGTGCAAGCCTCTCGGAGTTGGAATAAACGCTTTGATAGTGTGATCAAAGCATTTGGTTTTATACAGACTTTTGGAGAAGCCTGTATTTACAAGAAAGTGAGTGGGAGCTCTGTAGCATTTCTGATATTATATGTGGATGACATATTACTAATTGGAAATGATATAGAATTTCTGGATAGCATAAAGGGATACTTGAATAAGAGTTTTTCAATGAAAGACCTCGGTGAAGCTGCTTACATATTAGGCATTAAGATCTATAGAGATAGATCAAGACGCTTAATTGGACTTTCACAAAGCACATACCTTGACAAAGTATTGAAGAAGTTCAAAATGGATCAAGCAAAGAAAGGGTTCTTGCATGTGTTACAAGGTGTGAAGTTGAGTAAGACTCAATGCCCGACCACTGCAGAAGATTGAAAGAAAATGAAAGATGTTCCCTATGCTTCAGCCATAGGCTCTATCATGTGTGCAATGTTGTGTACCAGACCTGATGTGTGCCTTGCTATAAGTCTAGCAGGGAGGTACCAAAGTGATCCAGGAGTGGATCACTGGACAACGGTCAAGAACATCCTGAAATACCTGAAAAGGACTAAGGATATGTTTCTCATATATGGAGGTGACAAAGAGCTCATCGTAAAAGGTTACGTTGATGCAAGCTTTGACACTGATCCGGACGATTCTAAATCGCAAACCGGATACGTGTTTACATTAAACGGTGGAGCTGTCAGTTGGTGCAGTTCTAAACAAAGCGTTGTAGCGGGATCTACATGTGAAGCGGAGTACATAGCTGCTTCGGAAGCAGCAAATGAAGGAGTCTGGATGAAGGAGTTCATATCCGATCTAAGTGTCATACCTAGTGCATCAGGTCCAATGAAAATCTTTTGTGACAATACTGGTGCAATTGCCTTGGCAAAGGAATCCAGATTTCACAAGAGAACCAAGCACATCAAGAGACGCTTCAATTCCAACCGGGATCTAGTCCAGGTGGGAGACATAGAGATTTGCAAGATACATATGGATCTGAATGTTGCAGACCCGTTGACTAAGTCTCTTCCACGAGCAAAACATGATCAGCACCAAGGCTCCATGGGTGTTAGAATCATTACTGTGTAATCTAGATTATTGACTCTAGTGCAAGTGGGAGACTGAAGGAAATATGCCCTAGAGGCAATAATAAAGTTATTATTTATTTCCTTATATCATGATAAATGTTTATTATTCATGCTAGAATTGTATTAACCGGAAACATAATACATGTGTGAATACATAGACAAACAGAGTGTCACTAGTATGCCTCTACTTGACTAGCTCGTTAATCAAAGATGGTTATGTTTCCTAACCATGAACAAAGAGTTCTTATTTGATTAACGGGATCACATCATTAAGTGAATGATCTGATTGATATGACCCATTCCATTAGCTTAGCACCCGATCGTTTAGTATGTTGCTATTGATTTCTTCATGACTTATACATGTTCCTATGACTATGAGATTATGCAACTCCCATTTGCCGGAGGAACACTTTGTGTGCTACCAAACGTCACAACGTAAATGGGTGATTATAAAGGTACTCTACAGGTGTCTCCAAAGGTACATGTTGGGTTGGCGTATTTCGAGATTAGGATTTGTCACTCCGATTGTCGGAGAGGTATCTCTGGGCCCTCTCGGTAATGCACATCACATAAGCCTTGCAAGCATTGCAACTAATGAGTTAGTTGCGAGATGATGTATTACGGAACGAGTAAAGAGACTTGCCGGTAACGAGATTGAACTAGGTATTGAGATACAGACGATCGAACCTCGGGCAAGTAACATACCGATGACAAAGGGAACAACGTATGTTGTTATGCGGTCTGACCGATAAAGATCTTCGTAGAATATGTAGGAGCCAATATGAGCATCCAGGTTCCGCTATTGGTTATTGACCGGAGACGTGTCTCGGTCATGTCTACATTATTCTCGAACCCGTAGGGTCCGCACGCTTAAGGTTCGATGACAGTTATATTATGAGTTTATGAGTTTTGATGTACCGAAGTTAGTTCGGAGTCCCGGATGTGATCACGGACATCACGAGGAGTCTCTAAATGATCGAGACATAAAGATTGATATATTGGACGGCTATATTCGGACACCAGAAGTGTTCCGGGGAAGTTTCGGATAAAACCGGAGCACCGGGGGGTTACCGGAACCCCCCGGGGGGTTAATGGGCCTCATGAGCCTAAAGTGGAGAAGAGGAGGGGCTGCCAGGGCAGGCCTGTTGGGGAACGTTGCAGAAAACAAAAAATTTCCTACGGTTTCACCAAGATCCATCTAGGAGTTCATCTAGCAACGAGTGATTAGATGCATCTACGTACCTTGTAGATCGCGAGCGGAAGCGTTCAAAGAACGGGGATGATGTAGTCGAACACGACGTGATCCAAATCACCGAAGATCTTAGCACCGAACGGACGATGCCTCCGCGTTCAACACACGTACGGAACGTATGACGTCTCCTCCTTTCTTGATCCAGCAAGGGGGAAGGAGAGGTTGATGAAGATCCAGCAACACGACGGCGTGGTGGTGGATGCAGGGCGTCACAGTAGCAGGGCTTCGCCTATACTATGAGAGAGAGATGTAACAGGGGAGAGGGAAGCACCAAAGGCTGAGGTATGAAGTCCTCCCTCTCCTCAACTATATATAGGAGGTCCAAGGGGGGGTGCGCAGCCTAGGAGATCTAATCTCCTAGGTGCGGCAGCCAGGGGAGGTTTCCCTCCCCCCCAAGGCACTTAGGGGTGCCTTCCACTAGTGGGACTCCTCCCATATGGAAACCCTAGGCGCATGGGCCTATAGGAGCTGGTGCCCTTGGCCCATATAGGCCAAGGCGCACCCCCTACAGCCCATGTGGCCCCCCGGGATAGGTGGCCCCACCCGGTGGGCCCCCGGGACCCCTCCGGTGGTCCCGGTACAATACCGATAACCCCGAAACTTGTCCCGATGGCCGAAACAGTACTTCCTATATATAATTCTTTACCTCCGGACCATTTCGGAACTCCTCGTGACGTTCGGGATCTCATCCGGGACTCCGAACAACATTCGGGTTTACTGCATATACATATCTTCATAACCCTAGCGTCACTGAACCTTAAGTGTGTAGACCCTACGGGTTCGGGAGACAAGCAGACATGACCGAGACGACTCTCCAGTCAATAACCAACAGCGGGATCTGGATACCCATGATGGCTCCCACATGCTCCACGATGATCTCATGGATGAACCACGATGTCGAGGATTAATCAACCCCGTATACAATTCCCTTTGTCAATCGGTATGTTACTTGCCCGAGACTCGATCGTCGGTATCCCAATACCTTGTTCAATCTCGTTACCGGCAAGTCACTTTACTCGTACCGTAATGCATGATCCCGTGATCAACCACTTGGTCACCTTGAGCTCATAATGATGATGCATTACCGAGTGGGCCCAGTGATACCTCTCCGTTATATGGAGTGACAAATCCCAGTCTCGATCCGTGTCAACCCAACAGACACTTTCGGAGATACCTGTAGTGCACCTTTATAGTCACCCAGTTACGTTGTGACGTTTGATACACCCAAAGCACTCTTACGGTATCCGGGAGTTACACGATCTCATGGTCAAAGGAAAAGATACTTGACATTGGAAAAGCTCTAGCAAACGAACTACACGATCTTTGTGCTATGCTTAAGATTAGGTCTTGTCCATCACATCATTCTCTTAATGATGTGATCCCGTTATCAATGACATCCAATGTCCATAGCCAGGAAATCATGACTATCTGTTGATCAACGAGCTAGTCAACTAGAGGCTTACTAGGGACATATTATGGTCTATGTATTCACACGTGTATTACGATTTTCGGATAATACAGTTATAGCATGAATAATGACAATTATCATGAACAAAGAAATATAATAATAACGCTTTTATTATTGCCTCTAGGGCATATTTCCAACAAGGCCGCGCGCCCCCTCTCCCCCTAGTCCGAATTGGACAAGGAGGGAGGGGCGGCGCCCCCCTCTCCTCTCTCCCTTCCTTCCCCCTCTCCTAATTGGACAAGGAAAGGGAGGGGAGTCCTACTCCCGGTAGGAGTAGGACTCCTCCTGCGCGCCTCCTACTAGGGCCGGCCGCACCCCTCCTTGGATCCTTTATATACGGAGGCAAGAGGCACCCCATAGACACAAGTTGATTCACGTGATCATATTCTTAGCCGTGTGCGGTGCCCCCTTCCACCATAGTCCTCGATAATATTGTAGCGGTGCTTAGGCGAAGCCCTGCGACAGTAGAACATCAAGATCGTCACCACGCCGTCGTGCTGACGGAACTCTTCCCCGACACTTTGCTGGATCGGAGTCCGGGGATCGTCATCGAGCTGAACGTGTGCTAGAACTCGGAGGTGCCGTAGTTTTGGTGCTTGATCGGTCGAGCCGTGGAGACGTACGACTACATCAACCAAGTTAACGCTTCCGTTGTCGATCTACAAGGGTACGTAGATCACACTCTTCCCCCCTCGTTGCTATGCATCACCATGATCTTGCGTGTGCGTAGGAATTTTTTTAAAATTACTACGAAACCCAACAGATATACATGTGTATAATCGACATGCATGGATTTTTCATGTATTTGAGGGTTGTTATATGAGGAGTGTGGTGTGGTTAAAAAATTCTTGGTTTCAAAAAATCTTCACACATTTTTTTTCATGATTTTCAAACAAATCTTGAATTTATAAAAAGTTTGCGAATTTTTAAAAATGTATTATTTGAATTTTTTTACAAAAGTAAAATAGAAATAAAAAAACAGAAAAGGGATGAAAACAGACAGACTGAAAAGCGGCCCAGCACATTCCGGCGGGATGGGGTGCGCGTTTGGTCGTTATCCAGGTCGGGGATTGAGACGAGCTAGCCCAGTAGAACTTATCTGAACCGGTTTGGAGAAGCTTTTATGGACCAGGTTTAGAAGTTTTGGCGTGGGCTTTTCTTCTTCTTTTGTTTTTTATGTGTTTACTGTATCAGTTCTCTTTAGTTTTATAGCTTTTTTATTTTAAAATATATGTTGTATATTTTCTGGGTACACTTGATTTTTAATACACGTTGAAAATTTCCCAATTATAAGATGAACATTTTTCTAAATACATGTTTGAATTTTTTTTAAATCCATGTTAAACATTTTCAGGATACACGCTGTATATTTTTTGAACTCACGTGAAATATTTTTCAGATACACCTTGCACATTTTCTAGTGCACACTGAACATTTTGTGAATGCATGGTAATTTATTTTCATAAATGCCATGAATATTCACAAATGCTTTATTTTTTTAAAAATTAGAACTTAGAACAAAAATTTTAAATGTCATGGACACATTTTTTCTAAATGTCGCGAGCTTATTTTTGAAACCCCCGGATTGTTTTAATATGCCATGATTTTTTTTGAATGATGTGAAACAGTTTTGAAAAAAAATGCAAATATATTTTTTAATTATAAAAATAGTTTGAAAAAAATTGATGAACACAGCGTGTGGTCTTTTTTTAATGTCCTGAGCACATTTTTGTGGTACGATTTTTATAATAAAATTCACATTGCATGAATATTTTTGAATGCGTTATGATTTTAAAAAATTGAAGTAAATATTTCTTAATACATGTTTGAAAAATATTTTGAAATATAAAAAGGAAAAAATAACAAACAAGAGGACAAAGAAGAAGAAACTAGGTCGGTCCGCTACAACGACACCACATGTGAGAGGTCCTTCTATCTCGCTACAAGCGAGACAAAGACACTCTCCCCCTATCGGTTCCTCTCCACTTCTATGTCTTCCTTGTTTTTTGTTCTTTCCCCCGTTGCTTCGCTCCCTATGCAAGGGTTTGTTCTTTTGTCTTTGCCCGGTAGATTCATCACTATAGGTGAGCATTGCTGTTTGACTAGAGATGATACCTGATACGACTCCAATATATCTATAATTGTTGATTGTTCCATGCTATTATATTATCCATCTTGAATGTTTTATATGCATGATTATACTATTGTGTATCATTTTTTAGGACTAACCTATTAACCTAGTGCCCAATGTCAGTTGTTGTTTTTTCCCCATGTTTTTGTCTTTTATAGAAAAATCAATACCAAACGAAGCAAAACTTTTTGACAATTTTTTTGGACAAGAAGACCCATAGGAAGCTTCGGGAGGAGGCCAGAAGGGCCACTGATG
>NC_041388.1:433619153-433680597 GCF_002162155.2 Triticum dicoccoides
TAATCTCAGCTCTATAAATACCAAATATTCCCCGTATATCAGAGGGCACACCAAAAATACTTTTCCGCCGCCGCAAGTTTCTGTCCTCTTGAGATCCCATCTTGAGATTTTCTTAGTACTCTGCCGGAGGGGGATTAGATCACAGAGGGTCTCTACATCAACCTTGCTGCCCTTCCGATGATGTGTAAGTAGTTTACTACAGACCTATGGGTCCATAACTAGTAGCTAGATGCCTTCTTCTTTATCTTTGATCTTCAATACAATGTCTCCTCGATGTTCTTGGAGATATATTCGATGTAATCTTCTTTTGCGGTGCGTTTGTTGAGATCCAATGAATTGTGGATTTATGATCAGATTATCTATGAATATTATTTGAGTCTTCTCTGAACTCTTTTATGCATGATTAAAATAGCTTTGTATTTCTCTCTGATTTATTGATTTGGTTTGGCCAACTAGATTGATTTTTCTTGCAATGGGAGATGTGCTTTGTAATGGGTTCAATCTTGCAGTGTTCTCACCCAGTGATAGAATGGGTAGCGAGGCACATATTTGTATTGTTACCATTAAGGATAAAACGATGGGGTTTATTTCATATTGATTGGATATGCCCCTCTATATAATGTCATCTTGCTTAAGGCATTACTCCGTTCTTGTTAACTTAATACACTAGATGCATGCTGGATAGCGGTCGATTTGTTGGGTAATAGTAGTAGATGCAGGCAAGAGTCGGTCTACTTGTCACGGACGTGATGCCTATATTCATGATCATTGCCTTAGATATCGTTATAACTTTGCGCTTTTCTATTAATTGCTCAAAGTAATTTTCTTTACCCACCGTGTGCGTTCTTTCAGGAGAGAAGCCTCTAGTGAAAACTATGGCCCCCGGGTCTATCTTTTATCATATTATTTTTAGATCTATAAAACCAAAAACCCAAAAATACCTTGTTGAAATTTATTTATCTTTACATTATTTTGCACCTTTATTTATCTATCATACATATCTCTATCAGATCTCATCCTTGCAAGTGATCGTGAAGGAATTGACAACCCCTTTATCGCGATGGGTGTAAGTATTTATTTGTTTGTCCAGGTGCTACCACTGGAGACTTGTGTGTTCCTGCTACTAGATTGATACCTTGATTCTTAACTGAGGGAAATACTTATCTCTACTTTGTCGCATCACCCTTTTCTTTTGAAGGAAAAAACCAACGCAAACTCAAGAAGTAGCAATACCCCAAGCGTTATTGTGTAAGTTGTTTGAAACATTATTATTTGTTTTAACAATATGATAATGTGAACTAAAATATATATTATCTATTGTATTTGATTATTATATAACTACATGATATTTATTAAATATGCGTAGCGTGCATGGTGCATGTTGATGTAAGCCTTTTCCATGCATGCTGGCCTGCATGATGCATGTTAAAGCTGACATTTTTTTCCATGAATGATAGTATGGTGAGTTGACACAGTTGCATGTTGAGAAAATTAGATTAGAGTGAATGCGAATCAACTAAGTGGGTATATAGGATTTAGTCCTCGTTATTTATAGCATGTCGGTTAAATCCTTGATTGTGGCGACTAAGTGGATGGTGGGTTGGACAAAAAATTCCACACCTCTGGATCTAAATCCGATCTGATCATGGGTCGAATTTGCCCGTCCGAGATCCTAAGATCTCGGATCTGGTCCAACATCTTGTTGAAAGCAAGAAGGTCGGTTTCGCCCATCTTTTGACAGCGGGCGGTGCCGTGCTGGACTCTAGTCAAGGTGGTGCAAAATGTCACCTTGGAGCTTTTATAGGATAGGCTCGACGCCTGTGCCGATGAGAGAATACTCGGACCCAAGCTCAAGGCCGGACATCGAAGACATATCTCATCAGGGCCCTGCGCCGGGATCGAGTACGAAGTGTGGGGGAGGGTGTTCTCGGGCCGATCTGACATCTGGCCCTAAGAGGTGAGCTCGATACATGATTCCACGGTGTTTTTCGTACTGCCGAGTCAAGCGGTTTGGTCTAGAGGTGAATCCTCTACCTGGCTGAGATGGCCAGCTAAATCACCACATAACACGATGCTGTCGAATATGAGGAGTTGACCGGGGACAAAGATGTCCTCATGACCGGTGTCGTTGTCTGTCTGAAGATGAACCATCGAACTCATGTGATCACCTGGCGAGACCTGTATGGGCCACAAATGTTGATGCTGAAACCGGAAAATCTCGATAGGGGGTCCTAAGCTTGATGATCAGAGTTAGATGGTAACAAGGAAAGTAGGGACACGATGTTTTACACAGGTTTGGTCCCTCTTGATGAGGTAAAACCCCATGTCCTGCTTCTTATATATTGATTGTGATGGAGTACAAAGTACAGATTGATCTACATCGAGATCGTATGGGTATTGTCTAAGCTTTAAAACCATGCGAATGTATCTCCGAGCCTCTACAGACTAAACCCCATAGCTTATATAGGCACCGGGGGTATTTAGGGTTTACAAATGGATGGTTACAATCTTAGAGATGAGCATCCCGGTTAAAATACACTTGAAGTGTACACAAAGTCTTCAGGAGATCTTCATCTTGATTCCGCCGAGGTCCAGGGTTAATATGGCCATGCCATCAATCTTCATTAGGTCCTCGGCCCAACCCAGTACCGGTGGGCCGACGTGGCAAGTACCCCCTAATTCAGGACACCAACAAGGATCTATCCATATCTAACGCTGGAACGCCGGCTGTAGCTCCTTGAGCAAATCCGTGAAAGGCATGATGCCCGGATCGCCGCGGGGCTACCTCCGGACGCAGTGCATCTGGAGGACTTGGAGGTTGAGGAGGATGAGGTTGAGGAGGGGGAGAAGGAGGAGAAGGAGCCGGAGGAGCCGAAGGAGGATGTGCAGGACGCTGGGGACGCAGATCTGCAGGCATTATAGAAGGCGATCCTTGATTTCTCCAGTCGGAACCAGAGGCGGCGGCCAGACACCGTCGTCAGCAAGAGGTGGAGGCGGAGCACACCGAGGAAGTCAACGAGATGCTCTCGTATATGGATGGGGAGGAGGAGAAGGAGGAGCCGGAGCCCTCCTACGCGCCCATCCACCCGGCCCCCGGCACCGACGTTGTGCACATCTCTGACGATGAAGCGTAGTGGCTAGGGTAGCGACTAGAGTAGTATGTTGGTTTATTTTGCATGGTTTGTATGGATTTAGGGGACGGAATATGAGAGACTCAAATGCATAGCATTAAGTTTGATGCGTGACCAATCACTGTCCGCGGGCGTTTGAGGGGGTCAAATTTTTCCAAATTCGACTATAGATGCTCTGAGCACATCCACCTCCAGCTCGTGCGACACCATGTTGTGCACCCTGGCACACGAACCACTAGGACCGATGATTACCATCAGTAGTCCACCTCTTCGCCTTGGCTCTGTGCACGCAATTTACCAGGGAATCTAGATGCCCCTTCCGGCTGCCGCAGGAGCACGACACACCACCATCTTGGCAATCGTCGGGCGGTAGTGACCGCAGGAGGAGCAGGGGAGGAGCCGTAGGCGCGTCGAGGGATGTGAAGCCTCCCGGGTCGCCCAGGAGGACGACACGACAGTCGCTCGGGTTGGCACGCAATTCTCGGTTCGCACTCCAACCCGGTCTTGGTGGCATTAGCACATTTGGAATAGATCGAAAAGTTGTGTATGTCAATCGATTTAGAGGCGTATAGAAGGTCTTCTCTTTCTCTATGTTGAAAAAGTGTGTTTGCCTATAGAAGCAATGAGATAAGCAGATTTGGACTTCGCTTGGGATTTGAACACATTCCTGGGCAAGTGAGTGGTGTCCACCCATCACTGCCTGCCGTGCACAAGTCCATCTACTCGAAAACGACTCACCATCGGCATCCATGGCTACGACCTACGAGTGGTGCAAATGCACGGGACAGGTGACTCACTCCACATCGATCGGTAGCTCTCATCAGTAACGACAAGAAAGGGACCGCTCGTTGTCGATGGGGATATCATATCATGCATGCATCTACCATGCTACTCCAGTCCAGCTAACTAACGGACAGACATCACTGTGCGAAAGCTCACATAAAAATATTTCTTCTAGTGGGGAGAAAAATGAACATATTAAAGTTGCACACAGTGCAGCAGATTATTGGCAATCACAGACCAATTGGACGGCAATCGCGGTGGTCACACACAGCCACGGTGAAGTGAACGACGTCGACGGCAATTTTCACCTCAGTGACTCGTGGCGTTCCCCATCGGGTTGCCCTCGAACCGTCCGATCAGGTAGTGCTCGAGCTCCAAGCCGGCCTCCGCCGCCGTGCCCGACTCGCCGTCCAGCGCCAGCTCGGCGAGGATCGTCCCGACGGCCGGGCCCATCTTGAACCCGTGACCGGAAAACCCGGCGCCGACCACCACGTCCTTCCCGAACTCCTCCCCGCCCAGGAAGTCGATCATGAAGTCCTCGTCGGGCGTCATGCAGCACATGCACGGCTGCCGGAGCACCGGCCCGCCGGCGGTGTCCACGACGCCCGGCATAAACTCGTCGATCCACCGCGCCACGACCTCCGCGATCCCGCCCGCGCCGGTCCCGGTGGCCCAGTCCCGGCCGTCCGGGTCGCACGGCGGCCCGCCGTTCCTGCAGACCTTGATCAGGCCCGGGTACTCCATCGACGGCGTGCCGTAGAAGCCGGGCTCGCCGTAGGTCGCGAACGTCGGGAAGCCGGCCTCCGTCGTCAGCTCCTCCTCGTGCCCGGGCTTGACCCTCCAGTAGCACACGAGGGTGTGCACCGGCTGCACGGGCAGGTCGGCGCCGGTGACGGACTTCACCAGCTTGCTCGCCCACGCACCCACCGTGATGATGCACTTGCCGCCGTGGAACTCATCGCCGGTGGATGTCTTCACCACGATCGTGTTTCCTTCTCCTGACCAAAAGATTCTTTAGTGAAACCGATTGCAATAATTGAGAGCTACTCCGTTGGCTTGTTGCCTGCTTCCATCATGTAGGGCAAGCAAAATAATGAAGTACGGAGTGCACTACGCTACACCTACATGTGACGATGCAACAGTTCATATATATGCACGGGAAAAAATTCATCCATCAAATGTAAAATAAACACGCATTTGCTCTCTAAACGTAGCAAGATCAGGACATAATCTGTAAAACGTCAGAGCAGAATGTTTTTGCACGATACCAAGCTACGAATGGTGCATGAAAAAGTTGACGCAGCCACTGGGAATGCTCCGTCTGTCACTCACTCACCTTGCCTGGCGACGTCGACCACCTCGGTTCTGTCCCTCACGACGGCGCCCATCTTGGCGGCGAGCGTTTGGAACATGGCCATGGCCTTGGTCGCCTTTATCACACCGGCCGGCCCGCTGGTCGCAGCGGCCCACCCCTCGGGCACCCTGAACGCCTCCGCCCACGCCGGCCGCGAAGCGTCCCCCGCCGGGGCGAGCTCAGTGGCGCCGCCGTTGGCGATGGCGGCGACGAAGGCCGGCGAGTCCCGGGGGCCCAGGTCGAGGTGCGGGGTGGGCGTGAGCACGGTGTACCCGGCGTCGCGCTCGGCGTCGTGCCAGAGGCGGTGCGCGAGCCGGACCATGGGAGGGTACTGCGGCCGCGTGTAGGTGGGGCGGGTGGTGCGGGACTCGCCGTGCGACGAGCCGCGCTGGTGCAGCAGGTCGAAGCGCTCGAGCAGGAGCACGCTCGCGCCCCGGGCCGCCGCCGCGTGCGCCGCACAGCTGCCGATGATGCCCGCGCCCACCACGATGACGTCGAACGAGCGCTCGGCCGGCGGCGCAGCCATGGTTGACGTTCCTGTGGCTGCACCGGCGTGCGTGCTCGGCGCGAGCTTGCTCTGGAGATTGGAGAGTGAGGCAGAGGGGGATAGGAACCAGGCGATAGAGAGCGAACTTGTGTAGGACGGGCTACTTGTAGGCCGTGGCCGAGTCATTTCAAAAGATTGACAATGATAATTCCAAGTTAAAAAAAATCCTGTAAAAACTTATACTGGGTGGCAGATCTGTAATTTTTTCTTAAAAAATACTATGATTTGCAAGTTAAAAAAGAAAACAAAATCCCTGCCCACCAAAAAAAATGTTGGCCCATTTTCATGTATGTATATTTCTTTTTTGTATAAGCTACGCATCAAAGTATATTGTACTAATGAAAATTTTCTCAAATGTCTTATATATGTATTTACATTTTTATATTTCTTTTGCACTGTAAAAATGGTATTTTAAAAAGGGCTACATATAACCTGTCCTACGTTGGCAGCCAGGAGATAGGCCTATTTAAAGACCGCGACTACCAGGGTGAAAATCAAGAGCCTCAAGACTTGTAAATTGTTAGACTTATGGTCTGCCAAACTGCTCGACACCCTTAATGAATGTGACTATCTCATATATATGAAAGGGTACACAAAAGTGTATAATACAATATATGAGGCATATACAAAAGTCATATGTAAACACAGCCCAACAACCTCTCTTAATCTTAACTATATCCTAAGGTACAAATCATGTTAAGATTGCGCCTACAACCTATAAACTGAGGCTGCGTTAGAGGCTTCGTGAAGATGTTAGCAAGTTGATTTTTAGAGGAGGTGAACTTGATATGAAGTAGTTTCTGTGCAACATGTTCTGTCACAAAGTGATAGTCAACTTCAATGTGCTTCGTTCGAGCATGAAATACTGAATTAGATGACAGGTATGTACCACCAATATTGTCACACCAAAGGACAGGCGGCTGAGTTTGAGAGACTCCCAACTCTCTCTCAACAAGGACTGTACCCATATGATATAAATTGTAGCATTAGCAACCGTCTTGTACTCAGCTTCAGTGTTACTCCGAGACACTGTGGCTTGTTTGCAAGCATTTCAGACGATCAAATTAGGACCAAAGAAGAATTGATATTCCCCCCGTAGATCGCCTGTCATCAGGACTCTCAGCCCAATCTGCATCAGAGAACGTTGAGAGGCCTGCTGCTGCCGCCGGTTATTTTTCATGCAATCTATAAAAAGACTTGTATTTAAAAACAAAGAGAGTATATATGAATTTTTAGTTTGGTAACCACATGTCCCATGCGGTCACGTTGATCGCGTACCTAGTACTCCATCACTTGATGCATACTATTTTTTTTACACAGTACAAAGGCAAACATTCATACATACGTACATACACTCATCTCTATAAACACACGCACATAGTGGCATAGTCAGGCCTCAGGCTATCTGGACCGTGTGGCCTGGGGCGTGGAGCAGAAAACCTTCGGTGAATGTAGCTACAATCTTGTACTGTAACTACAGTAAATGTTGTAGCAATAACGATGGCCCTGGACGTGCAGATATTCTAGCTACGCCACTGCATGCAGGCACACACTATCCTTATGAGCATCTCCGAGAGACTAAACTGGCACATCATATTGAGATGGACAAAGTCGACACAGATGACTTTGCAGTCAATAGGAATGTCTTCTTTCACTGAACGCACATCGCCGAAAGACATGAACTAAATTCAGAAAAATGCGAGCACAAGTGTCAAGTCTATGACTTGAACCCCCGTGCCTTGGGGATACCACTTTAATCCAACCTTCCAACCACAGGGTGGTTTGCGCACTCTACATTTTTCATGTGCCATGAATAGATCCATACTTTGTGATGTACTCTACATTTTCCTTATTTTCTTTAAGTTGTTTTCTATATTTTATTTTTTTCTTTTCGGTAATATCAATGCAATTAATTAAATCTTATTTAGAAAATTAATTTGTTTACTGATGTTTATTTAATTTTTTGTCATCATGTTCTTTATATTTTTCTTCATTTTCCTTTTTATTTTAGGTGATACCGGTGCCCTCAATTCGTTCTACCTTAAAATAATATTGCTATTTATTTATTTTTTCTTCTCTTTTTACATATGTTATTCAGTTTTGCTGTTGGAAATGCAGCGGATATTTTTTTCAGTTCAGTCACATTTTTTCATTTTCATGTGTGTTTGTTTTTATTTTTCATTTATATTTTGAGTTGTATTTTCTTTTGGTGGATGTCGTGTACTTTGTAGGTATACATGTAAATATTATACAATGTGTGTGTAAATTGTACTAGAGTACATAAATTATACTATAATAATTTTATTCTTGCATATTATAAAAAAGTGCAATTATGTGTAAATATTGTGCAACTTTTTGCAATTATTTGTTTTAAGTATTTTAATCTTCTATCTTCTTTAAGGGTAATACCAATGCCTCCAATTCATTTTTTCTTGCAAAACTTCACTTTTCGATCGTTTGCACTGTTATATGCTTATTATAAAAAGAAATGTTATTTGTGTACATGTTTTGTCATCTTTTTTTATTTTATTAATTCTTCTTTAAGAGTAATACCAATTTCACTAATTTATACTTCCCTAGAAACATTTCTTTTTATGTTTTCTTTTTTTAGTATATAGAAGGATGGTGGAAGATGAAGGCAGCTAGGCCTTTTGATCTCGATCTGGCAGTAAAGAGTGATTTGATTTTAGTTGTTTTCCTTTTAGAGTAATACCAATGCTCTTAATTCATTTTATTATAACATATATTTCTTTTCATTTTAGTTTATGATTTTTTAGTATATTTCTTTGTTCATTAATAAGAATAAAGTGACAACCACGAAAAATTGTTTTCTTTTTCTCGCTTGTGCTAATGTTTCGGGCTCCTTTTTATTATTGTTTGATCATGTGATTTCATTGTCGTTCAATTCTCTCCTATATTTTTACGTCTGATAGTGGTTTGATGAGGCAATTAGTGACACTACTTAATTTATGTTAACAACTTAAATGAAAATCATAACTATTATTTTGCACCAGTTTATATTTGTTCTTACACAATATGGAAGAGTGGAAATATTTTTGTATCATTTTCTTACACAATATGGATGAGGCAATTTGTTCTTACACAATATGGAAGAGTGGAAATATTTCCGGCTACTTATTTCTTTCTTAGAAAACTTTATTTTTTATGATTTGTTGAACTTTTATATTTATAAAAAGAAATTACATCTTTGTGCAAAATGTGTGCAAATATTTTTCATCTTCTTTTTAGTTTCATTCTCATTCTTCTTTAAGGGTAACACAAATGCCATTAATTCATTCTTTCGCATAAACAGTCATTTTTGTGTTTTTTTAGTATATAGAAGCCTGGGGGAAGAAGAAGGTAATGAAGGAAATATGCCCTAGAGGCAATAATAAAGTTATTATTTATTTCCTTATTTCGTGATAAATGTTTATTATTCATGCTAGAATTGTATTAACCGGAAACATAATACATGTGTGAATACATAGACAAACAGAGTGTCACTAATATGCCTCTACTTGACTAGCTCGTTGATCAAAGATGGTTAAGTTTCCTAACCATAGACATGAGTTCTCATTTGATTAACGGGATCACATCATTAGGAGAATGATGTGATTGACTTGACCCATTCCGTTAGCTTAGCAATTGATCGTTTAGTTTGTTGCTATTGCTTTCTTCATAACTTATACATGTTCTTATGACTATGAGATTATGCAACTCCCGTTTACCGGAGGAACACTTTGTGTGCCACCAAACGTCACAACGTAACTGGGTGATTATAAAGGTGCTCTACAGGTGTCTCCAAAGGTACTTGTTGGGTTGGCGTATTTCGAGATTAGGATTTGTCACTCCGATTGTCGGAGAGGTATCTCTGGACCCACTCGGTAATGCACATCACTATAAGCCTTGCAAGCATTGCAACTAATGAGTTAGTTGCGGGATGATGTATTACGGAACGAGTAAAGAGACTTGCCGGTAACGAGATTGAACTAGGTATTGAGATACCGACGATCGAATCTCGGGAAGTAACATACCGATGACAAAGGGAACAACGTATGTTGTTATGCGGTCTGACCGATAAAGATCTTCATAGAATATATAGGAGCCAATATGGGCATCCAGGTCCCACTATTGGTTATTGACCAGAGAGGTGTCTCGGTCATGTCTACATAGTTCTCGAACCCGTAGGGTCCGCACGCTTAACGTTCGTTGACGATATAGTACTATATGAGTTATGTATGTTGGTGACCGAATGTTGTTCGGAGTCCTAGATGAGATCACGGACATGACGAGGAACTCCGGAATGGTCCGGAGATAAAGTTTGATATATGGGATAATAGTGTTTGGTCACCGGAAGGGTTCCGGAATTCACCGAAAGGGGTTCCGGATGTTTCCCGAAATATTTGGGTACGAGAACACTTTATTTGGGCCAAAGGAGAAAGCCCACAAGGTTTTTGGAAAGCGCAAAAGGAAGTTTTGCGGAGTCCAGGGGCCAGACGCCATGGTCCCTAGCGTCTGGGTCCAGACGCCTGGAACCCTGGCGTCTGGCCCTAGAGTCCGAGAAGGACTCTTGCCTTTCTGGTGAAACCGACTTTGTGGAGGCTTTTACTCCAAGTTTTGACCCCAAGGCTCAACATATAAATAGAGGGGTAGGTCTAGCACCCAAGACACATAAAGAAACACCAAGCCGTGTGTCGGCAACCCCGTCCCCTCTAGTTTATCCTCCGTCCTAGTTTTCGTAGTGCTTAGGCGAAGCCCTGCGGAGATTGTTCTTCAGCAACACCGTCACCATGCCATCGTGCTGCTGGAACTCATCTACTACTTTCCCCCTCTTGCTGGATCGAGAAGGCGAGGACGTCACCGAGCCAAACATGTGCAGAACATGGAGGTGTCGTTCTTTCGATACTTGGATCGGTCGGATCATGAAGACGTACGACTACATCAACCGCGTTGATATAACGCTTCCGCGAACGGTCTATGAGGGTACGTAGACAACACTCTCCCCTCTCGTTGCTATGCATCACCATGATCTTGCGTGTGCGTAGGAAATTTTTGAAATTACTACGTTCCCCAACAGTGGCATCCGAGCCAGGTTTTATGCATAGATGTCATATGCATGAGTAGAACACAAGTGAATTGTGGGTGATATAAGTCATACTGCTTACCAGCATGTCATACTTTGGCTCGGCGGTATTGTTGGATGAAGCGGCTCGGACCGACATTACGCGTACGCTTACGCGAGACTGGTTCTACCGACGTGCTTTGCACACAGGTGGCTGGCGGGTGTCAGTTTCTCCAACTTTATTTGAATCGAGTGTGGCTACGCCCGGTCCTTGCGAAGGTTAAAACATCACCAACTTGACAAACTATCATTGTGGTTTTGATGCGTAGGTAATAACGGTTCTTTCTAAGCCCGTAGAAGCCACGTAAAATTTGCAACAACAAAGTAGAGGACGTCTAACTTATTTTTGCAGGGCATGTTGTGATGTGATATGGTCAAGACATGATGCTAAATTTTATTGTATGAGATGATCATGTTTTGTAACCGAGTTATCGGCAACTGGCAGGAGCCATATGGTTGTCGCTTTATTGTATGCAATGCAATCGCCCTGTAATGCTTTACTTTATCACTAAGCGGTAGTGATAGTCGTGGAAGCATAAGATTGGCGAGACAACAACGATGCTACGATGGAGATCAATGTGTCGCGCCGGTGACGATGGTGATCATGAAGGTGGTTCGGAGATGGAGATCACAAGCACAAGATGATGATGGCCATATCATATCACTTATATTGATTGCATGTGATGTTTATCTTTTATGCATCTTATCTTGCTTTGATTGACGGTAGCATTATAAGATGATCCCTCACTAAATTATCAAAGTTTAAGTATTCTCCCTGAGTATGCACCGTTGAGAAAGTTTTTCGCGCTGAGACACCACGTGATGATCGGGTGTGATAGGCTCTACGTTCAAATACAACGGGTGCAAAACAGTTACACACGCGGAATACTCAGGTTAAACTTGACGAGCCTAGCATATAACAGATGTGGCCTCGGAACACGGAGACCGAAAGGTCGAGCGTGAATCATATAGTAGATATGATCAACATAGTGATGTTCACCGTTGATACTACTCCATCTCACGTGATGATCGGACATGGTTTAGTTGATATGGATCACGTGATCACTTAGAGGATTAGAGGGATCTCTATATAAGTGGGAGTTCTTAAATAATATGATTAAATTGAACTTAAATTTATCATGAGCTTAGTACCTGATAGTATCTTGCTTGTCTATGTTGATTGTAGATAGATGGCCCGTGTTGTTGTTCCGTTGAATTTTAATGCGTTCCTTGAGAAAGCAAAGTTGAAAGATGATGGCAGCAATTACACAGACTAGGTCCGTAACTTGAGGATTATCCTCATTGCTGCACAGAAGAATTACGTCCTGGAAGCACCGCTAAGTGCCAAGCCTGCTGCAGGAGCAACACCAGATGTTATGAACGTCTGGCAGAGCAAAGTTGATGACTACTCGATAGTTCAGTGTGCCATGCTTTACGGCTTAGAACCGGGTCTTCAACGACGTTTTGAGCGTCATGGAGCATATGAGATGTTCCAGGAGTTGAAGTTAATATTTCAAGAAAATGCCCGGATTGAGAGATATGAAGTCTCCAATAAGTCCTATAGCTGCAAGATGGAGGAGAATAGTTCTGTCAGTGAACATATACTCAAAATGTCTGGGTATCATAATCTCTTGACTCAACTGGGAGTTAATCTTCCTGTTGATAGTGTCATTGACAGATTTCTTCAATCACTGCCACCAAGCTACAAAAGCTTCGTGATGAACTATAATATGCAAGGGATGAATAAGACTATTCCCGAGCTCTTCGCGATGCTAAAGGCCGCGGAGGTAGAAATCAAGAAGGAGCATCAAGTGTTGATGGTCAATAAGACCACCAGTTTCAAGAAAAAAGGGCAAAGGGAAGAAGAAGGAGAACTTCAAGAAGAACAACAAACAAGTTGCTTCTCAGGAGAAGAAACCCAAGTCTGGACCTAAGCCTGAGACTGAGTGGTTCTACTACAAACAGACTGGTCATTGGAAGCGGAACCGCCCCAAGTATTTGGCGGATAAGAAGGATGGCAAAGTGAACAAAGGTATATGTGATATACATGTTATTGATGTGTACCTTACTAATGCTCGCAGTAGCACCTGGGTATTTGATACTGGTTATGTTGCTAACATTTGCAACTCGAAACAAGGGCTACGGATTAAGCAAAGATTGGCTAAGGACGAGGTGACGATGCACGTAGGAAATGGTTCCAAAGTCGATGTGATCGCGGTCGGCACGCTACCTCTACATCTACCTTCGGGATTAGTATTAGACCTAAATAATTGTTATTTGGTGCCAGTGTTAAGCATGAACATTATATCTGGATCTTGTTTGATGCGAGACGGTTATTCATTTAAATCAGAGAATAATTGTTGTTCTATTTATATGAGTAATATCTTTTATTGTCATGCACCCTTGAAGAGTGGTCTATTTTGCTAAATCTCGATAGTGGTGATACACATATTCATAATATTGAAGCCAAAAGATGCAGAGTTGATAATGATAGTGCAACTTATTTGTGGCACTGCCGTTTAGGTCATATTGGAGTAACGCGCATGAAGAAACTCCATACTGATATACTTTTGGAACCACTTGATTATGAATCACTTGGTACTTGCGAACTGTGCCTCATGGGCAAGATGACTAAAATGCCGTTCTCCGGAACTATGGAGAGAGCAACAGATTTGTTGGAGATCATACATACAGATGTATGTGGTCCAATGAATGTTGAGGCTCATGGCGGATATCGTTATTTTCTCACCTCCACAGATGATTTAAGCAGATATGGGTATATCTACTTAATGAAACATAAGTCTGAAACATTTGAAAAGTTCAAAGAATTTCAGAGTGAAGTTGAAAATCATCGTAACAAGAAAATAAAGTATCTACGATCTGATCGTGGAGGAGAATATTTGAGTTATGAGTTTGGTCTTCATTTGAAACAATGCGGAGTAGTTTCACAACTCACGCCACCCGGAACACCACAGTGTAATGGTGTGTCCGAACGTCGTAATCGTACTTTACTAGATATGGTGTGATCTATGATGTCTCTTACTGATTTACCGCTATCGTTTTGGGGATATGCTTTAGAGACGGCCGCATTCACCTTAAATAGGGCACCATCGAAATCCGTTGAGACGACGCCTTATGAACTATGGTTTGGTAAGAAACCAAAGTTGTCGTTTCTGAAAGTTTGGGGCTGCGATGCTTATGTGAAAAAGCTTCAACCTGATAAGCTCGAACCCAAATCGGAGAAATGTGTCTTCATGGGATACCCAAAGGAGACTGTTGGGTACACCTTCTATCACAGATCCGAAGGCAAGACTTTTGTTGCTAAATTCGGAGTTTTTCTAGAGAAGGAGTTTCTCTCGAAAGAAGTGAGTGGGAGGAAAGTAGAACTTGATGAGGTAACTGTACCTGCTCCCTTATTGGAAAGTAGTTCATCACAGAAAATGGTTTCTGCGACACCTACACCAATTAGTGAGGAAGTTAATGATGATGATCATGAAACTTTAGATCAAGTTGTTACTGAACCTCGTAGGTCAAGCAGAGTAAGATCCGCACCAGAGTGGTACGGTAATCCTGTTCTGGAAGTTATATTACTAGACCATGATGAACCTACGAACTACGAAGAAGCGATGGTGAGCCCAGATTCCACAAAATGGCTTAAGGCCATGAAATCTGAGATGGGATCCATGTATGAGAACAAAGTGTGGACTTTGGTTGACTTGCCCGTTGATCGGCAAGCAATTGAGAATAAATGGATCTTCAAGAAGAAGACCGACGCTGACGGTAATGTTACCGTCTATAAAGCTGGACTTGTTGCAAAAGGTTTTTGACAAGTTCAAGGGATTGACTACGATGAGACCTTCTCACCCGTAGCGATGCTTAAGTCTGTCCGAATCATGTTAGCAATTGCCGCATTTTATGATTATGAAATTTGGCAAATGGATATCAAAACTACATTCCTGAATGGATTTCTGGAAGAAGAGTTGTATATGATGGAACCAGAAGGTTTTGTTGATCCAAAGGGAGCTAACAAAGTGTGCAAGCTCCAGCGATCCATTTATGGACTGGTGCAAGCCTCTCGGAGTTGGAATAAACGCTTTGATAGTGTGATCAAAGCATTTGGTTTTATACAGACTTTTGGAGAAGCCTGTATATACAAGAAAGTGAGTGGGAGCTCTGTGTCATTTCTGATATTATATGTGGATGACATATTGCTGATTGGAAATGATATAGAATTTCTGGATAGCATAAAGGGATACTTGAATAAAAGTTTTTCTATGAAAGACCTTGGTGAAGCTGCTTACATATTGGGCAGCAAGATCTATAGAGATAGATCAAGACGCTTAATTGGACTTTCACAAAGCACATACCTTGACAAAGTTTTGAAAAAGTTCAAAATGGATCAAGCAAAGAAAGGGTTCTTGCCTGTGTTACAAGGTGTGAAGTTGAGTAAGACTCAATGCCCGACCACTACAGAAGATAGAGAGAAGATGAAAGATGTTCCCTATGCTTCAGCCATAGGCTCTATCATGTATGCAATGTTGTGTACCAGACCTGATGTGTGCCTTGCTATAAGTCTAGCAGGGAGGTACCAAAGTAATCCAGGAGTGGATCACTGGACAGCGGTCAAGAACATCCTGAAATACCTGAAAAGGACTAAGGATATGTTTCTCGTTTATGGAGATGACAAAGAGCTCATCGTAAATGGTTACGTTGACGCAAGCTTTGACACTGATCCGGACGATTCTAAATCGCAAACCGGATACATGTTTATATTAAACGGTGGAGCTGTCAGTTGGTGCAGTTCTAAACAAAGCATCATGGCGGGATCTACGTGTGAAGCAGAGTACATAGCTGCTTCGGAAGCAGCAAATGAAGGAGTCTGGATGAAGGAGTTCATATCCGATCTACGTGTCATACCTAGTGCATCGGGTCCAATGAAAATCTTTTGTGACAATACATGTGCAATTGCCTTGGCAAAGGAATCCAGATTTCACAAGAGAACCAAGCACATCAAGAGATGCTTTCCATCCGGGATTTAGTCTAGGTGGGAGACATAGAAATTTGCAAGATACATACGGATCTGAATGTTGCAGACCCGTTGACTAAGCCTCTTCCACGAGCAAAACATGATCAGCACCAACACTGTTGGATTTCGGGTTTCGGCAGACCCTTGAGGTTCGAACACTGGGGTGCGCGCGGAGATCTCTCCCCTACCGATCTATGTCCAATCTCCTCGCGTGATCTAAGCTAGAAACAATGAACAACACAAGGGACACGAGGTTTATACTGGTTCGGGCCACCGTTGTGGTGTAATACCCTACTCCAGTGTGTGGGGTGGTGGATTGCCTCAGGGGCTGATGATGAACAGTACAAGGGAAGAACAGCCTCGCGAGAGGTGTTCTTGAGCTGGTGCGATGAACTGCTAGGGTGAGTTCAGTCGCCTCTCTCTCTCTGCTAGGATTCTACCAGATCTCTAGCCGTCTCCCTCCTAGATCGCTCTCTGGATCCTTCTATATTGTTCCCTCTCTCTCCCTACTCCGTGGTGGCTAGCTCTATTTATAGAGGCCATGTGCCTCTTCCCAAAATAATGAGCGGGAAGGGCGCCAACAATTGGCCATTTTGAAGGGGAACATCTAGTACAAGTTATCCTGACCAAAGGTGGTCTTCGGCTGCCAAAAGTACTGGTGATGACGCCGTCTTGGGCTCCACGGTGACCTCCGTCCTGCCGCTGTACTGGTCTTGGTCTCGTTGCACCGGAATGGTAACCTTTGCCCGATGCCTTGGCCTGTGCTTGCCCCCTTTGCACCAAAGGGGAAATAAGGACACTACGCAGGTTGGCGCCCGCCTGGTCTTGATCGTCATGGCTTGCGTCACGGGCTCCTCGCGAGGTACCCCTGCCTTGATCTCTCCACCTCCTCGTGAGCCTTCCTGATGAGGCTGCCTCCGAGGAAGCTTTCCGGTCGTCCGCCCCGCGAGGCTTGGCCCCTCGCGAGGGTCTTGAGCTTGAGCTGATGAAGATGGGCCACGCTGGGCCCCCACTTGAGCCACGCCGCAGGCCGCAGGCAGGCAAGTCTGGGGACCCCCGTTCCCAGAACACCGACAGTAGCCCCCGGGCCCAAGGCGCGCCCGGGCTTGGCCTAGCAAGGAAGCGAAGGGGCAAGCATGAAGCGCCGCGGGACCTAACAGCCTGTGGCGTTGGGCGCCGCGTGGCGATTGATTGGACGTGAGCGACTACGCTTCCCCACGATGCCTCGGCGACCGCACGACTTGACAAGTCCCTGCATGCAGAGAAACCGGTCATGATTACCTGCGATCGTGGTGCTCGGCGGTTGGCCTCCTCCGGCTATAAGTACGAGGCTGGGAGAGCCCCTTCAATCCATCCCTTCCTGCTGCTCCTTTCCTTCTTCTTCCTCGTTCTTGCTCCTCCTTACGCCAATGGCACCAATCCGCCAGTTTTCTGCAGAAGAGAAGGGAAAGGCCCCCCGAGAGGGTCCTGACCCACTTCCGCCGAAGAAGCGGCCGGTCCTCTACCACCAAGATGAGGGTGCTCAGCAGGAGGCACCGAGGCCCTGGTACGAGCGGCCGCCGCCTGGGTTTCCACTACCCTTGCACGCCCGCGTCGTAGGTCTTGGGGGAGAAGGCGTCGAGCAACTTCGACGATGCCGCCGTCGACGCCGGCGAGTCACGTGGTGCGCGTCGTTCCTCCTGGAGTCCACGCCGAACGCTCCTCTCGCGAGCTCGTGCTCCACGCCGCCATTCCTCCAAGCTCTTGGATTAGCCTCCCTCCTTCCTTCGCCTTTGAGATGACGCCGAGCGGGGCTCTGGAGCTATGGCTGCAGCATGCTGATTGCAGCACCCTTGCAACCGGAGCGGAGGTCGCGGTCGTCGCTCCGGGCAAGGTCTTCATGACCCGGGGCTGGGGAAAAATCGCCCGGGTCTGCCGGACGGTAGGTGCCCTCGTAATTCATCTTGAATACGACGGCGCCTCCCTGATGTTCTTCAAGGTCTTCGACGCTAAAGGGCGCCGGCTGGAGTGCTGCCCCAGGGAGAGCGGCAGGGGCAACGAACTGGCGAGGACCTGGCCTGCCCATCGGCCCCCCAGCAGCTCCTCAGGCAACAATGGAGGAGCTAGGGAATCGAGCGGCTCCCCTGAGCTCCTCGCGACTCTAAAGATGAGTGACGACAGCTATGAGCCCCCGAGCTCGCGCGGTGCTCGGAGCGGGGCAGCTGCGTCCAGCCGCCGACGCCCCTGATCTGGATGTGGTTGGCGCCGGCGTTGGGCAGCCCACTGTTGACGATGGTGTCCCTTGCGGCGGTGCGGGCGATTAGCGTTTCTTATGATTAGTACTCTTGTTCCCTGCGAGGAATCGAAGCAACACCCCGTGGGGGTATGTAAGGCGCCTGCCATGTCTTTTGTGAACATTATATCTCAATATGAATCAATGCGAGGTGCTTGTCCTGTCTTGGCTTGGCTCCCCCTTTTTATCCTCGCGAGGACTTGGCGCTCTACGCTGACAGGTCCCAGTCCCCAGGCGGGCTTCAGCCATCACTGATATGCTAGGTCACGATGACGTGGTCAAGGCCAGGAGGTGAGCGACCCGAGGTCCGGTAAGAGCCCCCGAGTCGCGATGCTCGGGAGGTCCCCTTTAGCGCTCAAGCAGCCCTCGCTGGGCGAGAAAGGAAGGTAAATCACCGTGACAGAGCCGCACTGGGCGAGGGTTTTGCGCTGCATTGGTCCAACTCTTGTAAGGGCGTGACTTGTCTCTTGAGTTTGGTGTAGTTCCTCGATGAAGCGCCCGACCCGAGTGGTGGCAGCTGAGGCGCTGCTGGGTTAGGTCCTCGCGAGCTTCTTCCCACTCCCCCACACTTTCCTTAATGCTCTACGTCCTCAGGTCCCGGCCCTCGAGCGAGCTCAGCCGCCGCTGGTATGACAGGTCGTGATGCCGTGGGTCAAGGCCAGGGGGTGAGGGCTGGAGAGCCAGTAGGAGCCCATGAGTCGCGAAGCTCAGGCGCCCCCTTTTAACATGCAAGCGGTTCGTGCCGGAGAGAGGGAGAGTCATCTCGCGACGTCCCTAGCATTGCTCCTGGAGTAGGTCCTGCACACCAATCATGAAGAGAAACAAGACCTGTTGTTACGGTTGCCGGCCAACCTTTGTCGCTCCGGGGAAGTGATTGGGGCACTGAGGGCCTTGTGAGGTGGCGCCTTGCGGGGCTGCCGCGGCCAGAGCTCGACCACTTAGATTTATCAGCGTTGCAGGGACGGACCCGTGCGCAAATGTCGTGCCAGAGCGAGCGGCTCCATAGGTAGGCATCAATCGAGCAGACGATTAGGCCGGGTACGTTAAGCACGCAGGAGGAAATTCATTTTAAGTAGACGCAGGAAAAGCAAACGCCGCTGGGCCAGACCCGAGCAGCTCGGGGATGATGCAGCCCGAGGGGCGCCCCCAACAAGGTAAGTAAAGAGTATAAGCAAAACGGATACATGCCGCAGGGACGGACCCACGCGACCTGGGAATGATGCGGCCCTGTGGGCGCTCCCAGCTAAAAATGGAACTTAGAAAGATGTCACCTGGTGCCGTTGAAGATGGAGTGGTGTTGAAGAAGCGCGCGATGTGCGATGAAGGCGTCGACCCTCACGAGCCCCCAGCCCCAGGAGCCTCGGGAGGCTCCGGGGGCACAGGCGGGTCTCCGAGGGCCATCTCCATCTCCACCAGGACCGCACAATGCCTGACCTCCTGAGCCTCCAGAATGCTCCTCAGCAGGCGCCGATGAGCGGCGACCGCGTCCAGCAGGCTGAAAGGCATGCGAACGTAGCTGTGAGGTGGACCCTCGCAACGCCCCACACGCGAAGGCCAGAGGCGCTCCTGAGATGCGGCTCGGTTGAGCCCTGGCGCGTCGACGCAGACGTGCATCCCACCATCCTCGCCTGGATGTGGGGCCACGGTGGGTAAGCGGCGGCTGTCGCTCATGATTCTCAACTCCTGTAGCTCCTGGGTGCTCCTTGCGATGAACTCCTGTGGGTTTGGTCTTCCTTGCCTTGTACCTTTCGGAGGGAAACGTGCCTGGAAGCACCCCTCCAAGTGGTGCCCGAGCACCTCCCTCGCAACCTTGGCAAAGTCAGTGGCTCTCCAAGAAAGAGCCCTCGAGCCCTGCCTGAGGAGGGCGCCGGGCGCGCCTTCCTATGCGAGGGAGGGTGGCGCTCCCTGATTGGGCGCAGATCCTGACGCAACACCTCCAGAGGCGCCTGCCTCCTTGTGGCTTGGTCCATGCGAAACCTTCTTCTTCGTAAGGGTCGCCTCGGGAAGTCTTCCGTTCCTGCGGTCCGGGTCTTCGATTGCTGCGGCTTGGAACGCGTGCTCAAGTGAACACATTGCGTCCCTTTCTTCACAGGGTACGGTGATGACCCCACCGCTTCCTGGCATCTTGGGGACATTCTATCCATGGTGAGTCACTGCCATGAACTTGGCCAGGGCTGGGTACCCGAGGATGGCGTTGTATGGCAGACGGATGTGGCCGACGTCGAAGTTGATGAGCTCGGTGCGGTAGTTGTTGCGCTGCCCGAAGGTGACTGGAAGGCGAACCTGCCCTATTGAAACAGTGGAACCATCAATTACTCCTGAGAATGGTTTGGTTGGCTAAAGCTGATCGTACGGCACTTGGAGATTGTCGAACGTCTTGACGGACAGGACGTTGAGTCCTGCTCCGCCGTCAATGAGGGTCCTGGTGACCTGCACGTTGCTGATGACTGTGGAACAAAGCATCGGGAGGACCCCGGCCGTTGCCGCGCACTTGAGCTGATCCGTTGAGCTGAACGTGATAGCGCACGCGGACCACCTGAGAGGGCGCGTGGCCTCAAGCTTGGGGAGGACTGCATTCACCTCGTGAGCAAACTGCTTGAAGATGCGCTGTGAGGCTGGGGCCTGCGCGTCACCCAAGATGCAAGCGATCGCGCGCGGCTCCTGGAAGCCCCCAGCTCCCTTGTCTTGATGTTGGTATTCGTTCCTCCTTGGCGGTGGCGGCAGAGGAGGGAGGCCTGCGTTGTCGTGCGGGCGATCCTCACGAGGCTGATCTCTCCAGCCTCCCTCGCGAGGCTGGTCCTGCCAGCGATCCTCGCGAGGTCGGTCACGCCACCCTTGGCGAGGGCCATGATCTTCCCATCGTCCGCCACCTCTTCCTCCTCCTCGTCCATAGCCCCTGTCATTGCGCTCGGGGCGTCGGCCGACACGCCCATCTCTTACGGCCCTGAGCTCTTGGCATTCGTTGGTGTTGTGGGTGTGGAGGTCGTGGTACACGCATAACCGGCTGCCCTTGGATGACTCAGGCTGATCCCTGCCTCGCTTGGTGTCTGGTTCCGCTGCAAGCACGGTAGCCCCTTGCGCTTCACGTCCTTGTCCTTGGGCTTCTTCTCTTCTGGGTCGGCAGCCAGGAGTTCGAGGAGGGAAAGGCGCCCTTCCTCAGCCCTGGCGCACTTGGTCGCCGAGTTGAACAGCTCCAGGGATGTGCACAGGTCTTCATGGATTGCTAGCTCCTCCTTCATTTTGATGTCGCGTACGCCATCGGAGAAGGCCGACATGATGGTGTCTTCAGTCACCTTGGGGATCTTGAGGCGAGCATTGTTGAAGCACTGGATGTATTTTTGCAGGGTTTCCCCTTGCTGCTACTTGATGCGGCGCAGATCGCTCATGGCCGGGGGCCGGTCGCAAGTGCCCTGGAAGTTGGCGATGAAGCGAGTGCGCATCTCGTCCCAGGAGGAGATCGTGCCAGGAGCCAGGTGCGGGCCCCGTCCTTGAGCACCATGGGGAACCAGTTTGCCATGACCCTTTCATCTCTGTTGGCGGCTTCGGTGCATAGCTCGTAGAGCTGTAGGAATTCCGCAGGGTCTGCCGTGCCATTGTAGCGAGGGGCGGGTCAGGCTTGAACTTGCCTGGCCATGCGACGCCGCGTAGCTCGGGGGTGAGAGCATGGCAGCCTGCTGTGGCCACCGGTGCCTTTTGCTGGTACTGGGCTTGTTCCTGGGGATTACCACGTGCCGCCGCTTGGAGCAGCGCGGGGTCTTGGCGTGGAGGTGCAGGGACGCGATCTTGGCGCGCCGGCGCTGGGAACGCGTGAGCACCTTCTTGGGGACGAGGGATCTCTTGGCAGCTCCTTTCTTGCTGCGCAGGCGCCGGACGCGAAGGGTCTCGTGAAGGAAATATGCCCTAGAGGCAATAATAAAGTTATTATTTATTTCCTTATATCATGATAAAAGTTTATTATTCATGCTAGAATTGTATTAACCGGAAACATAATACATGTGTGAATACATAGACAAACAGAGTGTCACTAATATGCCTCTACTTGACTAGCTCGTTAATCAAATATGGTTATGTTTCCTAACCATGGACAAAGAGTTGTCATTTTATTAACGGGATCACATCATTAGTTGAATGATCTGATTGACATGACCCATTCCATTAGCTTAGCACCCGATCGTTTAGTATGTTGCTATTGCTTTCTTCATGACTTATACATGTTCTATGACTATGAGATTATGCAACTCCCGTGTGCTACCAAACGTCACAACGTAACTGGGTGATTATAAAGGAGCTCTACAGGTATCTCCAAAGGTACATGTTGGGTTGGCGTATTTCGAGATTAGGATTTGTCACTCCGATTGTCGGAGAGGTATCTCTGGGCCCTCTCGGTAATGCACATCACTTAAGCCTTGCAAGCATTGCAACTAATGAGTTAGTTGCGGGATGATGTATTACGGAACGAGTAAAGAGACTTGCCGGTAACGAGATTGAACTAGGTATTGGATACCGCCGATCGAATCTCGGGCAGGTGACATACCGATGACAAAGGGAACAACATATGTTGTTATGCGGTCTGACTGATAAAAGATCTTCGTAGAATATGTAGGAGCCAATATGAGCATCCAGGTTCCGCTATTGGTTATTGACCGGAGACGTGTCTCGGTCATGTCTACATTGTTCTCGAACCTGTAGGGTCCGCACGCTTAAGGTTACGATGACAGTTATATTATGAGTTTATGCATTTTGATGTACCGAAGGTTGTTCGGAGTCCCGGATGTGACCACGGACATGACGAGGAGTCTCGAAATGGTCGAGAAATAAATATTGATATATTGGAAGCCTATGTTTGGATATCGGAAGTGTTCCGGGTGAAATCGGGATTTTACCGGAGTACCGGGAGGTTACCGGACCCCCCCCGGGAGGTATATGGGCCTTAGTGGGCCTTAGTGGAAGAGAGGAGAGGTGGCGAGAGATGGGCCGCGCGCCCCTCCCCCCTTTGGTCCGAATAGGACAAGGAGAGGGGGCCGGGCCCCCTTCCTCCTCTCTCTCCTCTTTTCCCCCCTCCGCGAATCCTATTCCAACTAGGAGAGGGGGGGAGTCCTACTCCCGGAAGGAGTAGGACTCCTCCTGGCGTGCCACCTCTTGGCCGGCCAGCCCCCCCCCTTTGAGCCTTTATATACGGAGGCGCGGGGCACCCCTAGAGACACAAGTTGATCCACGTGATCATATTCTTAGCCGTGTGCGGTGCCCCCTTCTACTATAGTCCTCGATAATATTGTAGCGGTGCTTAGGCGAAGCCCTGCGACGGTAGTACATCAAGATCGTCACCACGCCGTCGTGCTGACGGAACTCTTCCCTGACACTTTGCTGGATCAGAGTCCGGGGATCGTCATCGAGCTGAACGTGTGCTAGAACTCGGAGGTGCCGTAGTTTCGGTGCTTGATCGGTCGGGCCGTGGAGACGTACGACTACATCAACCAAGTTAACGCTTCCGTTGTCGATCTACAAGGGTACGTAGATCACACTCTCCCCCTCTCGTTGCTATGCATCACCATGATCTTGCGTGTGCATAGGAATTTTTTTGAAATTACTACGAAACCCAACAGTGGCATCCGAGCCTAGGTTATATGTGTTGATGTTATATGCACGAGTAGAACACAAGTGAGTTGTGGGCGATATAAGTCATACTGCTTACCAGCATGTCATACTTTGGTTCAGCGGTATTGTTGGACGAAGCGGCCCGGACCGACATTGCGCGTACGCTTACGCGAGACCGGTTCTCCCGACGTGCTTTGCACAAAGGTGGCCAGCGGGTGACAGTTTCTCCAACTTTAGTTGAACCGAGTGTGGCTACGCCCGGTCCTTGCGAAGGTTAAAACAACACCAACTTGACAAACTATCGTTGTGGTTTTGATGCGTAGGTAAGATTGGTTCTTGCTTAAGCCCGTAGCAGCCACGTAAAACTTGCAACAACAAAGTAGAGGACGTCTAACTTGTTTTTGCAGGGCATGTTGTGATGTGATATGGTCAAGACATGATGCTAAATTTTATTGTATGAGATGATCATGTTTTGTAACCGAGTTATCGGCAACTGGCAGGAGCCATATGGTTGTCGCTTTATTGTATGCAATGCAATCGCGTTGTAATGCTTTACTTTATCACTAAGCGGTAGCGATAGTCGTGGAAGCATGAGATTGGCGAGACGACAACGATGCTACGATGGAGATCAAGGTGTTGCGCCAGTGATGATGGTGATCACGACGGTGCTTCGAGGATGGAGATCACAAGCACAAGATGATGATGGCCATATCATATCACTTATATTGATTGCATGTGATGTTTATCTTTTATGCATCTTATCTTGCTTTGATTGACGGTAGCATTATAAGATGATCTCTCACTGATTATCAAGAAGTGTTCTCCCTAAGTATGCACCATTGCGAAAGTTCTTCGTGCTGAGACACCACGTGATGATCGGGTGTGATAGGCTCTACGTTCAAATACAACGGGTGCAAAACAGTTGCACACGCAGAATACTCAGGTTATACTTGACGAGCCAAGCATATACAGATATGGCCTCGGAACACGGAGATCGAAAGGTCGAGCGTGAATCATATAGTAGATATGATCAACATAGTAATGTTCACCAATGAAACTACTCCATCTCACATGATGATCGGACATGGTTTAGTTGACTTGGATCACGTAATCACTTAGAAGATTAGAGGGATGTCTATCTAAGTGGGAGTTCTTTAAGTAATATGATTAATTGAACCTAAATTTATCATGAACTTAGTACCTGATAGTATCTTGCTTATGTATGTTTGATTGTAGATAGATGGCCCGTGCTGTTGTTTCGTTGAATTTTAATGCGTTCCTTGAGAAAGCAAAGTTGAAAGATGATGGTAGCAATTACACGGACTGGGTCCGTAACTTGAGGATTATCCTCATTGCTTCACAGAAGAATTACGTCCTGGAAGCAACGCTGGGTGCCAGGCCTGCTGCCTGAGCAACACCAGATGTTATGAACGTCTGGCAGAGCAAAGCTGATGACTACTCGATAGTTCAATGTGCCATGCTTTACGGCTTAGAACCGGGACTTCAACGACGTTTTGAACGTCATGGGGCATATGAGATGTTCCAGGAGTTGAAGTTAAAATTTCAAGAAAATGCCCGGATTGAGAGAGATGAAGTCTCCAAAGTTCTATAGCTGCAAGATGGAGGAGAACAGTTCTGTCAGTGAGCATATACTCAAGATGTCTGGGTATTGTAATCACTTGATTCAACTGGGAGTTAATCTTCCGGATGATAGCGTCATTGACAGAATTCTCCAATCACTTCCACCAAGCTAAGAGAGCTTCGTGATGAACTATAATATGCAAGGGATGAATAAGACTATTCCCGAGCTCTTCGCAATGCTGAAAGCTGCGGAGGTAGAAATCAAGAAAGAGCATCAAGTGTTGATGGTTAACAAGACCACTAGTTTCAAGAAAAAGGGCAAAGGGAAGAAGAAGGGGAACTTCAAGAAGAATAGCAAGCAAGTTGCAGCTCGAGAGAAGAAACCCAAGTCTGGACCTAAGCCTGAAACTGAGTGCTTTTACTGCAAGCAGACTGGTCACTAGAAGCGGAACTGCCCCAAGTATTTGGCGGATAAGAAGGATGGCAAGGTGAACAAAGGTATATGTGATATACATGTTATTGATGTGTACCTTACTAATGCTCGCAGTAGCACCTGGGTATTTGATACTGGTTCTGTTGCTAATATTTGCAACTCGAAACAGGGACTACGGATTAAGCGAAGATTGGCTAAGGACGAGGTGACGATGCGCGTGGGAAACGGTTCCAAAGTCGATGTGATCGCAGTCGGCACGCTACCTCTTCATCTACCTTCAGGATTAATATTAGACCTAAATAATTGTTATTTGGTGCCAGCGTTAAGCATGATCATTATATCTGGATCTTGTTTGATGCGAGACGGTTATTCATTTAAATCAGAGAATAATGGTTGTTCTATTTATATGAGTAATATCTTTTATGGTCATGCACCCTTGAAGAATGGTCTATTCTTATTGAATCTCGATAGTAGTGACACACATATTCATAATGTTGAAGCCAAAAGATGCAGAGTTGATAATGATAGTGCAACTTATTTGTGGCACTGCCGTTTAGGTCATATCAGTGTAAAGCGCATGAAGAAACTCCATACTGATGGACTTTTGGAACCACTTGATTATGAATCACTTGGTACTTGCGAACCGTGCCTCATGGGCAAGATGACTAAAACGCCGTTCTCCGGTACTATGGAGAGAGCAACAGATTTGTTGGAGATCATACATACAGATGTATGTGGTCCAATGAATGTTGAGGCTCATGGTGGATATCGTTATTTTCTCACCTTCACAGATGACTTAAGCAGAGATGGGTATATCTACTTAATGAAACATAAGTCTGAAACGTTTGAAAAGTTCAAAGAATTTCAGAGTGAAGTTGAAAATCATCCTAACAAGAAAATAAAGTTTCTACGATCTGATCGTGGAGGAGAATATTTGAGTTATGAGTTTGGTGTACATTTGAAACAATGCGGAATAGTTTCGCAACTCACGCCACCCGGAACACCACAGCGTAATGGTGTGTCCGAACGTCGTAATCGTACTTTACTAGATATGGTGCGATCTATGATGTCTCTTACTGATTTACCGCTATCGTTTTGGGGTTATGCTTTGGAGACGGCCGCATTCACGTTAAATAGGGCACCATCAAAATCCGTTGAGACGACGCCTTATGAACTATGGTTTGGCAAGAAACCAAAGTTGTCGTTTCTGAAAGTTTGGGGCTGCGATGCTTATGTGAAAAAGCTTCAACCTGATAAGCTCGAACCCAAATCGGAGAAATGTGTCTTCATAGGATATCCAAAGGAGACTATTGGATACACCTTCTATCACAGATCCGAAGGCAAGACTTTTGTTGCTAAGTTCGGAAACTTTCTGGAGAAGGAGTTTCTCTCGAAAGAAGTGAGTGGGAGGAAAGTACAACTTGACGAGGTAACTGTACCCGCTCCCTTATTGGAAAGTAGTGCATCACAGAAAACTGTTTCTCTAACACCTACACCAATTAGTGAGGAAGCTAATGATAATGATCATGAAACTTCAGAACAAGATACTACTGAACCTCGTAGATCAACCAGAGTGAGGTCCGCGCCAGAGTGGTACGGTAATCCTGTTCTAGAAGTCATGCTACTAGATCATGATGAACCTACGAACTATGAAGAAGCGATGGTGAGCCCAGATTCCGCAAAATGGCTTGAAGCCATGAAATCTGAGATGGGATCCATGTATGAGAACAAAGTGTGGACTTTGGTTGACTTGCCCAATGATCGTCAAGCAATTGAGAATAAATGGATCTACAAGAAGAAGACTGACGCCGACGGTAATATTACTGTCTACAAAGCTCGACTTGTCGCAAAAGGGTTTCGGCAAGTTCAAGGGATTGACTACGATGAGACCTTCTCACCCGTAGCGATGCTTAAGTCTATCCGAATCATGTTAGCAATTGCCGCATTTTATGATTATGAAATTTGGCAGATGGATGTCAAAACTGCATTCCTGAATGGATTTCTGGAAGAAGAGTTGTATATGATGCAACCAGAGGGTTTTGTCGATCCAAAGGGAGCTAACAAAGTGTGCAAGCTCTAGCAATCCATTTATGGACTGGTGCAAGCCTCTCGGAGTTGGAATAAACGCTTTGATAGTGTGATCAAAGCATTTGGTTTTATGCAGACTTTCGGAGAAGCCTGTATTTACAACAAAGTGAGTGGGAGCTCTGTAGCATTTCTGATATTATATGTGGATGACATATTACTGATTGGAAATGATATAGAATTTCTGGATAGCATAAAGGGATACTTGAATAAGAGTTTTTCAATGAAAGACCTCGGTAAAGCTGCTTACATATTACGCATTAAGATCTATAGAGATAGATCAAGACGCTTAATTGGACTTTCACAAAGCACATACCTTGACAAAGTTTTGAAGAAGTTCAAAATGGATCAAGCAAAGAAAGGGTTCTTGCCTGTGTTACAAGGTGTGAAATTGAGTCAGACTCAATGCCCGACCACTTCAGAAGATAGAGAGAAAATGAAAGATGTTCCCTATGCTTCAGCCATAGGCTCTATCATGTATGCAATGTTGTGTACCAGACCTGATGTGTGCCTTGCTATAAGTCTAGCAGGGAGGTACCAAAGTAATCCAGGAGTGGATCACTGGACAGCGGTCAAGAACATCCTGAAGTACCTTAAAAGGACTAAGGATATGTTTCTCGTATATGGAGGTGACAAAGAGCTCATCGTAAGCGGTTACGTTGATGCAAGCTTTGACACTGATCTGGACGATTCTAAATCACAAACCGGATACGTGTTTACATTAAATGGTGGAGCTGTCAGTTGGTGCAGTTCTAAACAAAGCGTCGCGGCGGGATCTACATGTGAAGCAGAATACATAGCTGCTTCGGAAGCAGCAAATGAAGGAGTCTGGATGAAGGAGTTCATATCCGATCTAGGTGTCATACCTAGTGCATCGGGTCCAATGAAAAATCTTTTGTGACAATACTGGTGCTATTGCCTTGGCGAAGGAATCCAGATTTCACAAGAGAACCAAGCACATCAAGAGACGCTTCAATTCCATCCGGGATCTAGTCTAGGTGGGAGACATAGAGATTTGCAAGATACATACAGATCTGAATGTAGCAGACCCGTTGACTAAGCCTCTTCCACGAGCAAAACATGATCAGCACCAAGGCTCCATGGGTGTTAGAATCATTACAGTATAATCTAGATTATTGACTCTAGTGCAAGTGGGAGACTGAAGGAAATATGCCCTAGAGGCAATAATAAAGTTATTATTTATTTCCTTATATCATGATAAATTTTTATTATTCATGCTAGAATTGTATTAACCGGAAACATAATACATGTGTGAATACATAGACAAACAGAGTGTCACTAGTATGCCTCTACTTGACTAGCTCGTTAATCAAAGATGGTTATGTTTCCTAACCATGGACAAAGAGTTGTCATTTGATTAACGGGATCACATCATTAGTTGAATGATCTGATTGACATGACCCATTCCATTAGCTTAGCACCCGATCGTTTAGTATGTTGCTATTGCTTTCTTCATGACTTATACATGTTCCTATGACTATGAGATTATGCAACTCCCGTTTGCCGGAGGAACACTTTGTGTGCTACCAAACGTCACAACGTAACTGGGTGATTATAAAGGAGCTCTACAGGTGTCTCCAAAGGTACATGTTGGGTTGGCGTATTTCGAGATTAGGATTTGTCACTCCGATTGTCGGAGAGGTATCTCTGGGCCCTCTCGGTAATGCACATCACTTAAGCCTTGCAAGCATTGCAACTAATGAGTTAGTTGCGGGATGATGTATTACGGAACGAGTAAAGAGACTTGCCGGTAACGAGATTGAACTAGGTATTGGATACCGATGATCGAATCTCGGGCAAGTAACATACCGATGACAAAGGGAACAACGTATGTTGTTATGAGGTCTGACCGATAAAAGATCTTCGTAGAATATGTAGGAGCCAATATGAGCATCCAGGTTCCACTATTGGTTATTGACCGGAGACGTGTCTCGGTCATGTCTACATTGTTCTCGAACCCGTAGGGTCCGCACGCTTAAGGTTACGATGACAGTTATATTATGAGTTTATGCATTTTGATGTACCAAAGGTTGTTCGGAGTCCCGGATGTGATCACGGACATGACGAGGAGTCTCGAAATGGTCGAGACATAAAGATTGATATATTGGAAGCCTATGTTTGGATATCGGAAGTGTTCCGGGTGAAATCGGGATTTTACCGGAGTACCGGGAGGTTACCGGAACCCCCCGGGAGGTATATGGGCCTTAGTGGAAGAGAGGAGAGGTGGCCAAAGATGGGCCGCGCGCCCCTCCCCCCCTTTGGTCCGAATAGGACAAGGAGAGGGGGTCGGCCCCCCTTCCTCCTCTCTCTCCTCTTTTCCCCCCTCCGCAAATCCTATTCCAACTAGGAAAGGGGGGAGTCCTACTCCCGAAAGGAGTAGGACTCCTCCTGGCGCGCCACCTCTTGGCCGGCCAGCCCCCCCTTTGAGCCTTTATATACGGAGGCACGGGGCACCCCTAGAGACACAAGTTCACCACGTGATCATATTCTTAGCCGTGTGCGGTGCCCCCTTCTACTATAGTCCTCGATAATATTGTAGCGGTGCTTAGGCGAAGCCCTGCGACGGTAGTACATCAAGATCGTCACCACGCCGTCGTGCTGACGGAACTCTTCCCCGACACTTTGCTGGATCAGAGTCCGGGGATCGTCATCGAGCTGAACGTGTGCTAGAACTCGGAGGTGCCGTAGTTTCGGTGCTTGATCGGTCGGGCCGTGGAGACGTACGACTACATCAACCAAGTTAACGCTTCCGTTGTCGATCTACAAGGGTACGTAGATCACACTCTCCCCTCTCGTTGCTATGCATCACCATGATCTTGCGTCTGCGTAGGATTTTTTTTGAAATTACTACGAAACCCAATATCTCACCCTGGGGTTGTGCGCCTTGGAGCCACGGCGCCTTCTTGGGGAGGAGGTGGTGGAGGCACCTCCTGATCCTCGCCTCCTACGCGGAATGGAGGGCGAGGCAGCGAGAAGGACGACAAGGGGGAGCCCCCTGCGGCTCTTACGAGCTCGGTGATGCAGGCGAGCCAATCCTCGTAGAGGTCGTCGACGGGGCGGTAGTGCAGGAGCTCTCTTGCCAGGAGCAGCGCGGCGTGCACGTCCGTGGGGGCGCTACGGGCATGGGACGGCGAAGCGGTGATACGTCTCCAACGTATCTATAATTTTTTATTCCTCCATGCTATATTATCTACTGTTTTGGATTATATTGGGCTTTATTTTCCACTTTTATATTACTTTTGGGACTAACCTATTAACCGGAGGCCCAGCCCAGAATTGCTGTTTTTTTCCTATTTCAGTATTTCGGAGAAACAAAATATCAAACGGAGTCCAAACGGAATAAAACCTTCGGGAACGTGATTTTCTCACTGAACGTGATCCAGGTGACTTGGACCCTACTCCAAGGAGTCAAAGAGGCGGTCACGAGGGTGGGGGGGTGCGCCCTCCCTCCTAGGGCACGCCCCTTGCCTCGTGGGCCCCTCGGTGCTCCACCGACGTACTCCTTCCTCCTATATATACCTACATACCCCCAAACGATCAGAACAGGAGCCAAAAACCTAATTCCATCGCCGCAACTTTCTGTATCCATGAGATCCCATCTTGGGGCCTGTTCCGGAGCTCCACCAGAGAGGGACGTCATCATGGAGGGCTTCTACATCACCATAGCCTCTCCGATGAAGTGTGAGTAGTTTACCTCAGACCTTCGGGTCCATAGTTAGTAGCTAGATGGCTTCTTCTCTCTTTTTGGATCTCAATACAAAGTTCTCCCCCTCTCTTGTGGAGATCTATTCGATGTAATCTTCTTCTTTTTGCGGTGTGTTTGTTGAGACCGATGAATTTTGGGTTTATGATCAAGTCTATCTATGAATAATATTTGAATATCCTCTGAATTCTTTTATGTATGATTGGTTATCTTTGCAAGTCTCTTTGAATTATCCGTTTGGTTTGGCCAACTAGATTGGTAGTTCTTGCCATGGGAGAAGTGCTTAGCTTTGGGTTCAATCTTGCGGTGTCCTTTCCCAGTGACAGAAGGGGCAGCAAGGCACGTATTGCATCGTTGCCATCGAGGATAACAAGATGGGGTTTATTTCATATTGCATGAATTTATCTCTCTACATCATGTCATCTTGCTTAAAGCGTTACTCTGTTTTTAACTCAATACTCTAGATGCATGCTGGATAGCGGTCGATGAGTGGAGTAATAGTAGTAGATGCAGAATCGTTTCGGTCTACTTATCATGGACGTGATGCCTATATACATGATCATGCCGAGATATTCTCATAACTATGCTCAGTTCTGTCAATTGCTCAACAGTAATTTGTTCACCCACCGTAGAATACTTATGCTCTTGAGAGAAGCCACTAGTGAAACCTATGGCCCTCGGGTCTATTCTCATCATATCAATCTCCATCACTTTAATCTTGCTTTGCTTTTTTACTTTGCCTTTACTTTTTACTTTGCATCTCTATACCAAAAATACCAAAAATATTATATCTATCAGATCTCACTCTCGTAAGTGACCCTGAAGGGATTGACAACCCCTAATCGCATTGGTTGTGAGTAGCTATCGTTTTGTGCAGGTACGAGGGACTTGAGCGTGGCCTCCTACTGGATTGATACCTTGGTTCTCAAAAACTGAGGGAAATACTTACACTACTCTGCTGCATCATCCCTTCCTCTTCGGGTAAATCCAACGCAAGCTCAAGAGGTAGCAAGAAGAATTTCTGGCGCCATTGCCGGGGAGTCTACGCAAAAAGTCAACATAGCAAGTACCCATCACAATCCCTATCTCTCGCATTACATTATTTGCCATTTGCCTCTCGTTTTCCTCTCCCCCACTTCACCCTTGCCGTTTTATTCGCCCTCTCTTTCCCAATCTCCTTCTCCTTCTCCTTCTCTTTCTCCGTTTGCCTTTTTCTCGCTTGCCTTTTTGTTTGCTCGTATGGTTGGAATAGTTGTTTATTTATTACTAAACAGAGAACCTAAGATCTATGGATCCTCATCCGCTTGCTAATCTTTTTAAGAGATCCAATTATGATGAACCAATTGCTAGTAAGTTTTGTGCACTAGATTATCTTTATGAAGTTTTGCTTGAAATTCGTGAATCTGAAAATTGTGATGAAGTACTTTATGGAGTAATTCACGATAGATCTTTGAATAAAAAGCATGATTGCAATGATTTTACTATAAACTCTCTTGATGTCAATTGTGCTAATAATATGCAAAACCCTAAGCTTGGGGATGCTAGTTTTGCTATGTCCTCTACTTGTTGCAATGACCATGATTGGGGTGATTCTTCTTATGATATTGAAAATTTATTTAAGCCCCATGATGAATATGAGATTGATAATAGTGTTTGCAAAAGTGGGTTTGTAAGAGTGTCAACTTTAGATCCCACATATTTGGAGAATGTTCAATCTTATGATTTTTTTGATAAAAGTGGGTCTGGAAAGGTCATGACTTTAGTTAATGTTAATCCCACTATTTTGGAAGAGTGTCAAATTTTCATGCATATGGATCGTGTTGAAAATATTTTATGTGATAGCTATTTTGTTGAATTTTATTATGATCATACATATAATTATTATGAGAGAGGAAAATATGGTGGTAGAAATTTTCATGTTACTAAATTACCTCTCGTTATGTTGAGATTGCTATTGTTTCTTTCCGCTTCCTTGCATATGCTAGTTGCTTGCCTTGATAATTTGTTTGCCTATAAGATGCCTATGCATAGGAAGTATGTTAGACTTAGATGTGTTTGTCACGTGTTTTATGATTCTCTCTTTGTGCTTCAATTCCTGTCTTTCATGTGAGCATCATTGAAATATTATGCCTAGCTATAAGGCCTTAAAGAAAAGCGCTTGTTGGGAGATAACCCAATATTTATCCTTGATGTTATTTAATAAATAATTTATTTATCCTATGTTATGGTTGTGTTTTTTTGTGTTTAATTAGTTTTTGTGCCAAGTAGAACCGTTGGGAAGACTTGGGGAAAGTCTTGTTGAACTTGCTGTAAAAAACAGAAACTTTAGCGCTCACGAGAACTGCTGTCATTTTTATTTGAAGGGTGCTATTTAATTAATTCTTTTTGCAGATGATTAACAGATTAATTCCTCACGTACAGCAATTTATTTTAGAATTTTGGGGGTTCCATAAGTTTGCTTTAGTTACAGATTACTACAGACTGTTCTGTTTTTGACAGATTCTGTTTTTCGTGTGTTATTTGCTTATTTTGATGAATCTACGGCTAGTAAAATAGTTTATAATCCATAGAGAAGTTGGAATAAATTAGGTTTAACACCAATATAAATAAATAATTAGTTCATTACAGTACCTTGAAGTGGTCTTTTGTTTTCTTTCTCTAACGGAGCTCACGAGATTTCTATTGAGTTTTGTGTTGTGAAGTTTTCAAGTTTTGGGTGAATTCTTTTGATGGATTATGGAACAAGGAGTGGCAAGAGCCTAAGATGGGTATGCACATGGAACCCCCAATATAATCCAAGGACACCAAAAAGTCAAAGCTTGGGGATGCCCCGGAAGGCATCCCCTCTTTCGTCCACTTCCATCAGTAATTTACTTGGAGCTATATTTTTATTCACCAACATGATATGTGTTTTGCTTGGAGCGTCTTATATTATTTGTGTATTTGTGTTTTAGTATGCCACAATCATCCTTGCTGTACACACCTTTTGAGAGAGCCATACATGAATTAAAATTTGATAGAATACTCTATGTGCTTCACTTATATCTTCTTGAGCTATGTAGTTTTGCTCTATGTGCTTCACTTATATCTTTTGAGTGTTATAATTTTGCTCTATGTGCTTCACTTAGATCTTTTAAGAGCACGGTGGTGAATTTGTTTTAAAGAAACTATTGATCTCTCATGCTTCACTTAAATTATTTTGAGAGTCTCTTAATAGCATGGTAATTTGCTTAATAATAATATGTTTGGTATTCAAGATTTGTCAAACTTTCTTTTGAGTGTGTTGAATACTAAGAAAAGATTGAAGCATGATAATTGTTTTGAGATATGGAGGTGATAATATTAGAGTCATGCTAGTTGAGTAGTTGTGAATTTAAAGAATACTTGTGTTAAAGTTTGTGATTCCCGTAGCATGAACGTATGGTGAACCGTTATGTGATGAAGTCGGAGCATGATTTATTTATTGATTGTCTTCCTTATGAGTGGCGGTCGGGGACGAGTGATGGTCTTTTCCTACAAATCTATCCCCCTAGGAGCATGCGCGTAATACTTTTCTTTGATAACTTCTAGATTTTTGCAATAAGTATATGAGTTCTTTATGACCAATGTTGAGTCCATGGATTATACGCACTCTCACCCTTCCACCTTTGCTAGCCTCTCTAATACCGCACACCTTTCGCCGGTATCATAGACCCACCATATACCTTCCTCAAAAAAGCCACCATACCTACCTATTATGGCATTTCCATAGACATTCCGAGATATATTGCCATGCAACTTTCCACCGTTCCGTTTATCATGACACATTAATCATTGTCATATTGCATATCCTGGTACACCGCCGGAGGCATTCATATAGAGTCATATTTTGTTCTAAGTATCGAGTTGTAATTGTTGAGTTGTAAGAAAAATAAAAGTGTGATGATCATCATTTTTAGAGCATTGTCCCAAGTGAGGAAAGAATGATGGAGACTATGATTCCCCCATAAGTCGGGATGAGACTCCGGACAAAAAATAAATAAAAGAGGCCAAAGAAGCCCAAATAAAAAGAGAAAGAAAAGAGGCCATAAAAAAGAGAAAAGTCCCAAAAAAATGAGAGAAAAAGATAGAAGGGACAATGTTACTATCCTTTTACCACACTTGTGCTTCAAAGTAGCACCATGATCTTCATAGTAGAGAGTCTCTCATGTTATCACTTTCATATACTAGTGGGAATCTTTCATTATAGAACTTGGCTTGTATATTACAATGATGGGCTTCCTCAAATTGCCCTAGGTCTTCATGAGCAAGCAAGTTGGATGCACACCCAATTAGTTTCTTTTTGAGCTTTCATATACTTATAGCTCTAGTGCATCCGTTGCATGGCAATCCCTACTCACTCACATTGATATCTATTGATGGGCATCTCCATAGCCCATTGATACGCCTAGTTGATGTGAGACTATCTTCCCCTCTTTTTGTCTTCTCCACAACCACCATTCTATTCCACCTATAGTGCTATATTCATGGCTCACGCTCATGTATTGCGTGAAGATTGAAAAAGTTTTGAAAAAGTTAGAGTATGAAACAATTGCTTGGCTTGTCATCGGGGTTGTGCATGACTTAAATACTTTGTGTGGTGAAGATAGAGCATAGCCAGACTATATGATTTTGTAGGGATAACTTTCTTTGGCCATGATATTTTGAGAAGACATAATTGCTTTGTAGTATGCTTGAAGTATTATTTTTTATGTCAATATAAACTTTTGTCTTGAATCTTTCAAATATGAATATTCATATCACAATTAAGAAGATTTGCATTGAAATTATGCCAAGTAGCATTCCGCATCAAAAATTCTCTTTTTATCATTTACCTACTCGAGGACGAGCAGGAATTAAGCTTGGGGATGCCTGATACGTCTCCAACGTATCTATAATTTTTGATTGCTCCATGCTATATTATCTACTGTTTTGGAGTATATTGGGCTTTATTTTCCACTTTTATATTATTTTTGGGACTAACCTATTAACCGGAGGCCCAGCCCAGAATTGCCGTTTTTTGCCTATTTCAGTATTTCGGAGAAACAGAATATCAAACGGAGTCCAAACGGAATAAAACCTTCGGGAACATGATTTTCTCACCAAACGTGATCCAGGAGACTTGGACCCTACTCCAAGGAGTCAAAGAGGTGGTCACGAGGGTGGGGGGCGCGCCCACCCCCTAGGGCGCGCCCCCTGCCTCATGGGCCCCTCGGTGCTCCACCGACGTACTCCTTCCTCCTATATATACCTACGTACCCCCAAACGATCGGAACAGGAACCAAAAACCTAATTCCACTGCTGCAACTTTCTGTATCCACGAGATCCCATCTTGGGGCCTGTTCCGGAGCTCCGCCGAAGAGGGTCGTCATCACGGAGGGCTTCTACATCACCATAGCCTCTCCGATGAAGTGTGAGTAGTTTACCTCAGACCTTCGGGTCCATAGTTAGTAGCTAGATGGCTTCTTCTCTCTTTTTGGATCTCAATACAAAGTTCTCCCCCTCTCTTGTGGAGATCTATTCGATGTAATCTTCTTCTTTTTGCGGTGTGTTTGTTGAGACCGATGAATTGTGGGTTTATGATCAAGTCTATCTATGAATAATATTTGAATCTTCTCTGAATTCTTTTATGTATAATTGGTTATCTTTGCAAGTCTCTTCGAATTATCCGTTTGGTTTGGCCAACTAGATTGGTAGTTCTTGCCATGGGAGAAATGCTTAGCTTTGGGTTCGATCTTGCGGTGTCCTTTCCCAGTGATAGAAGGGGCAGCAAGGCACGTATTGCATCGTTGCCATCGAGGATAGCAAGATGGGGTTTATTTCATATTGCATGAATTTATCTCTCTACATCATGTCATCTTGCTTAAAGCATTACTCTGTTTTTAACTTAATACTCTAGAAGCATGCTGGATAGCGGTCGATGAGTGGAGTAATAGTAGTAGATGCAGAATCGTTTCGGTCTACTTGTCACGGACGTGATGCCTATATACATGATCATGCCTAGATATTCTCATAACTATGCTCAATTCTGTCAATTGCTCAATAGTAATTTGTTCACCCACCGTAGAATACTTATGCTCTTGAGAGAAGCCACTAGTGAAACCTATGGCCCCCGGGTCTATTCTCATCATATCAATCTTGAAAGTGCGTTATATCGACTAGAGGGGGGGTGAATAGGCGATTTTTATGAAAGTCTTCAAAACGTGAGAGTTATGAAGACAAACAGTGAGATTATGCCTATTACTAAGCAGCGGAAGTTAGATTACACTAGGCCAGCCATGATCATGTATTCAATAGAGTGAAAGCACAATGACAAACAGCTTCAGTGTAATAAGGATCAGGTAGGAAGAAGTTATGAAGCCAAACAGATCACGCATTCACATTGTGAAGACAAACGATAAAGCAAGCATGCAATGACTTCACAATGAATAACAGTAAGTTAAAGGAAGTGAAGATGAAACCAGTGACACGTTGAAGACAATGATTTGTTGGACCAGTTCCAGTTGCTGTGACAACTGTACGTCTGGTTGGAGCGGCTAGGTATTTAAACCAAAGGACACACAGTCCCGGACACCCAGTCAAGGACACTTAGTCCAAGACACCCAGTCCTCACCGTATTCTCCTTGAACTAAGGTCACACAGACCTCGTCCAATCACTCGTGGTAAGTCTTCAGGCGACTTCCAAACCTTCACAGACTTCGTTCACTGGCAATCCACAATTTCTCTTGGATGCTCAGAACGCGATGCCTAACCGTCTGGAGGATGCACAGTCCTCAAGTGTAATAAGTCTTCAGATCACTCAGACACGAAGACTTAAGTGATGCCCAATTTACTCTGGCTTTGGGTGGTTAGGGCTTTTCTCCTCACTAGGAATTTTTCTTTCAAAGGCTTCGAGGTGGGTTGCTCTCAAACGACAAAAGCCGTGCACTGAAATCTGAGCAGCCAACCGTTTATGGTTGTGGGGTGGGCTATTTATAGCCACTTGGCAACCCGACCTGATTTGTCCGAAATGACCCTGGGTCACTAAGGAACTGACACGTGTTCCAACGGTCAGATTTCGAACTCTCATGGCAACTTTACTTGAGCTGCAAGTAAAGCTGACTTGTCTGACTCTGGACAAGATTTGCTCTCATAGTCTTCGCTCGAAGACATAGGTTTTGAATTAGGCATCACTTCAGTCATTCTGACTGGTTTTCCTGGACCCCACTTAACAGTACGGTGGTTCCTATGACACAACATGAATGAAATAAAACTACGAAGGATCTATGTCTTCGAGTTCCATAAGCTTCATAGGGAGTCTTCTCATGTCATTGTCTTCAATATGAATATCTTCATAAACCACCATTGTCTTCAATGTCTTCGTACATTTTTAGGGGTCATCTCTGGTAGTAAAACCGAATCAGTGAGGGACTTCTACCTGTGTTTTCCTGCAATTCTCACAAACACATTAGTCCCTCAACTAGGTTTGTCGTCAATACTCCAAAACCAACTAGGGGTGGCACTAGATGCACTTACAATCTCCCCCTTTTTGGTGATTGATGACAAACTAGTTGAAGTTTTCAACGGGGAACATAATTTGTGAAATTGTAAAGGAATTGTCTTCATAATTTGTGAAATTGTAAAGGAATTGTCTTCATAAGATGTGCATATGAGTAATTTGCTTCTTGAATGCAAATGCACATGGCAGGTTGTACTTGTGGAGATCCACTTCAACTTATGATGACAATCCACTATGCATGTGAAAGTATATGAAGATAATGACATGCATAATGGAAAATGGACGTCTGCAGTATGAGATGAGTGCGGAATTTATCGTCGCACATGCGGAATTTATCTTCGCAAAACGGAGTGACAAACAGGTAGCAGACGACCATCAAGGCTAAGTGTTACAACTCAATGAAGCAAATGTAGCAAAAACGGGAGTTGTAAGCACGAAGCAAAATGTAGCAAAATATGAAGGCACCCGCCCATAGTGACCCGCTTGAAGACTATAAACATCATATGCTTCTCCCCCTTTTGTCAGTGATGACCAAAAAGGTTTGAAGACATAGAGGTTTCTACGCGTTCCCAGGCGCAGCAGGGTCGATGGAGTTGTTTGGTGGCGGTGCAGACGAGCTTGGTGCAGATTCGACGCGCGTTGAAGCAGGTGGAGATGATGTTGCGTCGTCTTCTTCTTCAATAATCCGGGCAGACACGGTGGCAGCAGAAGAAGAGAACTCTGACTCTTCAAGTGATGGTGTGCTTCGCATCACAACTCTTCTTAGAGGCGTGGTGTCAAATTTGAATCTCTCTTTGAAGCCATCCTCGTGCAGGTCAGCTTCAGTGCACATCATGGTGAGGCCTTTCCAAGTGCGGCGACAGGTCTCGTGTGCGACAAATGCATTCTTGGTTGCCAGATTTCTGATGCGATTGACGTCTTGCATGATGCTTCTCATCTGCCTCTTGAGCCAGTCGTGATGCCTATCTTGCTTTTGGTGAAGAGCCACAAGAAGCTCTCGGTCACTGAGTGAACGAGCGCGCTTCTTGGGTCTCTTTGCAGCTGTGCTGTTAGTGGCTTCGGTTGATGCAGGAGCACGTGTGGTGCCAGCCATTGGATACACTCGGGAGAGAGCTTCAACACCTTCAATATTTTGAGTGAAGCTCTGGTGTTCTGCATTCTGAAGACTTAATGGTTGCTTGGCAGTCTCTGGATATATTGCTTCATCAGATGTGTCCACATCTGGCAAAAATATCCTATGGTTGCGGGCTGAGGGTTGATAGGAGATTGCAGAGTGAAGCTTGATCAGTCTCATAACCCATGGAGCATAGAACTTCAATCCAAACAATTCTGAGGCAGACGCTGCAAGTTGACGGATGAAGAGATCTGTGCGTTGAAGCATTTGCCATGAAGAATGCAGAAGATGAGAGTCTTCATTGCACCATCAATCGTTGCATATCGAGAGTGTCCCTTTACGGGACAGAGAGTCCGCCTTATGATGTGATATATTGTTCTGGGCAGGTACTCTAAGTCTTCAACAAAGAACCTAGTTGGATAGGGTGCATTTGGAGGCAATGGCTTCATCATTGAGAGCATCTGACTCATATCTGGCTCAGGACGTTGAAATATGCTCTCAATTGCTTCAGCATGGAGTTGGCAGCCTTCTTCAAAGAATTCGCCAGGAGTGGGAAGGCCGGTAAGCTCAATTATGTCGAAAGCATTGGCTTCATGATGGACATTGCCGGTCATCCACTCCAGGACCCATGTCTTCGGATCTTTGTTATAGCCTTTGATATGCAGGGTGGCATAGAACTGGAGCAGAAGCTCTTCGTTCCAGTGCTCTTCATCGGTGATAAACGGCAGCAGACCCACTTGCTTGAAGCAATCCAGTGCTTCTTCCAGACCAGGCAGACCAGCAACAGCTTCAACCTCAAGGCGCTTGTGAGGAAAGATGCGGCCTTGGTTGTATAGGATGCATGAATAATAGCTGCGTTGTTGATGGCTCCAGAACCTATCTGATACAATCCGTTCCCTTGAATACGGGTTCTTGGAGCTGTTGAAAAACGTGTTGTCTGCCCTGAAGCTGTTGATGTTGAAGGAGCCAGGAGCTGATGCAGGACCTGGGAACCTTGGCAGTCGTGGGATCGGCTTCTGGACCTGGGGCCTGTGCACAATATGATAATTGAATTGTGGACCGGCAGCAGACTCAGCCAATATGGGCATCCAGTTCCCGCTATTGGTTATTGACCAGAGAGGTGTCTCGGTCATGTCTACATAGTTCTCGAACCCGTAGGGTCCGCACGCTTAACGTTCGTTGACGATATAGTACTATATGGGTTATGTATGTTGGTGACCGAATGTTGTTTGGAGTACGGGATGAGATCACGGACATGACGAGAAACTCCGGAATGGTCCGAAGATAAAGTTTGATATATGGGATAATAGTGTTTGGTCACCGGAAGGGTTCCGGAATTCACCGGAAGGGGTTCCGGATGTTTTCCGAAATGTTTGGGCACGAGAACACTTTATTTGGGCCAAAGGGGAAAGCCCACAAGGTTTTTGAAAAGCGCAAACGGAAGTTTTGCAGAGTCCAGGGGCCAGACGCCAGGGTCCCTGGCGTCTGGGTCCAGACGCCGGGAGCCCTAGCGTCTGGCCCTGGAGTCCGAGAAGCACTCTTGCCTTTCGGGTGAAACAGACTTTGTGGAGGCTTTTACTCCAAGTTTCGACCCCAAGGCTCAACATATAAATAGAGGGGTAGGGATAGCACCCAAGACACATAAAGAAACACCAAGCCGTGTGCCGGCAACCCCGTCCCCTCTAGTTTATCCTGTGTCCTAGTTTTCGTAGTGCTTAGGCGAAGCCCTGCGGAGATTGTTCTTCACCAACACCGTCACCTCGCCGTCGTGCTACCGGAACTCATCTACCACTTCGCCCCTCTTGCTAGATCGAGAAGGCGAGAACGTCACCGAGCCAAACGTGTGCAGAACTCGGAGGTGCCGTGCTTTCGGTACTTGGATCGGTCGGATCGTGAAGACATATGACTACATCAACCGCGTTGATATAACGCTTCCGCGAACGGTCTACAAGGGTATGTAGACAACACTCTTCCCTCTCATTGCTATGCATCACCATGATCTTGCGTGTGCGTAGAATTTTTTTGAAATTACTACGTTCCCCAATAGGTAACTAGGCCTTTAGATCTTGATGTGGCTGTAGAGTGATTTGACTTGACCAAAAAATAGGCGCCTATCAAATAATTGACCCTTAATATATGATGTTATTTCTTTATCATAGTTCTTTTTTTTGCTAGCATGATGTAGTGACATGTATTACAGGCCATTACCGTATTTTTTTAATTACAAGTATCATGATGAATTTCTCTTATTGCTTGGTTTTACTTTGGATTTAGCCAACAAGTGTGTGGGGGCATGAGTGTGTGCGGGCATGAGTGTGCGCGCGCAAGCATTCTAGTTTTTCATCTAAGTCAATTTCATTTGTAGTTTCTCTTCTGCTTAAAATATCTCCAAAAGACGATGTAGATCTATACATAACCGGCTTTTTACATCACGAAGGCCTAAAAACAGTGCTCTAATAGATGATGTAGATGTAAACTACCTGTTTCTCTGTTCTCTATCAAATCATAGAAAATAATTGTATTTTTAATAAAACAAATATTCACAATTTTTGCAGGTTATCTTCCGAGCACAATATGGGTATGTATGTGGTCCTTACTACGCCATGCGAAAGTACGGGAGCTTATGATATCTGGATGCAACCAATGAACTCCGGAGGTTACCCTCCTTTTGTAAAAATAGATAAATATCAAATGCTTCGGAGGCTTAAGGAGATCATCTCTTTCTTCATCTTGAATAAATATCAAATGTGGAGGATGACATTGTGTGAAAACATACCCTGAGTGGCCACTACTCGGCGGAGTCTGCCTAAGGTACAATTCTTGGGTACCATAAGCTCCCCAAGGATGCACACAGTTTGGAAGGCTTGGCCCCATCGAAGGTCAAGTTCTCCACGTGGTTGGCCATGCAAAATAGGATAAGGACGGTGGATAGGTTGGCCAAAAGGGGATGGCGAAACTGTTTCATATGCCCTCCATGCAAACATGAGCAAGAATTTGTTGATCGTCTTTTCTTCAAATGTCGGTTCTCCCTTCGGCTCTAGGGGATGCTCAAAGATTGGTTGCAGCTTGAATACTTGGACATCGCTGCCTGGCACCTGGAGCGCTCCATCACAGATTGGTGGATTGGCATGTCCGACGCTTCCGTCCCAAGTAGGAAGGCCATGGCCTCGCTCACACTGCTCACCTCGTGGGCAATATGGAACAAGAGGAATGCAAGAGTCATCCACCACAGGAGCACCCCACTGATGATCCTTCTTGCCAACATAGAAAGCGAAGCAAAGGTTTGGGTCTCCACATGGGCAAAAAGATGGCGGGTCCTATTTCGCGCTTAAGCGCCCGTTCGCAAACGGACACCTGAAGTGCTGGGCGGGCCCAATAGCGTTTTCCTTCTTCTTAGTTTTAATCAACAAAAGGCACATTAATGGTGATTCGAACCCACGTCCTCCCTCACCAAGTACCACAAGTGTAACCACCACGCCGTCACGCGGGATCTTTTAAGATTGAACTTTTGCTTTCTTTTATTCTTTCTTTTCCCTTTTCCCTTTTACATTTTTTTGTTTTTTGTTTTATATTTTTTCTTATTCCTAGTTCGATGAATTGTTTGAAAATACGTGAACTTTCCTTTAAATCGATGAACTTTTTTTGAAATCGATGAACTTTTTTAGATTTGTGAACTTTTTTTTTCAAATTTGATGAACTTTTTTCAAAAATCGATGAACTCTTTTCAAATTTGATAAACTTTTTTCAACATCGATAAACTTATTCCAAATTTGAATACCTTTTTTCAAATCTGTTGAACTTTTTTGAAAATTTCATGAACTTTTGTTCAAAATCCGTGAAGATTTTGAATTCATATTTTTTTGTTTTTTATATAAATCAACGTGAACAAAGTTATCTATACTATGTTAATGTTTGTGCTAAAAGAGGGGTCTAATACGATTATTTCCTACTAATGGGCAACAAAGTGAGCCTAGTCTCTAGTGGTGAAGGCTCGAATTTGTTGATTTTGGCGTGCAGAGATCGATTTCCACTGGGCCCATGCATGGGCCTAGTCCAGGTCAAGTGAATGCTGTCCACACATGCCTACCCTGCACAAGTCCAGCCAGAGCAATCTCCTTGTTCTAAAAAAAAAGAAGCTAGAACAATCTCCTAGAAAAGGACATGACCATAAGCATGCATGAATAGGAGTGCCTTGACACTATCCCGTGGTGCAAATGCAGAGACAGGTCACTCGATAGAATCCACATCGATCGAGAGCTCTCATGGGATAGGCCGGTACCCGCAGCTACAGTAAAAGGACAACGAGGGACCGCTGGTCGGAGAAATGGACGGTGGGAGCAGAAGCCGATCGACCAGCTGTGACAAACTGACAATGCCGTGCACCCGCCTAGCTAAGCTAAGAAAATGTGACAAGTCCAAAGTTCCAGCCACGGCTTTGCTACCCGGCACGTAATAGGACAAGCAGAGCGTGATCAATTCATTCGCACTGGCTTTTTTTGTTTTCTCATATAAGAAGATTCACGCATGATGACACGACACCTCAGTTGGGCTGGACCAAGGGAAGAGGGGTGAAGGCTGGGTGACACCTCAGTTCCCAAATTAAAAGCTCTCCAATGCCCCTGGAAATATCAGCTGAGCCGTCCGCGAGTAAATGTACGACTCTAACTCTCACGGGAGTGTATCTACGGACCGAGATCCAGTGCCTCGCCAGAGCCAAGTTACGGCGTGCCTCGCCCCCTGTATCCATCGTCCAAATCAATCGGACGGCTAGCTCCGTTTCACAGCCAAACGACACATACACGCAGATAGACTGACAGAAAGACAGCTTCGCGAGTTCTGTTTGGGGGAGCAGGGGAAATTGCGCGGGACAGCTTCGCGGGCTCTCCCAGCAGAGGAAATTTGCGCGAGCTGGGTACCGGGCACCGCTCTCCCGCCGCCGCCGCCGTGGGAAAGGGAGTGGACCAAGCTCCGGCGGCGGCCATCGAAGACAATGCCATCAGCAGCTTCCTCCGCCGCCACTCCAGACTCCTCCGCCTCGCCACCTCCGACAGGCTCCGACTGCTCCATGCGCCAACTCCCTCCGCTCCCCCCGACCCCTCCTAGAATCCCCTCTGTCTAGCCGTTGTGCCCCCTCCGTCTGTGCTGCTGGTAGCTGATGAAGCTATGTATCTAGGGTAGGGTCATGGACCTGTCCAGCATACCCTCCCCGAGGACATCTTTACAAAGAATCAGAAGCAGTCAAAGAGAAAATATCATCCACTCGACCATGAAGATGTGCTCACTCGACTTCCTTGAAGACACTTGACCACCTTGAAGACACTCGACCACCAAAAGATGAGGAACTCTCCACTCTGCAACGGTTAAGACTTAAACCATAGCATTATGAGCATTTATGACATTTACTGTAGACGTTACCTGTAACGCCTTTCCTTTATGAGCATTGAACTCTGTGTAACGGAGGGGAGCTGGGGTCCTGGCGCACTCTATATAAGCCACCTCCCTCCTCTGGGACAAGGGTTTGCACTTTTGTAAACACACACACACGTATAATCCAGTCGACCGCCTCAGGGCACCGAGACGTAGGGCTGTTACTTCCTCCGAGAAGGGCCTGAACTCGTAAAACTCGTGCGTACAACTACTCCATAGCTAGAATCTTGCCTCCTCATACCTACCCCCATTCTACTGTCAGTCTTAGATCCACGACAGTTGGCGCCCACCGTAGGGCAGGTGTCTTAGCGACTTATTGGAGAAGTTGCAATTTTTCCGATCCCCATCATCATGGTTCCAGGAGGAGGTTTGGCTGAGGGCCGCGAGATCCGTCTCGGCGCGCTCGTGTTTGTCGCCGACGACTCCGCTGGCTTCAGGAGGCACCACTCGACGTCGATGCGCTCCCCGCCCGCGGGGCAACGCACTTTCGCGTGTGCGTCCGCGGCGTCCTCCTGCGGCAACCGTCGACCCAGTACCAGTCGACTCCTACGGCTTTCCCCCTCCCTGCGACCCGCCGGAACAAGCGCACCGGCCGGTCGAGGGTTCAACGGTGGGTGAAGCATGCGGTGGCCCGCCAGTCGGCCACCCCTCAAGTCGCGGTGCTCGAGCCCGACGAGTCTCTCTACGGCCTGTTCGATCTGTCGACTGGCTCCGTAGAGACTGCATCCGAGTGCGGCAGCAATGACTCGGCAGCGGAAGTCCTGATGGTCAATGGACCACGCGGTCCTCCTGGCTTCGATCGTGAAGACGAAGGTGACGGGAACGGCGATCCGTCGCGCGTTCACGAGGAGTACCGCCCCGAACCTCTCTCCTGGCAGCAGAGAGAAGAACTTCGTCGCCGAAACATGGATGCCCTGCATACTCCTATCGTTGGAGAAATGCTCGAGGCCCAGGCCTTGGAACATGCTCGCTTGGCCAATCTGGCTGAGCGCACTCGGCTGGAGAACCTACAGCACGCACTCGACGATCGCGCTCGTCAACGTGCTCCTGATTCTAGCCAACGCCAACTTTTTCCACCTCCGGCTCAGGTATACCGAACACCGATCCAAAACCTAGCAGCTGCGGCCCGGATAGCAGAGTCGATTCAACCTTCCCAGTCAGAAGTTGGTCGAGGTCTGGCGCAGATTAGGGCCTTGCTCCGGGCAGCAGGAGAGCAGAATACGGCCGTGTCTCAGTCGCGGGATAGGATCCATAGCAGATCTGTGGTCACAGATACGGTCCAGTCGGCCCATAGCCCGAGATCGCCCCCGAGGCGTGAGGGACGTGGAGAGCGGTGTGATCAGTACAGAAACCAGGAGCAGTATGATCGTCGAGCCGATCGCGATGGTCGCCGTCGAGTGCCCACACCTCCTCCAAGGAGTGGGTCGTACGTGTCGCGGCCACACGAAGACAGGCGCCCTAACAGCGTCGGAAGAGGTATTCCAGTCGACCCCAGGGAGCCAGGTTTTGATGCGAGATCTATTCTCGTACAAGGCTTGGTTGACAGAAACAGAGCTCACCGAGATGGCCATGATAGAGGCCCGCAAACCAGCAACAGGGTGCATGTCTCTGGCCCAGAGTGCTTCAGCAGAGCTATCAGAGCCGCAATGATTCCCCCCAACTCCAGGTTGGCGACTGGAGTCAGTAAGTTCACCGGAGAGTCCAAGCCTGACACCTGGCTCGAAGACTACCGAGTGGCTGTCCAGATTGGTGGCGGAAATGATGAGGTGGCCATGAAACACCTTCCTCTGATGTTGGAGGGCTCGGCTAGGGCATGGCTGAATCAGTTGGCGCCTGGCAGTATCTATACTTGGGAAGATCTCGCCCGAGTGTTTGTCAGAACGTTTGAGGGTACTTGAAAGCGGCCAGCAGGTTTGACGGAATTACAATGTTGCGTCCAGAAACCGAATGAAACTTTGAGATATTATATCCAGAGGTGGATCACCTTGCACCACACGGTGGAAGATGTGTCTGATCATCAGGCAATTTGTGCTTTCAAGGAAGGCATCAGGTACCGAGAGTTGAATCTGAAATTCGGTCGGACAGGGAACATGACTTTGACTCGGATGATGGAAATCGCCACCAAGTATGCCAATGGTGAAGAGGAGGAGCGACTGCGGAGCGGCAAGCACAAGGCAGTCGCCCACGAAGCCGGAGGAGGAAACTCCAGTCGAAAACAAAAACGCAAGGCCGAACCAGCTGCTCCGGGTGAGGCCTTGGCTGTGGTTCAAGGAAAGTTTAAGGGGAAGCCCAAAGGGCCGTGGAACCCCAAGAAAGTAAAATATCAAGATGGAAATGACGTGTTGGATCTGCCGTGCCATATCCACACCAAAATGTTGGAAATATGCCCTAGAGGCAATAATAAAAGCATTATTATTATATTTCCTTGTTCATGATAATTGTCTTTATTCATGCTATAATTGTGTTATCCGGAAATCGTAATACATGTGTGAATAACAGACACCAACATGTCCCTAGTGAGCCTCTAGTTGACTAGCTCGTTGATCAACAGATAGTCATGGTTTCCTGACTATGGACACTGGATGTCATTGATAACGAGATCACATCATTGGGAGAATGATGTGATGGACAAGACCCAATCCTAAACATAGCACAAGATCGTATAGTTCGTTTGCTAGAGTTTTCCAATGTCAAAGTATCTTTTCCTTAGACCATGAGATCATGTAACTCCCGGATACCGTAGGAGTGCTTTGGGTATGCCAAACGTCACAACGTAACTGGGTGACTATAAAGGTAGACTACGGGTATCTCCGAAAGTGTCTGTTGGGTGACATGGATCAAGACTGGGATTTGTCACTCCGTATGACGGAGAGGTATCACTGGGCCCACTCGGTAATGCATCATCATAATGAGCTCAGAGTGACCAAGTGTTTGGTCACGGGATCATGCATTACGGTACGAGTAAAGTGACTTGCCGGTAACGAGATTGAACGAGGTATTGGGATACCGACGATCGAATCTCGGGCAAGTAACATATCGATAGACAAAGGGAATAGCGTACGGGATTGATTAAATCCTCGACATCGTGGTTCATCCGATGAGATCATCGTGGAGCATGTGGGAGCCAACATGGGTATCCAGATCCCGCTGTTGGTTATTGACCGGAGAGTCGTCTCGGTCATGTCTGCTTGTCTCCCGAACCCGTAGGGTCTACACACTTAAGGTTCGGTGACGCTAGGGTTATGAAGATATGTATATGCAGAAACCCGAATGTTGTTCGGAGTCCCGGATGAGATCCCGGACATCACGAGGAGTTCCGGAATGGTCCGGAGGTAAAGAATTATATATAGGAAGTGCTATTTCGGGCATCGGGACAAGTTTCGGGGTTATCGGTATTGTACCGGGACCACCGGAGGGGTCCCGTGGGCCCACCGGGTGGGGCCACCTGACCCGGGGGGCCACATGGGCTGTAGGGGGTGCGCCTTGGCCTAGATGGGCCAAGGGCACCAGCCCCTATAGGCCCATGCGCCTAGGGTTTCCACCATGGAAGAGTCCATGTGGTGGAAGGCACCCCTAGGTGCCTTGGGGGGGAGGGAAACCTCCCCTTGGCCGCCGCCCCCCCTAGTAGATCTCATCTACTAGGGCTGGCGCCCCCTGGCACCCCTATATATAGTGGGGGGGAGAGGAGGGATTTCACACCAGCCCCTGGCGCCTCCATCTCCCCCCGTTACGTCTCTCCCTCGTAGTCTCGGCGAAGCCCTGCTGCTGTGACGCCCTGCATCCACCACCACGCCGTCGTGCTGTTGGATCTTCATCAACCTCTCCTTCCCCCTTGATGGATCAAGAAGGAGGAGACGTCTCCCGTCCCGTACGTGTGTTGAACACGGAGGTGCCGTCCGTTCGGCGCTGGTCATCGGTGATTTGAATCACGTCGAGTACGACTACATCATCACCGTTCTTTTGAACGCTTCCGCTCGCGATCTACAAAGGTATGTAGATGCATCTAATCACTCGTTGCTAGATGAACTCTTAGATGATCTTGGTGAAACGAGTAGGAAAATTTTTGTTTTCTGCAACGTTCCCCAACAGTGGCATCATGAGCTAGGTATATGCGTAGTTCTTCTTGCGCGAGTAGAACACAATTTGTTGTGGGCGTAGATTTGTCAACTTTCTTGCCGTTACTAGTCTTTTCTTGCTTCAGCGGTATTGTGGGATGAAGCGGCCCGGACCAACCTTACACGTACGCTTACGTGAGACCGGTTCCACCGACTAACATGCACTAGTTGCATAAGGTGGCTGGCGGGTGTCTGTCTCTCCTACTTTAGTTGGAGCGGAATCGATGAACAGGGTCCTTATGAAGGGTAAATAGAAGTTGACAAATCACGTTGTGGCTTTAACGTAGGTAAGAAGACGTTCTTGCTAGAACCCTAATTCAGCCACGTAAAACTTGCAACAACAATTAGAGGACGTCTAACTTGTTTTTGCAGCAAGTGGTTTGTGATATGATATGGCCAAAGTTGTGATGAATGATGAATGATCTATATGTGATGTATGAGATGTTCATGCTATTGTAATAGGATTCACGACTTGCATGTCGATGAGTATGACAACCGACAGGAGCCATAGGAGTTGTCTTTATTCTTTTATATGACTTGCGTGTCATCGAGAAACGCCATGTAAATTACTTTACTTTATTGCTAAACGCGTTAGCCATAGTAGTAGAAGTAATAGTTGGCGAGCAACTTCATGGAGACACGATGATGGAGATCATGATGATGGAGATCATGGTGTCAAGCCGGTGACAAGATGATCATGGAGCCCCAAGATGGAGATCAAAGGAGCTATGTGATATTGGCCATATCATGTCACGTTTATTATTTGATTGCATGTGATGTTTATCATGTTTTGCATCTTGTTTACTTAGAACGACGGTAGTAAATAAGGTGATCCCTCATACTAATTTCAAGAAGTGTTCCCCCTAACTGTGCACCGTTGCGACAGTTTGCTGTTTCAAAACACCACGTGATGATCGGGTGTTTTATTCAGACGTTCACATACAACGGGTGTAAGACAGATTTACACATGCAAACACTTAGGTTGACTTGACGAGCCTAGCATGTACAGACATGGCCTCGGAACACAGAAGACCGAAAGGTCGAGCATGAGTTGTATAGAAGATACGATCAACATGAAGATGTTCACCGATGTTGACTAGTCCGTCTCACGTGATGATCGGACACGGTCTAGTTTAACTCGGATCATGTAATACTTAGATGACTGGAGGGATGTCTAATCTAAGTGGGAGTTCACTAATAATTTGATTAGTTGAACTTAATTATCATGAACTTAGTCTAAAATCTTTGCAATATGTCTTGTAGATCAAATGGCCAACGTAGTCCTCAACTTCAACGCGTTCCTAGAGAAAACTAAGCTGAAAGACGATGGCAGCAACTATACGGACTGGGTCCGGAACCTGAGGATCATCCTCATAGCTGCCAAGAAAGATTATGTCCTACAAGCACCGCTTGGTGACGCACCCGTTCTCCCTGCAGAACAAGATGTTATGAACGCTTGGCAGGCACGTTCTGATGACTACTCCCTCGTTCAGTGCGGCATGCTTTACAGCCTAGAGCCGGGGCTCCAAAAGCGTTTTGAGAGACATGGAGCATATGAGATGTTCGAAGAGCTGAAAATGGTTTTCCAAGCTCATGCCCGGGTCGAGAGATATGAAGTCTCCGACAAATTCTTCAGCTGTAAGATGGAGGAAAACAGTTCTGTCAGTGAGCACATACTCACTATGTCTGGGTTGCATAACCGCTTGACTCAGCTGGGAGTTAATCTCCCGGATGATGCGGTCATTGACAGAATCCTCCAGTCGCTTCCACCAAGCTACAAGAGCTTTGTGATGAACTTCAATATGCAGGGGATGGAAAAGACCATTCCTGAAGTATTGGATATGCTGAAATCAGCAGAGGTAGAAGTCAGGAAGGAACATCAAGTGTTGATGGTCAATAAAACCACTAAGTTCAAGAAAGGCAAGGGTAAAAAGAACTTCAAGAAGGACGGCAAGGAGGTTGCCGCGCCCGGCAAGCAAGCTGCCGGGAAGAAGCCAAAGAATGGACCCAAGCCCGAGACTGAGTGCTTTTATTGCAAGGGAAGCGGTCACTGGAAGCGGAACTGCCCTAAGTACTTAGCGGATAAGAAGGCCGGCAAAACAAAAGGTATATGTGATATACATGTAATTGATGTGTACCTTACTAGTGCCCGTAGTAGCTCCTGGGTATTTGATACCGGTGCAGTTGCTCACATTTGTAACTCAAAGCAGGGGCTGCGGAATAAGCGGAAACTGGCAAAGGACGAGGTGACGATGCGCGTCGGGAATGGTTCCAAGGTCAATGTGATCGCCGTCGGCACGCTACCTCTGCATCTCCCTTCGGTATTAGTTTTAAACCTTAATAATTGTTATTTAGTACCAGCTTTGAGCATGAACATTGTATCGGGATCTCGTTTAATTCGAGATGGCTACTCTTTTAAATCTGAGAATAATGGTTGTTCCATTTTTATGAGAGATATGTTTTGTGGTCATGCTCCTATGGTGAATGGTTTGTTCTTTATGAATCTCGAACGTGATGCTACACATGTTCATAATGTGAGTACCAAAAGAAGTAAGGTTGATAATGATAGTCCCACATACCTGTGGCACTGCCGCCTTGGTCACATAGGTGTCAAACGCATGAAGAAGCTCCATGCTGATGGACTTTTAGAGTCTCTTGATTATGAATCATTTGACACATGCGAACCATGCCTTATGGGTAAAATGACCAAGACTCCGTTCTCAGGAACAATGGAGCGAGCAACCGACTTATTGGAAATCATACATACTGATGTGTGCGGTCCAATGAGTGTTGAGGCTCGCGGTGGCTATCGTTATGTTCTCACCCTCACTGATGATTTAAGTAGGTATGGGTATATCTACTTAATGAAACACAAGTCTGAAACCTTTGAAAAGTTCAAGGAATTTCAGAGTGAGGTTGAAAATCAACGTGACAGGAAAATCAAGTTTCTACGATCAGATCGTGGAGGAGAATACTTGAGTCACGAGTTTGGCACACACTTAAGAAAATGTGGAATAGTTTCACACCTCACGCCGCCTGGAACACCTCAGCGTAATGGTGTGTCCGAACGTCGTAATCGCACTCTATTAGATATGGTGCGATCTATGATGTCTCTTACCGATTTACCGCTATCTTTTTGGGGCTATGCTTTAGAGACTGCCGCATTCACTTTAAATAGGGCTCCATCGAAATCCGTTGAGACGACACCGTATGAATTATGGTTTGGGAAGAAACCTAAGCTGTCGTTTCTAAAAGTTTGGGGATGCGATGCTTATGTCAAGAAACTTCAACCTGAAAAGCTCGAACCCAAGTCGGAAAAATGCGTCTTCATAGGATACCCAAAAGAAACTATTGGGTACACCTTCTACCTCAGATCCGAAGGCAAGATCTTTGTTGCCAAGAATGGGTCCTTTCTGGAGAAAGAGTTTCTCTCGAAAGAAGTAAGTGGGAAGAAAGTAGAGCTTGATGAAGTATTACCTCTTGAACCGGAAAATGGCGCAACTCAAGAAAATGTTCCTGAGGTGCCTGCACCGACTAGAGAGGAAGTTGGTGACAATGATCAAGATACTTCTAATCAAGCCCCTACTGAAATTCGAAGCTCCACAAGGACACGTTCCGCACCAGAGTGGTACGGCAACCCTGTCTTGGAAATCATGCTGTTAGACAACGGTGAACCTTCGAACTATGAAGAAGCGATGGCGGGCCCGGATTCCGACAAATGGCTGGAAGCCATGAAATCCGAGATAGGATCCATGTATGAAAACAAAGTATGGACTTTGACTGACTTGCCCGTTGAGCGGCGAGCCATAGAAAATAAATGGATCTTTAAGAAGAAGACAGACGCGGATGGTAATGTGACCATCTATAAAGCTCGGCTTGTCGCTAAGGGTTATCGACAAGTTCAAGGGGTTGACTACGATGAGACTTTCTCACCGATAGCGAAGCTGAAGTCCGTCCGAATCATGTTAGCAATTGCCGCATTCTATGATTACGAAATATGGCAAATGGACGTCAAAACGGCATTCCTTAATGGTTTCCTTAAGGAAGAATTGTATATGATACAGCCAGAAGGTTTTGTCGATCCTAAGAATGCTGACAAAGTGTGCAAGCTCCAACGCTCGATTTATGGGCTGGTGCAAGCATCTTGGAGTTGGAACATTCGCTTTGATGAGATGATCAAAGCGTTTGGGTTTACACAGACTTATGGAGAAGCCTGCGTTTACAAGAAAGTGAGTGGGAGCTCTGTAGCATTTCTCATATTATATGTAGATGACGTACTTTTGATGGGAAATGATATAGAACTCTTGGACAGCATCAAGGCCTACTTGAATAAAAGTTTTTCAATGAAGGACCTTGGAGAAGCTGCTTATATATTAGGCATCAAAATCTATAGAGATAGATCGAGACGCCTCATAGGTCTTTCACAAAGCACATACCTTGATAAGATATTGAAGAAGTTCAATATGGATCAATCCAAGAAGGGGTTCTTGCCTGTGTTGCAAGGTATGAAATTGAGCTCAGCTCAATGTCCGACCACGGCAGAAGATATAGAAGAGATGAGCGTCATCCCCTATGCCTCAGCCATAGGTTCTATTATGTATGCCATGCTGTGTACCAGACCTGATGTAAACCTTGCCGTAAGTTTGGTAGGAAGGTACCAAAGTAATCCCAGCAAGGAACACTGGACAGCGGTCAAGAATATCCTGAAGTACCTGAAAAGGACTAAGGAAATGTTTCTCGTTTATGGAGGTGACGAAGAGCTCGTCGTAAAGGGTTACGTCGACGCTAGCTTCGACACAGATCTGGATGACTCTAAGTCACAAACCGGATACGTGTATATTTTGAATGGTGGGGCAGTAAGCTGGTGCAGTTGCAAGCAAAGCGTCGTGGCGGGATCTACATGTGAAGCGGAGTACATGGCAGCCTCGGAGGCAGCGCATGAAGCAATATGGGTGAAGGAGTTCATCACCGACCTAGGAGTCATACCCAATGCGTCGGGGCCGATCAAGCTCTTCTGTGACAACACTAGAGCTATTGCACTTGCCAAGGAGCCCAGGTTTCACAAGAAGACAAGGCACATCAAGCGTCGCTTCAACTCCATTCGTGAAAATGTTCAAGATGGAGACATAGAGATTTATAAAGTACATACGGACCTGAATATAGCAGATCCGTTGACTAAACCTCTCCCTAGAGCAAAACATGATCAACACCAGAATTCCATGGGTGCTCGATTCATCACAATGTAACTAGATTATTGACTCTAGTGCAAGTGGGAGACTGTTGGAAATATGCCCTAGAGGCAATAATAAAAGCATTATTATTATATTTCCTTGTTCATGATAATTGTCTTTATTCATGCTATAATTGTGTTATCCGGAAATCGTAATACATGTGTGAATAACAGACACCAACATGTCCCTAGTGAGCCTCTAGTTGACTAGCTCGTTGATCAACAGATAGTCATGGTTTCCTGACTATGGACACTGGATGTCATTGATAACGAGATCACATCATTGGGAGAATGATGTGATGGACAAGACCCAATCCTAAACATAGCACAAGATCGTATAGTTCGTTTGCTAGAGTTTTCCAATGTCAAAGTATCTTTTCCTTAGACCATGAGATCGTGTAACTCCCGGATACCGTAGGAGTGCTTTGGGTATGCCAAACGTCACAACGTAACTGGGTGACTATAAAGGTAGACTACGGGTATCTCCGAAAGTGTCTGTTGGGTGACATGGATCAAGACTGGGATTTGTCACTCCGTGGAGAGGTATCACTGGGCCCACTCGGTAATGCATCATCATAATGAGCTCAGAGTGACCAAGTGTCTGGTCACGGGATCATGCATTACGGTACGAGTAAAGTGACTTGCCGGTAACGAGATTGAACGAGGTATTGGGATACCGACGATCGAATCTCGGGCAAGTAACATATCGATAGACAAAGGGAATAGCGTACGGGATTGATTAAATCCTCGACATCGTGGTTCATCCGATGAGATCATCGTGGAGCATGTGGGAGCCAACATGGGTATCCAGATCCCGCTGTTGGTTATTGACCGGAGAGTCGTCTCGGTCATGTCTGCTTGTCTCCCGAACCCGTAGGGTCTACACACTTAAGGTTCGGTGACGCTAGGGTTATGAAGATATGTATATGCAGAAACCCGAATGTTGTTCGGAGTCCCGGATGAGATCCCGGACATCACGAGGAGTTCCGGAATGGTCCGGAGGTAAAGAATTATATATAGGAAGTGCTATTTCGGGCATCGGGACAAGTTTCGGGGTTATCGGTATTGTACCGGGACCACCGGAGGGGTCCCGTGGGCCCACCGGGTGGGGCCACCTGACCCGGGGGGCCACATGGGCTGTAGGGGGTGCGCCTTGGCCTAGATGGGCCAAGGGCACCAGCCCCTATAGGCCCATGCGCCTAGGGTTTCCACCATGGAAGAGTCCATGTGGTGGAAGGCACCCCTAGGTGCCTTGGGGGGAAGGGAAACCTCCCCTTGGCCGCCGCCCCCCCTAGTAGATCTCATCTACTAGGGCCGGCGCCCCCCTGGCACCCCTATATATAGTGGGGGGGAGAGGAGGGATTTCACACCAGCCCCTGGCGCCTCCATCTCCCCCCGTTACGTCTCTCCCTCGTAGTCTCGGCGAAGCCCTGCTGCTGTGACGCCCTGCATCCACCACCACGCCGTCGTGCTGCTGGATCTTCATCGACCTCTCCTTCCCCCTTGCTGGATCAAGAAGGAGGAGACGTCTCCCGTCCCGTACGTGTGTTGAACACGGAGGTGCCGTCCGTTCGGCGCTGGTCATCGGTGATTTGAATCACGTCGAGTACAACTACATCATCACCGTTCTTTTGAACGCTTCCGCTCGCGATCTACAAAGGTATGTAGATGCATCTAATCACTCGTTGCTAGATGAACTCCTAGATGATCTTGGTGAAACGAGTAGGAAAATTTTTGTTTTCTGCAACGTTCCCCAACACAAAAAAGACGAAGAAGGTAATTTTATTTACCCGAAGCATACCACTCGACAGTGTCGGCTCCTGATCCAACAGTTCCGAGAGAAACATCCCAAGGAAAAGGAGAAGGAGGCAGACAAGGCTGAGAGTGAAGGGGAAGATGATGATGGTTATCCTCACGTGAATTCCACTCTGATGATTTTTGCTGATGTTGAAAACAAGAGTCGGTTGAAAGTCATCAATAGAGAAGTGAACATGGTCGCTCTGGCGACACCCAATTACTTGAAATGGTCGCAGACTGCCATTACGGTCGACCAGTCTGATCACCCAGCGCACATCGCCACCCTTGGGAGGCAAGCGCTGGTGGTCGACCCGGTGGTCGAAGGCACTCGACTGACAAAGGTCCTGATGGACGGTGGCAGTGGCCTGAACATTCTGTACGCAGAAACATTGAAAGGAATGGGCATTCCGATGTCCAGACTCAGTGAAAGCCACATGAGTTTCCATGGGGTCATCCCAGGCAAGAAGGCTGTGTCCCTCGGTCAGATTACACTCAACGTGGTTTTCGGTGATGCCAAAAATTACTGCAAAGAGAAGTTGACGTTTGAAGTCGTGGATTTTCAGAGTGCGTATCATGCAATTCTGGGCAGGCCAGCTTATGCACGGTTCATGGCTCGACCTTGTTACGTGTACCTCAAACTGAAGATGCCTGGTCCCAGAGGGGTGATCACTATCTTTGGTAATCGGAAAAAGGCGGAAGAGTGTTTCCAGAAGGGCTCAAAGATCGCCGATGCCCAGATGGCCGTGGCAGAATTGCAAGAATAGCAGAAAAATGCAGACCCAAGTGACTTGTTGCGAGCCAACAAGCCAACCACGGATTCAGCATTCCAGTCGTCTGGCGAGACGAAGTCTGTTCACATTCACCCGACGGACCCCAATGCAGCTCCGACCCACATTTCGACCACACTCGACTCCAAATAGGAAGAAGCGCTCATCCAGTTCCTCCATGAGAACTGGACATCTTTGCATGGAGGCCTTTTGACATGCTAGGTGTTCCCAGGGGACTGGCTGAGCATCGTTTGCGAGTCAACCCGAAAGTGAAACCAGTCAAAGAGCATCTTCGATGGTCCGCCGTCCAGAAAAGAAAAGCAATCGGCGAAGAGGTGGCTCGGCTTTTGGCAGCTGAGTTTATCCGAGAGATTTACCACTCCGAGTGGTTAGCCAATGTTGTCATGGTCCCAAAGAAAGATGACTCACTCCGCATGTGCATCGATTTCAAGCATATCAATCGGGCCTGCCCGAAAGATCACTTCCCTCTCCCTCGCATCGATCAGATAGTCGACTCGACTGCTGGGTGCGAGCGTTTGTCCTGTTTGGATGCCTACTCCGGGTACCACCAGATCCGTCTGTACGGACCCGATGAAATAAAGACAACTTTTATCACCCCATTCGGGTGCTTCTGTTATGCCACAATGCCATTCAGCTTGAAGAATGCCGGAGCCACATTTATGCGAATGATTCAGAAGTGCCTGCTCACTCAGATCAGTCGGAATGTGGAAGCATACATGGATGACATTGTGGTCAAGTCACGTAAAGGTTCTGACCTGCTGACCGACCTTGCCGAAACCTTTGCCAACCTCAGAAGGTATGATATCAAGCTCAATCCATCAAAGTGCACATTTGGAGTTCCAGGCGGAAAGTTACTCGGTTTTCTTGTTTCCGAATGAGGAATCGATGCTAACCCAGAGAAAGTAGGCGCTATACTTCGGATGAAACGCCCTGTGCGTGTGCATGATGCCCAGAAACTTACTGGTTGCTTGGCCGCCCTAAGTCGATTCATTTCTCGCCTCGGTGAAAAGGCCCTGCCTCTTTACCGACCGATGAAGAAATCAGATGCGTTCGAGTGGACTCCAGAAGCTGATACAACATTTGCAGAGCTAAAAGCCCTGCTTTCCACCCAGCCGGTGCTTGCTGCTCCAATCAGCAAGGAGCCTCTTTTGCTTTATATAGCAGCCACTAGACAAGTCGTCAGTACAATACACGGTCGAGCGGGAAGAAGAAGGAAAAGCGTACAAAGTTCAACGCCCAGTTTATTATATTTCTGAAGTCCTGACCCCGTCAAAACAGAGATATCCTCACTATCAGAAGCTTGTCTATGGAATTTACATGACCACGAAGAAGGTTGCACACTACTTCTCAGATCACTTTGTTACAGCCGTCAGCGACGCTCCATTGTCAGAGATTCTGCACAATAGGGATGCAACTGGTCGAGTGGCAAAATGGGCGATTGAACTCCTTCCCTTGGATATCAAGTTTGAGGCAAAGAAAGCTATAAGGTCCCAAGCAATAGCAAATTTCCTCGCCGAGTGGATCGAACAGCAACTGCCGACTCAAGTTCACTCGGAGCACTGGACCATGTTCTTCGACGGATCCAAGATGTTGAACAGTTCTGGTGCTGGAGTAGTTCTGGTATCCCCCCGAGGAGACAAGCTCAGATATGTCCTCCAGATTCACTTTGATTCCTCCAACAATGAAGCAGAGTATGAAGCACTCCTGTATGGGTTGCGCATGGCCATCTCACTCGGCGTCCGTCGCCTCATGGTCTATGGCAACTCAGATTTGGTAGTTAATCAAGTGATGAAGGAGTGGGACGTCAGAAGCCCAGCCATGACTGGTTACTGCAACGCGGTGAGAAAGCTTGAGAGGAAGTTCGAGGGGTTAGAACTCCACCACATCCCCCGATTGAAAAATCAAGCAGCCGATGAATTGGAAAAGATAGGTTCCAAGAGAGAAGCCATTCCCAGCAATGTGTTCTTGGAGCATATTCACACGCCGACAGTTCAGGAAGACCCTTTCATTGAAGAGCCCCCACAACCCAAGAGCGCCACGGATCCGACTGAAGTCGAGGTCCCAGCTGTGGTCGACCTAATCATGGAGGTTCTGGTCATTACTCCCGACTGGACGGTGCCCTACATTGCGAACATCCTCAGGAAAGAGCTCCCAGAGGATGAAGAAGAAGCTCGACAGATCGTCCGCCGATCTAAAGCTTTTACTGTGATAAGAGGGCAGCTGTTCAGAGAAAGTGTGACTGGAGTCGGTCAGAAGTGCATAACACCAGAAGAAGGTCAAATGATCCTCAATGACATCCACTCGGGGACCTGTGGTCACCATGCGTCCTCTCGGGCCATCGTGGCTAAAGCATACCGAGCTGGATTCTATTGGCCACGAGCAAATGAGATGGCGAAAGATATAGTCGACAGATGTGAAGGCTGTCAATTTTACTCCGATATGTCTCACAAGCCAGTGTCAGCCCTGAAGACCATCCCCCTCGTCTGGCCCTTCGCTGTTTGGGGACTGGATATGGTTGGACCGCTGAGGACCGGCAGAAGCGGATTCACTCACGTGCTCGTTGCAATCGACAAGTTTACCAAATGGATCGAAGCCAAACCCATCAAGAACCTTGACGCTAGCACCGCTGTCAGTTTTATCAGAGAATTGACGTTCCGATATGGAGTCCCACACAGCATCATCACGGACAATGGATCGAACTTCGATTCCCATGAGTTCAGAATTTTCTGCGCCTCTCAGGGCACTCGAGTCGACTATGCTTCTGTTGCTCACCCGCAGTCGAACGAACAAGCAGAAAGAGCCAATGGACTAATTCTCAAAGGACTGAAGCCCCGACTGATGCGTGATCTCAAACACGCAGCAGGTGCTTGGGTTGATGAACTTCTGTTAGTTCTGTGGGGTTTAAGGACAACTCCTCATCGGTCGACTGGAAGAACTCCTTTCTTCTTAGTCTATGGAGTCAAAGCTGTCCTGCCAAGTGACTTGCTCCACAACGCACCCCGAGTTGAACTCTTCTCCGAAGCAGAAGCAGAGCAGGCCTGGCAAGATTCAGTCGATCTCTTAGAGGAGGAAAGAGAGATGGCCTTGATCCGCTCGGCCATTTATTAGCAAGATTTGTGTCGATTCTACGCCAGGAATGTGAGGGGTCGGGCCTTTCAAGAAGGAGACTTGGTTCTTCGAGTGGATCAGCAGAAACCACACAAGCTCGCTCCAACTTGGGAAGGCCCCTTCATCGTCACCAAAGTTCTCCACAACGGAGCATACCATCTTTACAGTATCGAGCGTCAGAAAGACGAGCCACGGGCTTGCAACGCGGAGCTGCTCCGCCCCTTTTATACTTAAACACTCGTTCGAATAAAATGTAATAAGCAACACCTTTTGTAATTCGTTTATCAAAGACAAGAGCTTACGATTCTCTCATTCGATTGTGTTGTTCTTATTTACTCCTGAAATCCCCCAGTGGGTGGGCTTAGTCGCAAATCCGTTCCGCCTAAGTTCGAAAAAATCCTACTGAGTGAAGAGCAATCCTTCCACTCAGGGGCTTAGCTGCAGTTGAGAACTCGCCTAAGTTCTCTCACTAAGAGGCTTAACGGCAGTCCAACACTCACCTAAGTTTGAAAAAATCCCATTGAGTGGAGAGCAATCCTCCCATTCGGGGGCTTAGCTGCAGTCGAGCACTCGCCTAAGTTCTCTCACTAAGAGGCTTAACGGCAGTCCAGCACTCGCCTAAGTTTGAAAAATCCTACCAAGCGGAGAGCAGTCCTCCCACTCAGGGGCTTAGCTGCAGTCGAGCACTCGCCTAAG
>NC_041388.1:433680864-433818368 GCF_002162155.2 Triticum dicoccoides
TCACTTAGAGGCTTAACGGCAGTCCAGCACTCGCCTAAGTTTGAAAAATCCTACCGAGTGGTGAGCAGTCCGCCCACTCGGGGGCTTAGCTGCAGTCGAGCACTCGCCTAAGTTCTCTCACTTAGAGGCTTAACGGCAATCCAGCACTCGCCTAAGTTTGAAAAATCCTACCGAGTGGTGAGCAGTCCGCCCACTCGGGGGCTTAGCTGCAGTCGAGCACTCGCCTAAGTTCTCTCACTGAGAGGCTTAACGGCAGTCCAACACTCGCCTAGGTTTGGAAAAATCCTACCGAGTGGAGAGCAATCCTCCCACTCGGGGGCTTAGCTGCATTCCAGTACTCGCCTAAGTTTGAGACCCATCCCTATCCGCAAGGACGACGAGGTGCAGGTCGACTGCAACCTTCTTCTTCGGAGCTGCCGCACTAATACAACGTCCGCTCTATCCCTATCCGCAAGGACAACGAGGTGCAGGTCGACTGCCACCTTCTCCTTCGGAGCTGCGGCACAAATACAACGTCCGCTCCATCCCTATCCGCAAGGACGACGAGGTGCAGGTCGACTGCCACCTTCTCCTTCGGAGCTGCGGCACAAATACAACGTCCGCTCCATCCCTATCCGCAAGGACGAAGAGGTGCAGCAAGCAAAGTCCATCCGAAGGCAAACACAAGCACATTCGGAGATAAACCAAATTCAGATAAATACTAAAAGGTTCCAAGCAGCGAATCAAAAGTACTCGGGCACCAAGCCCGAAGGAGTTTAACGGTTACAGAAACCACTCGGCATTCCGAGGCAAATTTAAAGCGTATCCAAGTTTCATAAGATTGTTCACTCAGCCGGAGGAGGACTGGCAGGCTCCATGAATGAGTCCAGATCGATCCCATCAGCGATCCGAGTGGCAGCAGCAATGAAAGTCTCCATGAAGGACTGGAAGTCGTGCTTTTTGGTGTTAGCAACTTTGATCGCCGCCAACTTGTCTTCACGAACCTCCTCGCAATGGACTCGCACCAGGGACAGCGCCATGTCAGCACCACACCGGGCGGAGGATTTCTTCCATTCTTACACTCGGTCAGGGATCTCGTTCAATCGAGTCATCAGAGATTCCAGATCATTCTGAAGCGTCGCCTCCGGCCAAAGCGTCGAGTCAATTCGAGAGACAACCTCCTTCAGGCGTGTGAGGTAGCTTGTGGTGCTGGCGATACGGGACTCCAGTCGGAGCACGTTCATCGCAGTTTCGTCGCAGACCGGGGAAGCGATAGGGTCCAGGCCCGTCTCGACCCTCCCAGTTTCTTCATCAAAGTCTTGACAAAGTTTTGCAGCCAAGAGTCAGTTCAATCAACCGAGCAAAATCCGATGGCAAACATCAACACAGTCGGATTAAAAGAGATACCTCCCAGCACTAGATAAAGCTTCTTGGCGAGGGTCCTCAGATAGGCTTCTGTGTCATTCCTCTTGCGGATCGCAGACTCCAACTTTTCATTCAGGGCGACCTTATCCTTCTTCAGGCTGGTCACTTCGCGGTTAGCTTCATTAAGACAAGATGTCAGTCTAGTCACCTTTTCTTCAAGCGTTCCGACTGAAGCAAGCTTCTTCTCTGCGAGAGCGGTTTTGTCTTGGGCTGCTTTTTGCGCGGCGGCGAGGTCCAAGTCCTTCTTGTCCAGAGCCAACTTCATTTTCTCTGCAAAAGAAATAATCGAATCAAAAAAGAGATCAAAGAGATATATTGAAATTCAGTCGACAATCAGTTATCTTCCATACCAGCGGCCTCGTCTTGAGCTTTTTTCAGATTTTGCTGAGCCAATTCCAAGTCTAAGTTGAGTTGCCTCTGCTTCTCTTCGAGTTCGGCAAACTTGTAGATAAGAGTACAAGACTTCTGCAGGAGGCAAGAGACAGGTCAATCGATAGGTTCGAAAGCAATTCATTTCCGAATGAATAAAACCTAAAGAAGTGGACAACAAGCTGTTCAGACCCCAGTTGATTGCCAGCAGTCGACCGCGGTCTCGGGGACTACACCCAGTGGGTGCACTTGGCGTGCCCCCACCGGTTCTGATCCCACTCGCCCGGCCCGCCGGAGTCGAGTGCAAGGAGTAAAAAGAAAGAGAAGAGAGAATGGTGGCGTGCGGAGAAGAGGCCTGGCCCGAGACCTTTTATAAGACCTTCCGCCGAGTGGCTGACTACTCGACCCAAGCGATCTAAACAAATCGCGCAACAGTCGCGCGCAGTACGTGGCGAAAAAGGTGGCGCAGGGATCGAGGAGACTTACCTAATCCGTCCCGATAACCTCGTTTCCTCCCATCGGGCGCGCTTCCCAAAATTCGAATCCTGCGAGATCCGTGGAGAGCGGAACAACCTGTCAGACTGAAGACAAACACCCTCTACATCATCATTCGGAATTCAACCATGAAAGTTCACTCGACAACAACCAAGAATGGACCAAGGCGATTGAGAAAGGAGTCGACGTCGTCTCCTCAACTCATTGTTTCAGGACAAGGCATATTCACAGCACAAAGAGTGGGTCGGAAGTGTTCTCAACCCCTTCCTCACTCAAACCCTGATCCATTCGGGGGCTAATGATGAAGCTATGTACCTAGGGTAGGGTCATGGACCTGTCCAGCATACCCTCCCCGAGGACATCTTTACAAAGAATCAGAAGCAGTCGAAGAGAAAATATCATCCACTCGACCATGAAGATGTGCTCACTCGACTTCCTTGAAGACACTCGACCACCTTGAATACACTCGACCACCAGAAGATGAGGAACCCTCCACTCTGCAACGGTTAAGACTTAAACCATAGCATTATGAGCATTTATGACATTTACTGTAGACGTTACCTGTAACGCCTTTCCTTTATGATCATTGAACTTTGTGTAACGGAGGGGAGCTGGGGTCCTGGCGCACTCTATATAAGCCACCTCCCTCCTCTGGGACAAGGGTTCGCACTTTTGTAAACACACACACACACACGTATAATCCAGTCGACCGCCTCAGGCCACCGAGACGTAGGGCTGTTACTTCCTCCAAGAAGGGCCTGAACTCGTAAAACTCATGCGTACAACTACTCCATAGCTAGGATCTTGCCTCCTCATACCTACCCCCATTCTACTGTCAGTCTTAGATCCACGACAGTAGCCGCTGACATGGTGGCAGATTTGGTCATGTAGCAGTGGCCATCAAGCTCCAGGCCAACTCCAGCAGGTAGCTTTCTTTGAAATAGCTGAATTTTTGTGATGTGTTCTATGCAAATGAGTGATGCACTGATGTGTACTTTCCTATTTGACAGAATTATTACTGATTGGGGTGATGTGCTGTGCAATTTGACAAGATTTGAGTGTTGTCCATTTGCAATTGTCGTGCAATGGGAGAAATTGACAAGGAAATTCCTCAAGTTGCATTGGTATGAGGTTCAGAAATGCAGATGAAGCTTGGGTGCTTTGGGTTGCATATGGTGGTCGTGTTGGGTTTGATGTGAGGAAGAGAAATAAGCATGTAAGTAAGATGGATGGTCAAGTGACTTCATGCACATTTGTTTGCTCAAATGAGGGTATACGAAAGGAAGGGATAACAATAGATCATGAGCCAAAACGTGTTCGAGCTGAAACAAGGACAAATTGCAAAGCTCGCATGATTATATCATTGGACCGAGTGCAAAGAAATTACAAAGTCACAGATATTGTGTTGGAACACAATCATTGCCTTCAATTGCCACAAACATGTCACTTGATGGTATCACAAAGGAAGATTTCCGAACTACAAGCTTTTGAAATATAAGCTACCGAGGATTCATGAATAATGCCCCAAGCTGCACATGAGTTTGCTTATCGCCAAGTTGGTGGACCATTTAACCTGGGCTACACTTGTCGTGATCAAAAGAATTATTTGTGAACCAAGCGACAAAGAGAGTTGGCTTATGGTCAGGCTGGTAGTATGTTGAAGTATTTTCATGACAAAATGATCGAGAACCCATCTTTCCAATATGCTTTGCAGATGGATTATGAGGAAGATATAGCCAACATATTTTGGGCTGATGCTAAAATGCTTCTTGACTATGCACACTTTGGTGATTTTGTCACATTTGATACAACTTTTGGCACAAACAAAGAATATAGGCCATTTGGTGTTTTTCTTGGGCTCAACCAGTTTAGAGAAACCACCATTTTTGGCGCGGCATTGCTATTTGATGAAACATTTGAGTCATTTAAATGGTTTTTTGAGACTTTTCAAGCTGCACATAATGGGAGCCAACCTAGAACTATTTATACGGATCAAGATGCGGCCATGGGGAAAGCTATAGATAATGTCTTCACGGAATCATATCATGGATTGTGCACCTTTCATATAATGCAGAATGCTGTTAAGCATTTATGTCCATTGAAGGGTGAAGAAAAAGATGAAGGAGGGAAAGAGAAAGATGGAGAGGACGGTGAACATGAAGATGAAGAAGAAGAGGAAGAGTCTCATATTATCACAAATTTTAGTGAATGCATGTATGGCTATGAGGACAAAGTAGAATTTCAAGAAGCATTTGACAATATGAGAAATAAGGTGCACAAGCAAACTTGGTTAGATAGCATCTAAAAGTTGAAAGAAAAGTGGGCTGAATGTTATATGAGAGATGTGTTCAGTTTGGGAGTGAGAAGTACACAACTTAGTGAGAGCTTCAACAATTCATTGAAAAACCATTTGAAGTCAGATTTTCATATTGTTCGGTTCTTGATGCATTTTGAGAGAACAGTGGAGGTAAAAAGAACAAAGGAATTGCAATCTGAATTTGAACAAAGGAAGAAGTTGCCAAGAATCAAGATGCACACACCTATGTTGGTGCTAGCAAGCAAAGAATACACTCCAATTATCTTTGAATCTTTTCAAGGTGAATATGAGAGATCCATGGCTGCATGCACTAGAGTCTTGGATGGAAATAACAAATTTGGGGTTGCTATTGGGAGTTTGCATGGTGATTTACATTTTGAGGAGGAGCACATAGTGATTGGTGATCCTTTGACCAAAACTGCTTCATGTAGTTGTGGAATGTTCAATAGGACAGGAATATTGTGTGGACATGGTCTCAAAGTTCTTGACTTGATGAATATAAAGACATTACCAACACATTATGTATTAAAGAGATGGACTAGAGAAGCACGCAATGGAAGCATACAAGATAGACAACGAAGGAATGTGGTAGCGAATCCAAAGTTTGAAGCCCAACTTTGGTACAAGGGTGTGTCTCACAAGTTTCACACTATGGCACATAAAGTAGGCAACTCTCTAGAATGTCGTTTGATATTAGAAAATGCACTTAATTGCATTGGTCCACAACTAGATGAGAAACTTGATGCAACTATGAATGCTATGAAAAAGCCATGTGATGACCAAGAAAATGTTGACCCAAATGTGCAACTAACAAGTGAGTTTCTTAGTGCTGCAAAGCTCAAGAAAAAGAGCAATTTGAGGAAATAGCACATCTTTCCTCGTACCTTGAGGAAATAGCACACTTTTCTTTTTGTTTGATTAAATGACACACTTTTCCTCTATGGCTGGATAAAATGACACAAACTGGTTTTTTTTCTCATTTTTCTGGTATGGGCCTACACGTCATAATATTTTGGACGATTTTGCCCTTTGGTCTTTCTTGCCCGGTCAACAGGTTATTAGATGGAAAACAGAGGAGATGAGACGATTCAGAAGACAGAAGAACATCAAAACAGAGGAACGCAACAGCCAGCCGCCATCTCGTCGTGATTCCTCCCCGAGCGTCGTGACCTCGCCGCGTCTCCTATCCCGCGCCGCCCGTTCCTGTGGCGGAGGTGCCACCGTCCGCCGCTCTTCGACCGCTCCCACGCCGTGCCGTAGAAGAAGGGCGCCGCCGTACGCTGTGCCGGAGAAGAAGGGCGCCGCCGTACGCCGCGCTCCGGCTGCTTCCTCACCATGCGGGAGAAGAATGGCGCCGCCACTTCAAGTCCCCCTGCAGCGTGTGGCAGTCCAAGTCGCTCTGTGGCCGTAGCGTGCATTTGCTGGCTGGAGCCTGTAGCTGCTCGCTGCTGTAGTTAGCTGTAGCTGCTCGCTGCTGTGCTTGGCTGTGACTGGTCGCTGCTATAGTTGCTTGCTTTAGCAGAGAAGTAGTGCTGCCTGAAGATGATACACTAACAACTTTATTTTGTGTTGATGGCTTAGCTTTAGCTGCTGTCACAACTGGATATGGATGTCTTCCTTTGGATGCAATCAAAATTCAGCTTCAGTGATTGTAACTGTACTGATGTACAGTTTTCTTGACATCGATATAAGTAAAATTTCATCAGCATTTTCACCAAAAATTTTGGCATGACCTCTCCTTATTTCTGTACCATTTTCACATGTCACAAAAATATATATGACAATCCACATAATCAGGCTCAATAAGGTGCATATGTGCTCATAAACTTGACAATCCAGACTGAATATGTATGAGTTTTAGATTTAAAGCATAAGGTGAGTACTTGACTCAGAAGTTGCATCCAGAAGCATAAAGCGAGTCGTCTACTGACTACGCACACGACAAGATCCCAGAGACACTGAAACAGTGAATTCAGTCCAAAAGCATTGACTACACGAAGAAGTAGCATCAATTTCATAAAGATGACTACTACACACTACATGATCACAAAATGGCATTCTAAACTATTTTTCTCCTCTTCGGCGTAAGCTTCTTTGCGGGCCTCACACCAACATTTGATGGAGAAGTGGGAGTCTCTATTTCCATAGAAAGTTGCCTACATAATACATCGATTTCATTCATAAAAAAAGTAGCCTACAAACAAGAACAATTGAAGAAAAACATCAATTTTCGTCACCTCCTTGTGATTGGACCAGGGCTGCCTTGTATGACAGGCGATGAAGATGTCTCTCCAAGAGGGCTACCAAGAGATGATTGACTGCAAAAAATACATTGCTCATAATATATATAAAAACACGCCACATTCGTAGAGATAAGAGAAGCAAAAAAATGTTACCTCCTCGTCATAGGGCGAGGGCTAGCGTGTGGGACAACCAACGGCGACATCCCTCCATTAGGGCTACCAAGAGAAGATTGACTACCCAAAAATATATTGTTTATTATATATAAAAACATGCCACATTTGTACAGATAAGAGAAGCTAAACAATGTTACCTCCTCGTCATAGAGCGAGGGCTAGCGTGTGGGACAGCCAACGATGACATACCTCCAGTAGGGCTACCAAGAGAAGATTGACTGCACAAAATGAATTGTGTAAGAGCAAAAAAATCACTTTTGTAGACATGTTGAAGAGAAGAAAAATAAATTTACCTCCTAGTCCTAGGACGAGGGCTGTCTTGTGGGACAGCCAATGGAGACATCCCTCCAAGAGGGCTACGAAGAGATGATTGACTACACAATATGCATTGTTTGAGAAAAATTATCTCATGTCCACTAGAGAAGTTGAAGAAAAGCATTAATTTTTACCTCCTTGTGACAGGACGAGGGCTGGCTTGCAGGACATCTCCTGGGATTGTACATTCAACATCAATTTCGGTGTTTGGCTTTATCTTTCTAGATTTTGGGTTCCTGCCAACAAATTCAACCAATGTTACAAACAAAATAGTAGAGCAAATGTGAATCAATACAAATTACCTTTTCTTCACTCCATTAGTCGGACAACCAGCTTGCCTATGTCCCAATTGCTTACACTTCTTGCACCTGTTTTGGCTTCCTAATTGACCTTTTGGTGGTGGTTTCTTTTTATAATTCCCCCCTCCCTTTTCAAGGCAACTTTTCAATCTTGACTTCCTTTTTCTTCCTACTGAACTTTTGGGGAGTGGTGCATGTAACAGAAAGTCTAATTTAACATTAGGCCATTGTGACCGGTCTGTGAGAGGCTCAACAACCCCCCTATAAGCTGCCCTAAACCTTTCTAGAGAGTAGTATTCATGAAGATAATCTTCCATCTTCACGTTCCTTTTTCCAATCAAGAAAGCAAGTGCATGTTCACACGGTTTGCCCGTGTGCTGCCACTCGAGGCACGTGCACTCACTCTGTTCTATGTTAACCACATGCCTCAAATTGTCTTTGTTGATGTCCCTCACCTCACACTTCCACCTACTTGATCTGGTAACTTTCAGGTGCCCAAGTCCTCTTGTTCTATTATTCACTTGTTGTACAACTGCTGGCAGCATCCGTCCTTGTAGCTTCTCCCCAATCTTTCTCCTTTTCTCGAGCAATTTCATTATCTTTCCATTAAGTGTGTCAGCCAACCCATCTACAGGAAGATCTTTGATTCCTTTAATCCAATTGTTGAAGCTCTCCGCGAGGTTGTTATGAATGTAATCACACTTGATCTCGGTGTCAAAACTAGACCTCATCCACTTCAGATTATGGTAATCTTGCAAATACTTGCCCACAGTTTGGCTAGATTCTAGAACCTTGGAGAAATGGTACTCAAACATTGAAGGTCTATGTGTCTTGGCCGCACCCCACATGCGTCCAACTATGTCACCACGATATCTTTTCGAAAAATTCTGCATCAAATGCCTGAAACACTCCCTTTGTTCTGCCTGAGGGAAAACTTTATTAACTGCATTTTCTAAGCCTGTGCATGCATCGGTACATATAGCAAGCTTTGAAATTGGACCTAGTGCTCTATGCAATTGTGTCATAAACCATGTCCAATTATCTTCATCTTCAACCTCAATAAAACCAAATGCAAGAGGAAACATCCAATTATGACCATCTAAAGCGGTACATGCAGCTAAATGACCATTCCACTTCCCATTTAATGCAGTTGAGTCTATGCTAAGATAAGGTCTACATCCTGCATGGAAGCCATCTACACAAGGCTTAAGTGCCATAAAGAATCCGTGGAAGTAAACCTTACCATCCAATAGTTTAGTATCAACCTCAACAATGCTTTCGGGAGATCTCAGTTCCATCTCTGCTTTAAAATTGAATAGGTATCGAAAGCTACTACCCCAAGACCCATAGATCTCATCCTTTGCTCTTTCTCTCCCCTTCCATACAGTGTCATAGCCAGTGGTTACATTCCAGTCTTCCTCCAATTTCTCTTGTAAATCCTTGCAACCAATGTTTGGAGTTTTCCTCAAAATTTTCTTAGACCTTTCTCGAACCCAATCTTGTGAGGCCATTGCTGAATTTAATCTGCTACTTGAAACACATGTGTGTGCCGGCCCTATCTTGTTAACCTGCATATAGAACAAAGTTGTTACTGTCGCTACAATAACAGGATGCTACCATAGTAAAAAATAAATAGAAAAACTGAATATATTAAGTTATGTTGGTACCCTGGTCTTTGCCTTATCAGCCATCAAACGACATGTTATTTTCCATGGACAATCCTCGGCCATACAATGTGCCATCCACATACTCTTATTAGCTCTATGAGTTCCAAGGTTAAATTCTTCATTGATTGCCCATTGCCTCACAGCCCTCCTACAATCTATCATTGTTGGAAAGATTGAGCCTTTCTCAACTTTTGGATAATCTTTGTCATATGACATTTCTATCTCCTCGGGAACGTGATCATCAACTGGTATAGCTCCTTCAGCCATTAACTCATCACTAACATGGCCCGTAACAACTGGAGCTCGCTCATTTACTGGTTTAGCATCCTCGGTCTCATCCTCAATTCCGAGTACCTCACACATGTCTTCATGGGATATAGGATATATTACATCATCACCAATAGGAGTTATCGCTATAGCGGACCAATCAATGACTTCACCATCAGACTGCATATATCTCGAATCGCTAAGAAGAAAATTACCAGTTGTAGAATCGTCAATACATGTTGCACTACTTGCATTCGACTGGTAAACGTCAGTACTTGAGCAGATAATATTGTCCACAATCTCACTAGATGGGATATTTTCAGAGCAATATGATGTTGTAACCCCATTTGCAATGTCCACAAGTTGAGCTAGCACTAGCAATTTTTTTTCTTCCCATCTCTCAAGAAAAGCTGTCAGTAGCTTCCAATAATTATCGATCCTCTCAACTGATTCAAAGTGCTTGTCTTGGCACAAAATATGGACCTCTTGCTTACTTCCCCAAACAATTTTGGACCGAATGAGTTCGACCATTTTTTCAACCGTAAAATGTTTTATGTTAACCTCAAACTCAATATCATGCTCGGCAACTTGACGCTCGCTGCCATCGTCAAGCTTTGCGACAAATCGGAGAACTCTAACTGTTAATTCATAAATGACAACACGCGACTCCGCACCTTCTTCCCTACAAAATTAAATGGATTTTCGAAACACAAACAATGGTTAGGTCTAACTATTCATAAAAAAACCGATGTTAACAATTTATACAGTTTGTGACTGACCCTGCTGGAACTGCGCCCTCGTGCTCCATCACGGCGAGCTAAACTTTTTGCTGTCGTAAAGCCAACAAACTAGCTCTCCTCCACAAAAATCTCCATTATATAAGGTTCCTGGATGACTTGCTTCCTGATTCCACATGTGAGATCAAATTGAAGGAAGAGAGAGATATAGAGGAGGAAACCTGTACTGGTAGGGAAAGAAAGAGAGATCAACAGAGAAGATGGGAGAACACATGTAACTCACGGCAAGATGAGCGGCAGCGGCGGAACGGGTCGAGCGGCGGCGGCGGAACGGGTCGAGCGGCGAGTGATGAGGGCAGCACGCCGGGGCAGAGGCACGGCGAGTCAACGACGATGGAATTCGCGGCGCCTGTGTGACGAAGCCGGCGAGGCGGCGGCCCTGCTTGCCTCGCGTTCCTCTGTTTCGATCGAAACTGATCGCTAGGTTCAATCGAACCTGTTGACCGGGCAGAAAAGACCAAAGGGCAAAATCGTCCAAAATATTATGACGTGTAGGCTCATACCAAAAAAATGAGAAAAAAAGCAGTTTGTGTCATTTTATCCAGCCATAGAGGAAAAGTGTGTCATTTAATCAAACAAAAAGAAAAGTGTGCTATTTCCTCAAGGTACGAGGAAAGATGTGCTATTTCCTGAAATTGCTCCAAGAAAAAAGAGGTTGCATCAAAAAAATTGAGGAGAAAGAAAGGCTGGCTTGATAAGTTACTCAAGGGGAAGCGCAAGCCAACTAAAGTTGCCTCGTCAAAAAAAAGGGAGCAAAGGTATGTTCCAAACTATACATGATATATTGTTGCCACTCGTTGCTAAACTAAATACTAAAACTTTCATGGCAGCAGCAAAAGAAAAATGATGATGGACAGCCTCAAGTGAGAGTGGAGAAGGATGATGGTGGACAGCCTAAAGTGACAGTAGAGAAGGACGATAGCGATAAAAGAGCAAATGTGGAGCTTCAAGAGAGCAACACGGTTGTCAGTTACACGCAGCTCTTGATGACTCCCCTTGGTGGTGTTTATGATGAAAATCTGTTCTAACGTGTACAAGCTTGTTAGATAGTATTTAGGACGAAGCAGCCGAAGGTGGGCGGCCGTCGAGGCCGATTCCTCCCGTGGACGCCGCCGGAGTTCAACCTGGAGGACGAGTCCCCTGGAGGAGCAGCTGGAGCGCCTCATCCCCCTTTCCCGCACCGCGCTGAGGAGCTCCCTCCCTTTCCCGTTGAGGTGGTCATCGGAGCTGAGGTGGGGCGCCGTCGCAGTGGGGACGAGGAGCTCGTCTGAGCGGAACGGGGCGGGGAGGTGAAGGCGTGGGGGCGAAGGGGATTGCCGGCGTCGTTTATCCGGTGGACGGGAACAGAGCTTGCGAAGCTGTCTCTCTGTCAGTCCATCTGCGTGTATGTGTCGTTTGGCTGTGAAACGGAGCTAGCCGTCCGATTGATTTGGACGATGGATAAGGGGGGCGAGGCACGCCGTGACTTGACTCTGGCGAGGCACTGGATCTCAGTCCTGTATCTACAGCCATCGATCGTAGCTAGCACATCCAGCTGCACGTGCAACGATCTTTATATAAGGTCCTGCCGGCCAGATCGAAGCTCTCACGCGCTAGACACAACAAATTACTCCAACCGTTCTTAAATATAAGTCTTTTTAAAAATTTCAATACGGATTACATACATATGTATATAGACATATTTTAGAGCGTAGATTTATTTTTTTTGCTTCATATGTAGGCCGTATTGGAATCTCTAAACGGTCTTATATTTAGGAACGGATGGAGTAGTTTGGGTTGAAGCTATATGCACATGCACAGTCCTCTCCTTCCTCGCGTATCTCTGCCCAGCTGGCGATTCTGGCATGCATGAATGGGAGACATGACAAGTCTGCATCAGCAACGTACATGCAACTGATCGAAAGTTCACATAAATATACTACTTCTATTTCATTTGGCGAGAAACAAAAAACACATGAAAGTTGCACATAGTTCAGCAGTACCGCTGCACAGATTGTTGGTATGGCAATTGCGGTGGTCACCACTTGGACGACAACACCACCAAATAATTTTCATCCTATGAACTTGTAGCGTTCCCCATCGGGTCGCCGTCGAACCGTTCGATCCTGAAGTGTGTGAGCTCCACGCCGGCCTCCGCCGCCGTAGTCGACTCACCGTCCAACGCCAACTCAGCGAGGATCCTCCCGATGGCGGGGCCCATCTTGAACCCGTGACCGGAGAAACCGGCGCCAACCACTACGTCCCTCCCAAACTCCTCCCCGCCCAGGAAGTCGATCACGAAGTCCTCGTCGGGCGTCATGGAGTACATGCACGCCTGCCGGAGCACCGGCCCGCCGGCAGTGTCGACGTGGCCCGGCATCACCTCGTCGATCCACCGTGCTACGGGATCCGCCAGCCCACCCACGCCCTCGCCGGTGCCGATGGTCCAGTCCCTGCTGTCCGGGTCACACGGCGGCCCCCCGTGCATGGCGATCTTGATCAGGCCCGGGTACTCCATCGACGGCGTGCTGTAGATGCACGGGTCACCGTAGCTCGAGAATGTTGGGAAGCCGGCCTCCGTCGTGAGCTCGCGCTTGTGCCCGGGCTTCAGCTTCCAGTAGCAGAGGAGTGTGTGGAGCGGCTGCACGGGCAGGTCGAAGCCGGTGACGGACTTTACCAGCTTGCTCGTCCATGCGCCCACCGTGATGATGCACTTGGCGCCATGGAACTTCTCGCCGCTTGATGTCTTCACCACGATCTTCGTTCCTTCTCCTGGTCAAAAGATTTCAAGTTTTGTTACTTTGATTACTTTGATCTGTCGTGTGGAAATAAACTACTGTACCTTGCTTTGCGACGTCGATCACCTCCGTCCTGTCCCTCACGACGGCGCCCATCTTGGCGGCGAGCGCCTGGAACATGGCCACGGCCTTGGTCGCCTTGATCACCCCGCCCAGCTCGCTGCTCGCCGCCGCCCACCCCTCCGGCACCCTGAACGCCTCCGCCCACGCCGGCCGCGGCGCGGTCCCCGTCGGGGCGAGCTCGGTGGCGCCGCTGGCGACGACGGCCCGGAAGTTGGGATCGTCCCGGGGCCCCAGGTCGAGGTGCGGGGTGGGCGTGAGCACGGCGTACCCGGCGTCCCGCTGGGCGTCGTCCCAGAGGCGGCGCGCGAGGCGGACCATGGGCGGGGAGTGCGGCTGCGGGTAGGTGTCGCGGATGGCGCGGGACTCGCCGTGCGACGAGCCGCGGTGGTGGAGGAGGTCGAAGCGCTCGAGCAGGAGCACGCGCGCGCCGCGTGCGCCGCGCAGCTGCCCATGAGGCCCGCGCCCACCACGATCACGTCGAAATCGGACGAGCGGTCGGCAGGAGGAGCAGCCATGGTTGCTGATCGGGGAGATGGGAGGAGGGTACGAGGCGCTGAGCCGAGGGAGCGGCGGGGAGCGGCTGGCTTTACGGTAGGTGGGTAGGGTTTTATGGAAGGAATGGTTTATAGTACTGTATATAATTGGAAGCATCGTGGCCCTCCAACCAGAGTCATCAAACGGTACGAATCGCTCCCGTCCACGCGCCGCGGTCTGAGGGAACCACCTGCAGACCGAATAAGGCCTTTCCTAACTAGTTGTGCGCGTAACCTGAATCTCGCTCGCACAAACTGCTAGGGATCCGAGCCGGCTGGCCCACTAGGTCCCAGGACTGGAAATCACCACTGCCTTTTTTCCAACCAGTATACAGTACCAATACAATCACATCATATTATTCCATGCCTCCACATCGTACCTAAAGCCTACTCTCCAGTCTATAGCATACACCACCACCGGGACGAGCTAATTATTCTATCTTATTTTGCTATTGCTGCAATGGACTTCCATGCATGCAGTTTATTGCAACTTTTGGACAGAAGTATACACGGACATTTTGAATGTATCAATCCCACTTTAACAAAAACTGAACACCCAGAGAACGTCTTTGTAAACATAACTCTACTTTTACCAAGGGTAAACTTTACGAACTATTACAATTACCTAGCTGGCACTTTGTATGGAAATTCTGAAGAACTTTGTGGTATAATTCAATAAACTTTATTGTTGTATGTGGTGGTAATTTTTCCAATTGATAATTTTTTTACGAAATATTACAATTACCTAGCTGGCACTTTGTATGAAAATTCTCAAGAACTTTGTGGTATAATTCAATAAACTTTATGGTTGCATATGACGGTGATTTTTGCCAATTGCTATTCGTTTATGAAATATTACATTTACCTAGCTGGCACTTTGTATGAAAATTCTGAAGAACTTTGTGGTATAATTCAATAAACTTCATGGTTGCATATGATGGTAATTTTTGCCAATTGCTATTTTTTTTACGAAATATTACATTTACCTAGTTGGCACTTTGTATGAAAATTCGGAAGAACTTTTTGGTATAATTCAATAAACTTTATGGCTGTATGTCAATATTGCTTGATATATACATATCCAATCCCTAAATTTAAATATGTCGATATTGTGCTTGTTTCGAAGAGCTCACTATGAAAAAGTCAAATAAATAAGCGAATTTATTTTTTCACAAAAAATGTAAAAGATATGGTGATATGTTTGCTTATAGTGCATTTTTTTAGGCAGCCGCGGGCTCTGCGCTAGCTGTGTCAGACTCAGGCATGCATTTGACCCATCATTTCAGCACCGGCCCCAAGGGAATCTAAGTCAATATGAGAGAGAAAGTTAAAGAGCAAAAGTAGAGAATACACAGAGCTGTACATGCATGTGACCTAGCTTTTCAACTGGTGGCCCGAATCCCCATGTGCACTGACGGCTGAGATTCACGTTGCGCGCACAACCAGTTAGTAAAAATCCGCTTCCCCTGCAGACCTGCTGGCACGGGTCATTTGACAACTTAGAGCATCCCCAGCCGTTGCGCCCCCAAAGACGCGTCGAAAATCGCCGCTTGGGGGTGAGCCGGCGTTTTTTCGGTGTGGACGTCCCCAGCCGTCGCCCACAGGTCGGGCCCCAGACGTCCCCACAGTTCGGCCAAATTTCAACAAACACGACATATTTTGGTGAGATTTAGACGTTTTTTACACGAATAAAATGGACGGAAAAAACCCTAAACTACGGGCCGAAGTAGGCGTTGAGCAGGGCATAGTCGTCGCCGACGTCGTCCTCCTGCTTCTCCTCCTTGACACGGCCGGCGCCGCTGCTCGACCCCTCGCCCTGGCGCGCTGCTTCACGGCGGCGGTGTTCGGCAATCTTCTCCAGGGCGCGGCGCTGGCTGTCCAGCTCCATGCGCGCGTAGTCCTCGTGCGCCCACTTCAAGGCAGCCTCTTCTTCGTCGGCCTCCTCGGCGAGAGCACGCTCTGGCTTCACGGCGGCGAGCCCCGGCTCCGGCTTCACCGTCGCCAGCCCTGGCTCCCTCTTCAGCTTGACCAGGCGAGGAGGGGCCGAGGAGGAGGAGCCACGGCCGCCGTCGTTGATGACGAGGCCGGCGTCGCCGGTGCGCCTACCGAGCGGCATCTTGGACAGCTCTGGCTTGACGCTGACCAACGCCGATGCACCGGAGGAGTGAGAGGAGGATCGGGAGGAAGAGGAGGATGACCATCCCATCATCCTCCTCGGCAGCCACGCGCCGCCACCCCGAGCGGTCGGGTACTCGAACGGCGGGTCGTTACCACCCTCGAGGTGCGCGAGGATGCCGCTGAGCGTGCGGCCCAGGACGCCCCACCACAGGCGGCGGCCCTCACTGTTGTTGCGGACGCGCGGCGTCGGCGCGTTATTGGTCGAGACGAGCCGCTCCTCCTACCGGCATCTGAAGTACGCGACCCACGCCGCGTGGTTGCCGGTGGCGTACTCCGAGAGCGCCCGCTCCTCGGCCGTCAGCGACGCCCGCGCACGCTCGATCTCGGCGTGGAAATAGGCAGGCGTCTCGGGGAAGGGCAGAGGGGGGACAGGGACCCCGCCGGCGCTGAGCCTCCACCGCGACGGAGCGCGTACGTCGGGCGGCGCAGGGTAGTTGGCCTCGTGGAGGAGGTAGGCCTCCCACTCATGCAGCGAGCAGCGGCCGAAATCGTTGGCCTCCGCTGCGTCACCGGGGTACCTCGCGCTCATGGTTGCCGGAGGGGAGAGAGAGGGGCTCGAACGGCGGAGAGAGAGAGGGGAGGAAGTGCGGCGGCGCGGAGGGGGAGATGGGTGCCTCACCGGCGCGGCCAGGTTCGCCTTTTATAGCGGCTCGGGGGCGGCCGCGTGTGAACGCGTGGTGGAAGGCGGGGCTGCGTCACCGCACTTCGCCGCCCGTGAATCAATGACAAGCTGACCGGCGGCAGCCTTGGCATTGATTCGCCGCGGAAAAACCGAGACGATGAGGACGACCAGCCTTCGTCTCGCTGACGCGCCGGTCCCGCCACTCTTTTGCGCCAAAACGTTCGCGCCGGCGTCCCCGGGCGCCCCCCAGCGCGCCGGGTTCGGGTTGGGTGTGCCGACGCCAATTTCGGCCCAATCCGGCGAAAAACAGGCTCGTGGGGGCGCGACTGGGCCAATTTTTCGGCGCCGGCGCTAAAAACGGCCTTGGGGGGCCTATTGGGGGCGCGGCTGGAGATGCTCTTACCACTTCGCCAGGGGGGAGATTGGGGGCGTCGCCACTTCCGACGATGGCGGCAAAGTCTCCGACTATCTGTTGTAAGTCGCTCCCCGGTTAATTTTCTTTCTAAGGCCTTGTACAATAGAAGGTGCTTAGAGAGATGCTTAGAAAAATAAATGGGGTTTTTCTGAAGCACCGGTGCCTATTTCTACAGGAGAGACGCTTAGTTAAGCGTCTATTCTGTACAAATAAGCACCGGTGCTTAAGGAAAGCTTGATTTATTTCTCTAAGCATCTTCCCTAAGCATCTCCCATTGTACAAGGCCTAAGGGCATCTCCAGCGCAGACCAATAAATCATCCGCATAGGTCCAGACTGCTTTTTTTCATGGTAATATGTGTCTCATTCATATCATAAAGATCAAAATACAAGTCATGTAAGGACCAACATGATAAAACTGAAAAAATAACACAACATCTCTAAGCTTAACACCAACGCTCGTCACCTGTCTTCGGCACCACCATAGCAGTCGTCGAAGAAAAGAATGACGGATCACCTCCTCACCCGACCTTGACGCGGCTCCATCGCTGATATGCAGATTTGTGGACCTCGAAGGTGACTCACCAACAGTGAAGCCCTTGTCGTTGAACGAATCAGACCGGGGCAACACCCCGGACACACCATCGAACTCCAGATCTGACACCCCACCACGACTAAGACGCCGAAGGAGGAAACCATACCTGCCATCCATGAACCACGAACCCAGCACACGTTCCGTCTTTCAAATGTCGTCAATGCAGACCACAAATCTACATCCACTCCTGGACTACCTCCCAAACTCCACACCGACGCTGGAGCAAACACTGTCGCAACAACGGAGCCCGAGGACACAGGTCCACCACGAGGATGCTGGCCGCCGCCACGCCATCCTTACTTGAACAGACTGGTTTCCAAATCCATCCCCAACCATAGGACCAATGGCCTTGTCAGGGAAGGATCCGAAGAATCTTTATTCAGCGTTGTCATCGTCATCGCCGAAGCCAAGACGATGAACAACCTAAAAACCTAGACTACGAGAGAGTAAAAACAATCCACATGCTTGGATCTGGCGACCCCCCTCACCACCGACAACCGAGGTCGTTGGCGGAGGGGAGTCGCCGGAGAACAACGCTGAAAGACTGAACTCTCCTAGCGGCGGCTAGGGTTCTAGACCGCATTGTCCATGCGTGTTGTGTCATCCAATGCGGACATATACCGATCCGTAGGGGGCTCCAGACGCACTTTTCCCTCGCAAAGTAGAAGCAAAGTGGGGGGGATTTGATGGTCAGGTTATATCATCTGTGCTACTACTAGTACCCTAAAAGTAAAAGTACCTAGACAAGATTCGATTCCTGGTGCTGCAACCCGAATACACGCAGCGCGGTCGGTCTCTACAGGGGACAAGAACCGGGAATACAGGCCACACACGGATCCCCAAAGCATTCGCACGGCCTGGATAACGTCCGACCTGGGGTGCGGCCTCCATTGGTCATTTTCGCTCGATGCGCCCCTTCTTTCCCTTGTATTTCATTGTTGTTTTTTATGCTCTCTGGCTGGTGGTGAAATGAAGTTTATGTTATGAATCAGCCTCGTTTCTCTATCTTCTCATGGAACATTCGCGGCCTCGGTGACATCCATAAGTGCAAGGACATTCTCTTTAAAATCATCGCGATCAAACCCTGTTGCGTTATGAACCAGTGGCGGCATTAGTTGCAAAGATTCGCTTGCTTGCTTTCTTTCCAGCTCATCCGTGACAAAGACAGAGAGCATGCAAGATCTTTGGCGGGCATGCATGCCATGCAGCTCGACTTGTTCCCTCGTCCATATGCGCTTTCTATGATGCACAAGGACAGAGAGCATGCAAGATGTTTGGCGAGCATGCATACCAGGCAGCTCATGTTCCCTCGTCCCTACGCACTTTCTATGATGCACAAGGACATAGAGTATGCAAGATGTTTGGCGGGCATGCATGCCAGACAGCTCTTATTTTCTCGTCCCTACGCGCTTTCTATGATGCAGAAGGACAAAGAGCATGCAAGATGTTTGGCGGGCATGCATGCCAGGTGTCAGTGTAAAAACTGGCGGATCTCGGGTAGGCGGTCCCGAACTATGCATATGAAGATCGAAGGTAACAGGAGGCGGGGAACATGATGTGTACCCAGGTCCGTGCCCTCTTAATGGAGGTAATACCCTGCTTCCTGCTTGATTGACTTTGATGAGTATAGGGGTTACAAGTGTTGATCTACCTCGAGATCATAATGGCTAAACCCTAGATGTCTAGCCTCTATGAGTGTGATTGCCTCTACGGACCAAACCCTCCGGTTTCTATAGACACCAGAGGGGGCTAGGGTTGTATAGAGTCGGTTTACAGAGAAAGGAAACTACACTTCCGTCCACCAAGCTTGCTATCCACGCCACGGAGAGTCCCATCCGGACACGGGGGAAAGCCTTCTATCTGGTATCTGCATGGCCCATTAGTCCAGACCATGTCACATAGCCCGGACGCCCGAGGACCCCCTTATCTAGGACTCCCTCAGTAGCCCCCGAACTTGCCTTCAATGACGATGTAGTATCCGGCTTCATGTCTTCAGCTTTGCAAGGCGGGTTCTCCATCATACTTCGGTTTGACGATAATTCGGCTCCACATTAAATATCATATTCTATTGATTCTTTGCAGCTGCCGCCTCGGCTTCCACGTGTCAAATGAATGCGAATGACCTAGGTGTTTTTTTACAAATGACCCCTCGACCGCGTAAGGAAGGCGTCTATTTAAGGAGATTAGATCTCAGATGCCATTCCACACCACGCGGAAACCCTTAGAACTCGCCACATGAAACTGTGCAAACATGGCCAGTGCTCCTGGTTCTTCCTCACGCCCCACGGCCTTCAAAAAGGTGACTGCAAAAGCTGTTCAGTATCCTGCGCCCATCTGAATAAACTTCAGACGCAGGGATTTCTTCCTCCCACGGATCTTGTCTCCGTTCGGGCGGGATTAACCTCCCACAATGGCGAAGCCCTGGCAGAGAATTTCCCCAATCCTTCAAAAGAGGAGCGAGTGTGCTTTGTTTCCTTCCTTTTGAGGGGCGTAGGATTTCCCATCCACCCCTTCCCCAGAGGTCTCTTGGAGTATTACGGCCTCCAACTGCACAATTTAACACTAGGCTCCATGATACGTCTCCAACGTATCTATAATTTTTGATTGCTCCATGCTATATTATCTACTATTTTGGATGTTTATGGGCTTTATTATACACTTTATATCATTTTTTTGGGACTGACCTATTAACACAGAGCCCAGTGCCAGTTTCTGTTTTTACCTTGTTTTAGGGTTTCGAAGAAAAGGAAAACCAAATGGAGTCCAATTGACCTGAAACTTCACGGAACCCATTTTTGGAAGGAAAGAAGCCCAGAAGACTTGAAGTGCACGTAAGGGAAGCTTCGAGGAGGCCACGAGGTAGGGGGCGCGCCCTCCACCCTCGTGGGCCCCTCATGGCCCCACTGACGTACTTCTTCCGCCTATATATCTCCATATACCCTAAAAACATTCGAGGGCACAATAGATCGGGAGTTCCGCCGCCAGAAGCCTCCGTAGCCACCGAAAGCCAATCTAGACCCGTTCCGGCACCCTGCCGAACGGGGCAATCCTTCTCCGGTGGCCATCTTCATCATCCCGGTGCTCTCCATGACGAGGAGGGAGTAGTTCTCCCTCGGGGCTGAGGGTATGTACCAGTAGCTATGTGTTTGATCTCTCTCTCTCTCTCTCTCTCTCTCTCTCTCTCTCTCTCGTGTTCTTGAGGTGATACGATCTTGATGTATCGCGAGCTTTGCTATTATATTTGGATCCTATGATGTTTTCTCCCCCCTCTACTCTCTTGTAATGGATTGAGTTTCCCCTTTGAAGTTATCTTATCCGATTGAGTCTTAAAGATTTGAGAACACTTGATGTATGTCTTGCCGTGCATATCTGTGGTGACAATGGGACATCATGTGATTCACTTGATGTATGTTTTGGTGATCAACTTGCGGGTTGCGCCCATGAACCTATGCATAGGGGTTGGCACATGTTTTCGTCGTGATTCTCCGGTAGAAACTTTGGGGCACTCTTTGAGGTCCTATGTGTTGGTTGAATTGATGAATCTGAGATTGTGTGATGCATATCGTATAATCATACCCACGGATACTTGAGGTGACATTGGAGTATCTAGGTGACATTAGGGTTTTGGTTGATTTGTGTCTTAAGGTGTTATTCTAGTAAGAACTCTAGGGCTGTTTGTGACACTTATAGGAATAGCCCAACGGATTGATTGGAAAGAATAACTTTGAGGTGGTTTCGTACCCTACCATAATCTCTTCGTTCATTCTCCGCTATTAGTGACTTTGGAGTGACTCTTTGTTGCATGTTGAGGGATAGTTATGTGATCCAATTATGTTATTATTGTTGAGAGGACTTGCACTAGTGAAAGTATGAACCCTAGGCCTTATTTCCACACATTGCAATACCATTTACGCTCACTTTTATCATTAGTTACCTTTCTGTTTTCATAATTTCAGATTACAAAAACTATTATCTACTATCCATATACCACTTGTATCACCATCTCTTCGCCGAACTAGTGCACCTATATAATTTACCATTGTATTGGGTGTGTTGGGGACACAAGAGACTCTTTGTTATTTGGTTGCAGGGTTGCTTGAGAGAGACCATCTTCATCCTACGCCTCCTACGGATTGATAAACCTTAGGTCACCCACTTGAGGGAAATTTGCTACTGTCCTACAAACCTCTGCACTTGGAGGCCCAACAAAATCTACAAGAAGAAGGTTGTGTAGTAGACGTCAAGCTCTTTTCTGGCGCCGTTGCCTGGGAGGTGAGTGCTTGAATGTATATCTTTAGATATTGCAATCAAGTCTTTTAGTTTCTTGTTTTATCACTAGTTTAGTTTATAAAAGAAAACTATAAAAAATGGAGTTGAGTTTGTCTCATACGCTTCACCTTTTTAATATCTTCCGTGAGTATGATGGAAAGGATAATTGTGCTCAAGTGCTAGAAGAAGAAATCTATAAAATGTTTGGCACTAAATAATTTAATGATGAGCATGATTGCAATGTTGTTAGTATGAATTCCTTGAATATCCATGATGCTAATGATATGCAAAGCCACAAGCTAGGGGAAGCTATGTTTGATGAAGATGATATTTTTTGTACCCAAAGTTTTTATGAGAAAATTTATTATGATGAAAGCATGCCTCCTATTTATGATGATTATATTGATGAAAGTGGATTTGGAGAGGTCATGACTTTATTTTGTGATGAATCCACTATTTCGGAAGAGGTTCCAATTGATTATGAGAACAAAGTTGCTACCTATGACGATTATTGTGATGACTTGTATGCTATTAAGAATAATGATAACCATGAAACTTGTCATCATGATTTTAGTTTTCAATTGGATTATGCCTCATATGATAATTATTTTGTTGAGTTTTCTCCCACTACTATTCATGAGAAGAAATTTGCTTATGTGGAGAGTAATACAAATACTATGCTTGTAGATCATGAAAAGAATGCTTTATGTGCTGGTTATATTGTTGAATTAATTCATGATACTACTGAAAATTATTATGAGAGAGGAACTTATGCTTGTAGGAATTGCAATAATATCAAGTTTCCTCTCTATGTGCTTAAAGTTTTGAAGTTATGCTTGTTTTGCTTTCCTATGCTAGTTGATTCTTGTTCCCACAAGTTGTCTGATCACAAAATCCATATGCATAGGAAGTGGGTTAGACTTAAATTTGCTAGTCATATTCTTCATGATGCTCTCTTTATGTTTCAATTCTTATCTTTTATGTGAGCATCATTGAAATCATCATGCCTAGCTAGGGGCATTAAACGATAGCGCTTGTTGGGAGGCAACCCAACTTTATTTTTGTTCCTTGATTTTTGTTCCTGTTTAGTAATAAATAATTCATCTAGCCTCTGTTTATATGTGGTTTTATGCTTTTAATTAGTGTTTGTGCCGAGTAGAACCGTTGGGAAGACTTGGGGGAAGTCTTTTATGATCATGCTGTAAAAAACAGAAACTTTAGCGCTCACAAGAATTGCTGCCATTTTTATTTGGGGAGTGCTATTTAGTTAATTCTTTTTGAAGATGATTAATATATAAATTCCTCAGGTCCAGCAATTTATTTGAGAATTTTATGAGTTTCATAAGTATACGTTTGATCCAGATTACTACAGATTGTTCTGTTTTTTGACAGATTCTGTTTTTCGTGTGTTGTTTGCTTATTTTAATGAATCTATGGCTAGTAAAAGAGTTTATAAACCATAGAGAAGTTATAATACAGTAGTTTTAACACCAATATAAATAAAGAATGAGTTAATTACAGTATCTTGAAGTGGTGTTTTATTTTCTTATACTAACGGAGCTTACGAGTTTTCTACTTTAAGTTTTGTGTTGTGATGTTTTCAAGTTTTGGGTAAAGATTCGATGGACTATGGAATAAGGAGTGGCAAGAGCCTAAGATTGGGGATGCTCAAGGCACCCCAAGGTAATATTCAAGGATAGACAAGAGCCTAAGCTTGGGGATGCCCCCGAAGGCATCCCCTCTTTCGTCTTCGTTCATCGGTAACTTTACTTGGAGCTATATTTTTATTCACCACATGATATGTGTTTTGCTTGGAGCGTCAATTTATTTTGTTAGAATTTGCTTGCTGTTATTTATAACAATGTTCTGCATCTTTTATTTCAATAAAAGTGGCATTGATAGCCTTTACTATGCCTATTTTAGAAGTCCACATGTTGCTATTTGAAAACAGAAAGTTTACCGCTGTTGCAATAATTACCTAGAAAAGTAAGAATGTGATAAAATGTTGAAACCTTTTGCATATTAAGCTATGGTAAATTTAATACAGTGGGAATTTTCTTTCATAATTTTTGGAGCTAGGGAAGTCTAGATGTTTCTGCACTCTTTACAGACTATCCTGTTTAGGCAGATTGCTGTTATGTTTGCATTGTTTGCATATGTTTGCTTATTTAATGATTCTATTTGAGGATATGACTATTAAATATGCAGAGGCATTTAGTATGCAATGTTAAATAATAATTTTAGTGATTTTCTACAGTAGAGTATGATAAGGTTTTGGCAATGGTTTATACTAACTTATCTCACGAGTCCTTGTTGAGTTTTGTGTGGATGAAGCTTTTGAGATTTAGGGAGACCGTGATATGAGAGGAATTAAGGAGACACAAAAGCTCAAGAATGGGGATGCCCAAGGCACCCCAAGATAATATCTCAAGAAGTCTCAAGCGTCTAAGCTTGGGGATGCCCCGGTTGGCATCCCACCTTTCTTCTTCAACAACTATCGGTTAGTATCGGTTGATCCTAAGTTTTTGCTTCTTCACATGATGTTTTTCATTCTTAGAATGTCATTTTATTTTGCTTTGCTTGCTGTTTGAATAGAATACCAAGATCTGAAATTATTAAATGTTAGAGAGTCTTCACATAGTTGCATAATTATTCGACTACTCATTGATCTTCACTTATATCTTTCGGAGTAGTTTGTCATTTGCGCTAGTGCTTCACTTATATCCTTTTAGAGCACGGTGGTGGTTTTATTTTGTAGAAATAGATGAACTCTCATGCTTCACTTATATTATTTTGAGAGTCTTAAATAGCATGGTAATTTGCTTAAATAATCCTAATATGTTAGGCATCCAAGAATAGTAAAAACTTTCATATAGAGTATTGAATACTAAGAGAAGTTTGATGCTTGATGATTGTTTTGAGATATGGAGGTAATAATATCAAAGCCGTGATAGTTGAGTAGTTGTGAATTTGAGGAATACTTGTGTTGAAGTTTGCAAGTCCCGTAGCATGCACGTATGGTAAACATTATGTAACAAATTTGAAACATGAGGTGTTATTTGACTGTCTTCCTTATGAGTGGCGGTCGGGGACGAGCGATGGTCTTTTTCTACCAATCTATCCCCCTAGGAGCATGCGTGTAGTGCCGAGGTTTTTGATGACTTGTAGATTTTTGCAATAAGTATGTGAGTTCTTTATGACTAATGTTGAGTCCATGGATTATACGCACTCTCACCCTTCCATCATTGCTAGCCTCTTCGGTACCATGCATTGCCCTTTCTCACATTGAGAGTTGGTGCAAACTTCGCCGATGCATCCAAATCCTGTGATATGATACGCTCTGTCACACATAAACTTCCTTATATCTTCCTCAAAACAGCCACCATACCTACCTATTATGGCATTTCCATAGCCATTCCGAGATATATTGCCATGCAAATTTCCACCATTCAGTTTATCATGACACATTCATCATTGTCATATTTCTTTGCATGATCATGTAGTTGACGTCGTATTTGTGGCAAAGCCACCGTTCATAATTTTTTATACATGTCACACTTGATTCATCGCAATCCCGGTACACCGCTGGAGGCATTCATATAGAGTCATATCTTGTTCTAGTATCGTGCTGTAATCATTGAGTTGTAAATAAATAGAAGTGTGATGATCATCATTTTCTAGAGCATTGTCCCAAGTGAGGAATAAAAGAAAAAGAGAAAGGCCATAAAAAAGGAGAAGGCCCAAAAAAGAGAAAGACCATAAAAAAGAGAAGGCCCAAAAAATGAAAATGAGAGAAAAAGAGAGAAGGGACAATGCTACTATCCTTTGCCACACTTGTGCTTCAAAGTAGCACCATAATCTTCATGATAGAGAGTCTTTTGTTTTGTCACTTTCATATACTAGTGGGAAATTTTCATTATAGAACTTGGCTTGTATATTCCAATAATGGGCCTCCTCAAGTGCCCTAGGTCTTCGTGAACAAGCAAGTTGGATGCACACCCACTTAGTTTCTTTTGTTGAGCTTTCATACATTTATAGCTCTAGTGCATCCGTTGCATGGCAATCCCTACTCCTTGCATTAACATCAATCGGTGGGCATCTCCATAGCCCATTGATTAGCCTCGTTGATGTGAGACTTTCTCCTTTTGTCTTCCCCACATAACCCCCCTCATTATATTATATTCCAACCATAGTGCTATGTCCATGGCTCGCGCTCATGTATTGCGTGAAGGTTTATGAGTTTGAGATTACTAAAGGATGAAACAATTGCTTGGCTTGTCATCAGGGTTGTGCATGATGAGAGCATTCTTGTGTGATGAAAATGGAGCATGACTAAATTATATGATTTTGTAGGGATGAACTTTCTTTGGCCATTTTATTTTGAGAAGACATAATTGCTTAGTTAGTATGCTTGAAGTATTATTATTTTTATGTCAATATGAACTTTTGTCTTGAATCTTTCAGATCTGAATATTCATGCCACAATTAAGAAGAATTACATTGATATTATGCCAAGTAGCACTCCGCATCAAAATTTCTGTTTTTATCATTTACCTACTTGAGGACGAGCAGGAATTAAGCTTGGGGATGCTGATACGTCTCCAACGTATCTATATTTTTTATTGCTCCATGCTATATTATCTACTGTTTTGGATGTTTATGGGATTTATTATACACTTTTATATCATTTTTTGGGACTGACCTATTAACCCAGAGCCCAGTGCCAGTTTCTGTTTTTTACCTTGTTTTAGGGTTTCAAAGAAAAGGAAAACCAAACGGAGTCCAATTGACCTGAAACTTCACGGAACCCATATTTGGAAGGAAAGAAGCCAGAAGACTTGAAGTGCACGTAAGGGAAGCTTCAAGGAGGCCACGAGGTAGGGGGGCGCGCCCACCCCCCTGGGCGCACCCTCCACCCTCGTGGGCCCCTCGTGGCCCCCCTGACGTACTTCTTCCGCGTATATATCTCCATATATCCTAAAAACATCCGAGAGCACAATAGATCGGGAGTTCCGCCGCCAGAAGCCTCTGTAGCCACCGAAAGCCAATCTAGACCCGTTCCGGCACCATGCCGGAGGGGGCAATCCTTCTCCGGTGGCCATCTTCATCATCCCGGTGCTCTCCATGACGAGGAGGGAGTAGTTCTCCCTCGGGGCTGAGGGTATGTACCAGTAGCTATGTGTTTGATCTCTCTCTCTCTCTCTCGTGTTCTTGAGGTGATACGATCTTGATGTATTGCGAGCTTTGCTATTATATTTGGATCCTATGATATTTTCTCCCCCGTCTACTCTCTTGTAATGGATTGAGTTTCCCCTTTGAAGTTATCTTATCAGATTGAGTCTTTAAAGATTTGAGAACACTTGATGTATGTCTTGCCGTGCGTATCTGTGGTGACAATGGGATATCACGTGATTCACTTGATGTATGTTTTGGTGATCAACTTGCGGGTTCCGTCCATGAACCTATGCATAGGGGTTGGCACACGTTTTCATCGTGATTCTCCGGTAGAAACTTTGGGGCACTCTTTGAGGTCCTATGTGTTGGTTGAATAGATGAATCTGAGATTGTGTGATGCATATCGTATAATCATACCCACGGATACTTGAGGTGACATTGGAGTATCTAGGTGACATTAGGGTTTTTGTTGATTTGTGTCTTAAGGTGTTATTCTAGTACGAACTCTAGGGCTGTTTGTGACACTTATAGGAATAGCCCAACGGATTGATTGGAAAGAATAACTTTGAGGTGGTTTCGTACCCTACCATAATCTCTTCGTTCGTTCTCCGCTATTAGTGACTTTGGAGTGACTCTTTGTTGCATGTTGAGGGATAGTTATGTGATCCAATTATGTTATTATTGTTGAGAGGACTTGCACTAGTGAAAGTATGAACCCTAGGCCTTATTTCCACACATTGCAATACCGTTTACGCTCACTTTTATCATTATTTACCTTGCTGTTTTTATAATTTCAGATTACAAAAACTATTATCTACTATCCATATACCACTTGTATCACCATCTCTTCGCCGAACTAGTGCACCTATACAATTTACCATTGTATTGGGTGTGTTGGGGACACAAGAGACTCTTTGTTATTTGGTTGTAGGGTTGCTTGAGAGAGACCATCTTCATTCTACGCCTCCTACGGATTGATAAACCTTAGGTCATCCACTTGAGGGAAATTTGCTACTGTCCTACAAACCTCTGCACTTGGAGGCCCAACAACGTCTACAAGAAGAAGGTTGTGTAGTAGACATCACTCCATCCCGCATATCGCGGGTTTTGTGGCTCTTTGCGCGCTGTTCCTAGGCTGTGAGGCTCATTTCGAGCTATGGCGGAAATTTTTCTACCTCGTCCCCCGCTCCCAAAAGGGATGTATATTCGAGGTGGGCGGTGCCAAAGTATGGCGCATAGCCGGAACAGGATACTTGTTCGGCACTCCAAAGAAGGCATCCGGAGAGTGGCCCTTGGAATGGTGTTATATTGAATACGCAGTTCTGCCGGACCTAATCCGACATGGCCTTCCCAAATTCTCTAGCGCTCCCTTAAAGAAGCGTGCCAGCTGGCGTCCCTGAAGCCTCGAGGAAGAAGACAGCGCGGAGGTCGAGAGGTTGGCAAGCAAGATAATAGTACTTGCCAACTTCGAGCTGTCTATAATTGAGGTAATGGCAATTTCAATAACGCGATGCATTCAGCCGCTCCAATCTAGGGGTTTTCCAATGTGGCATTACAATGGGGAGGACGATGCATCCCGTTGTTTACGCAAGGGTGCCGCCCTGGCTACCATCTTAGCTGATCTTTTCAAAGGGGAGAAGGAAGACTTCAGTCGCTTGAAGTGTCGGGAAGGTTTTTCCATGTATAACCCCATCGACTGGGTGAGTTTTTGATGATCGGCCTTACTCAACCTTTTTCCAGAGTTATGCTAGTCGAATTTAATCCGACTACTTTTAATAGGAATGGAGAAAGGTCATCGAGGGGATCTGCAGCCCCGCTCTGCAGCCAGAGGACCATATTCGGGACCTGGATCCCGGATATGAAGAAGATCCGGACATATTTATAGAGCTTAAGGAGGGAGTTTTTTTATCAGGCAAGCTACGACGGCACGGAAGTGGCCATTATAGCCGATTACCCCGGCCTTCTCCCCTCCTCCCATGTAAGTACCCAGGAGACGTCTTCTCCAAAAGAGTTTTCCCGTCGCACCTCACCTACCGCATTATCTCATGCTCCGAAGGGGCGGCGCTCGTCTCGCCGAGCTGTATCAAGGGCATCCTCCAAGAAGGCGACACCCAAGCGGGGCGAGGCTTTGAAAAGAAGGGCACACGACGATGCTACCGAGCCCTTGCCCTCACCAAAGAGGTACAGTTTTTAACATGCACTCGATGGATAGACCGAACTGTGACGCTTTCCGTTGGGCCATTTTTCAGGAAGAGCATACGCCAGACTATATCCGGGGACCTTGCCGACCGTGCATCGACGAATCCGGCCCTGGACCCTGCCATAAGGACTAGGGTTGATACGGGAAAAATGTCGGATTGTCATCTCCAAGAGGATTCAGATAATGTATCCGTCACCAATTCCGAAGTGGAGAGCGCGATGAATCATCGGCGCGGAGGCCATGCGTGACCCAAGTTTTACCGAAGAGGTGTTTAATGCCCTCAGCTCTGCGGATGCATATATCCGAGCTGCTCGGGATGGACTTGCCGGAGCCACTCACCGGCTTCCAAAGGATATGCGGGTAAGAACTTTTGTGTAGATTCCATGATCATGTGCCAGTAGCCCTCGAGACCTTGAAGTAGTTGGCCCAACTGATTTAAGGGTCGTTGTATTATCAGGTACTCACGGAGAAAAATAACATTCTATCCAAGGATCTTGAAGAATGCTATGCCAAGCTAACTGTTGCCACCGCCGAACTGGAAAATTTGAAGAAATCTAAGAAGGCGCCGGATGGTAAGGTCAATAGTGTCCGGAAACTACGATGCTACGCCAACAATGATTTTTAAATATGCATTGTTTTATTTACAGCTGCGGGATCGACAGATCAATTGGAGGAGATGCTGAAGGCTGCTCAGGAGGACAAACAACATGCCAAAGGGCAAGAAGCCACTGGTCAACGTGTATTAACATGGACCATTAATGAGAAGAACAAACTACAAGATGCCAACATCAAGCAAGCCGAAGAGCTAAAGGACATAAGATCCCAACAGTCAGATGCCTTGAAGGAGAACAGAAAGCTGAAAGGCAACATATTTCGTATGTCCCTGAACCCTGATGTCTACTACACAACCTTCTTCTTGTAGACGTTGTTGGGCCTCCAAGTGCAGAGGTTTGTAGGACAGTAGCAAATTTCCCTCAAGTGGATGACCTAAGGTTTATCAATCCGTAGGAGGCGTAGGATGAAGATGGTCTCTTGATAACCCACAAGTATAGGGGATCGCAACAGTTTTCGATAAGTAAGAGTGTCGAACCCAACGAGGAGCTAAAGGTAGAACAAATATTCCCTCAAGTTCTATCGACCACCGATACAACTCTACGCACGCTTGACGTTCGCTTTACCTAGAACAAGTATGAAACTAGAAGTACTTTGTAGGTGTTATTGGATAGGTTTGCAAGATAATAAAGAGCACGAAAATAAAACTAGGGGCTTTTAAGGTAAAGAAGCAACTAAAGTAAATATAGCGAGTGTGTAAAAGTGGTGGTAGGAGTTGCGAAATTGTCCCTTAAGCAATTGACTACTTTACTAGACCGATAGCAAGTATTATGTGGGAGAGGCCACTGCTAGCATGTCATCCCTGACTTGGAATTCTATGCACTTATGATTGGAACTATTAGCAAGCATCCGCAACTGCTAATGTTCATTAAGGTAAAACCCAACCATAGCATTAAGATATATTGGTCCCCTTCAATCCCGTATGCATCAATTTCTATGCTAGGTTGAAGCTTCTGTCACTCTTGCCCTCCAATACATAGTCCTATCAACATACAACTAACCCTATGGTGTGATCCACGCGCGCGCTCATATGATGGGCACCAAAGGACAGCAACATAACCACAAGCAAATTAAATCAATCATAGCAATTCATCAACTACCGATAGGACAACGAAAATCTATGAGACATCATAGGATGGCAACACATCATTGGATAATAATATGAAGCATAAAGCACCATGTTCAAGTAGAGGGTACAGCGGGTTGTGGGGGAGTGGACCGCTGTAGATAGAGGGGGGAAGGTGATGGAGATGTTGGTGAAGATGGCGGAGGTGTTGGTGTAGATTGCGGTGATGATGATGGCCCCTGGTGGTACTCCGGTGCCACCGGAAGCGAGGAGGAGAGAGCCCCCTCCTTCTTCTTCTTCTTCCTTGACCTCGTCCCTAGATGGGAGAAGGGTTTCCCCTCTGGTCCATGGCCTCCATGGCACGGGAGGGGCGAGAGCCCCTCTGAGATTGGATCTGTCTCTCTGTCTCTCTCTGTTTCTGCGTTCTCTCCTGGCTCTGTTTCACCGTTTCGTATATATATGGAGATCTATAACTCCTATTGGCCTGAAACCTTCGCTCTGATTTTTTCCGAATATTAGCTTTCTTGCGGCAAAACAAGAGCGTCAACTGCCTTACGGTGGGCTCACAAGGGTAGGGGCGCGCCCTAGGGGGGCCCCTGCCTCGTGACCACCTCGGGCACTGGTTCGCGTTGATTTTCCTTCCGAATTTTCCATATTTTCCAAAAATAAGCTCCGTCTATTTTTATCCCATTTGGACTCCGTTTGATATGGATATTCTGTGAAACCAAAAACATGCAACAGACAGGAACTGGCACTGGGCACTGGATCAATATGTTAGTCCCAAAAATAATAGAAAAAATTGCCAAAAAGTATATGAAAGTTGAATAATATTGGCATGGAACAATCAAAAATTATAGATACGACAGAGACGTATCAGCATCCCCAAGCTTAATTCCCGCTCGTCCTCGAGTAGGTAAATGATAAAAAAGATAATTTTTGATGTGGAATGCTACCTAGCATAATCTTGATCATATGTCTCGTGGCATGAATATTAAGACATGAGTGATTCAAAGCAATAATCTATCCTTTGACATAAAGACAATAATATTTCAAGCATACCAACCAAGCAATTATGTCTTATTGAAATAACATAGCCAAAGAAAGCTCATCCCTACAAAATCATATAGTCTGGCTATGCTCCATCTTCACCACACAAAGCATTCACATCATGCACAACCCCGATGACAAGCCAAGCAATTGTTTCATACTTTTGACGTTCTCAAACCTTTTCAACTATAACGAAATACATGAGCGCGAGCCATGGACATAGCACTATAGGTGGAATAGAATGGTGGTTGTGGAGAAGACAAAAAGGAGAAGATAGTCTCACATCAACTAGGCATATCAACGGGCTATGGAGATGCCCATCAATAGATATCAATGTGAGTGAGTAGGGATTGCCATGCAACGGATGCACTAGAGCTATAAGTATATGAAAGCTCAAACTAAAACTAAGTGGGTGTGCATCCAACTTGCTTGCTCATGAAGACCTAGGGCATTTGAGGAAGCCCATCGTTGGAATATACAAGCCAAGTTCTATAATGAAAATTCCCACTAGTATATGAAAGTGATAACTCAAGAGACTCTCTATATGAAGAACATGGTGCTACTTTGAAGCACAAGTGTGGTAAAAGGATAGTAAGATTGCCCCCTTTTTTCTTTTTTTTGCGGGCTTCTCTGGCCCCCCTTTTTTTAGTTAGGCTGCTTTGGCCTCTCTTTTTTTTGGGGGGGGGGGGCAATGCTCTAATAATGATGATCATCACACTTTTATTTACTTACAACTCAATATTACAACTCGATATCTAGAACGAAGATATGACTCTATGTGAATGCCTTCGGTGGTGTACCGGGATGTGCAATGATCTAGCGTAGCAATGGCATCAAAAAACAGACAAGCCATGAAAACATCATGCTAGCTATCTTACGATCATGCAAAGCAATATGACAATAAATGCTCAAGTCATGTATATGATGATGATGGAAGTTGCATGGCAATATATCTTGGAATGGCTATGGAAATGCCATAATAGGTAGGTATTGTGGCTGCTTTGAGGAAGGTATATGGTGGGTTTATGGTACCGGCGAAAGTTGCGCGGTACTAGAGAGGCTAGCAATGATGGAAGGGTGAGAGTGCGTATAATCCATGGACTCACCATTAGTCATAAATAACTCACATACTTATTGCAAAAATCTATTAGTCATCGAAACAAAGTACTACGCGCATGCTCCTAGGGGGATAGATTGGTAGGAAAAGACCATCGCTCGTCCCCGACCGCCACTCATAAGGAAGACAATCAATAAACACCTCATGCTCCGACTTCGTTACATAACGGTTCTCCATACATGCATGCTACGGGACTTGCAAACCTCAACACAAGTATTTCTCAATTTCACAATTACTCAACTAGCATGACTCTAATATCACCACCTTTATATCGCAAAACTATTGCAAGGAATCAAACATATCATATTCAGTGATCTACAAGTTTTATGTAGGATTTTATGACTAACCATGTGAATGACGAATTCCTGTCATCTCTCTAAACAGATATAAGTGAAGCAAGAGAGTTTAATTCTTTCTACAAAAGATATGCCCACGCTCTAACAAATATAATTGAAGCAAAAGAGCATTCTACAAATGGCGGTTGTCTATGTAAAGAGAAATAGGCAATCCAAACTTTAAATGAAATAAGTGAAGCACATGAAGCATTCTATAAAGCCATACTCAAAAAATATAAGTGAAGTGCAAAGAGCATTCTATAAATCAACCAAGGACTATCTCATACCAGCATGGTGCATAAAAAGAAAATAAAAACCTAAATTCAAAAGACGCTCCAAGACTTGCACATATCGCATGAACGAAACGAATCTGAAAACATACCGATATTTGTTGAAGAAAGAGGGGATGCCTCCCCAGCATCCCCAAGCTTAGACGCTTGAGTCTCCTTGAATATTTACTTGGGGTGCCTCGGGCATCCCCAAGCTTGAGCTCTTGCCTCTCTTCCTTCTCACATCGACACCTTCTCAACGAACACTTCATCCACACAAAACTCCAACACAAAACTCGGTAAGATCTGTTAGTATAATAAAGCGAATCACTCTAAGTACTGTTGCAAACCAATTCATATTTTGTTTTTGCATTATGTCTACTGTAGTATAACTTTTTCATGGCTTAATCCACTAATATAAATTGATAGTTTCATCAAAACAAGCAAACTATGCATCAAAAACAGAATCTGTCAAAAACAGAACAGTCTGTAATAAGCTGAACATTCACCATACTTCTGATACTTGCACAATTATACCAAAATTAGTAAAAATAAACAATTTGTATAGGAAGACAGTGCAAAAAGGATCAGAACAATTTGACGTTCCAGCTAAAAATGTAAAATCGCGCACTACAACCAAAGTTTTTGTCCTGCACCGTACAAACCATCAAGCAAATGTAAACATCCTAAAGGCAAACCTTGGCACATTATTTTTATTTCTAAACTTTATAAAAGCACACAACAGAAATAAATGACTCTCTAAAACTTCTGGATTGTCTCCCTGGAAGCGCTTTCTTTAAAGCCATTAAGCTAGGCATATAGTGCTCAAGTAATGGATCCACCCGGATCCCAAGGTATATCAAAGCCAATTTTAATTAACAATGATTTGTAATTTAGTAGTGAGCACAAAGTAACATATATCATGTAATTACGAAGTCTAACTCTCTTCCTATGCATCGGCATGTCATAAAAGAACAATTCATGCACACAAAGTAAAGGCCAATGCATAGTATAAACAGTTTCTTGCAATTTTATCATATTGGAAACATAGAGAGGTGGAGATATAGTTCCTCTCTCATAATAATTGCAAGTAGGAGCAGCAAGCACATGCATATTATATTCATCAAAATCATCATGTGCAACGGTAAAAGGCAACCCATCAATATAATCCTTAATAAGTGCAAACTTCTCCGATATAGTGTAGTCGGGAGAATTCAAAAAGATAATAGGACTATCATGCGTGGGTGCAATAGCAACAATTTCATGTTTAACATAAGGAACTATAGCAAGTTCATCTTCATAAGCATAATTCATATTGGCATATTGGCCTCAAGCGTAGCAAGCATCATCAAAAAGGGATATTTCAAAAGAATCAATGGGATCATAACAATCATCATAGCAATCATCCTTCGGTAAGCACGAAGGGAAATTAGACAATGTATGAGTTGAAGAGTTACTCTCATTAGAAGGTGGGCACGGGTAGCTAATCCGCTCTTCCTCCTTTTGTTCTCTGCTCTCCTCCTCATCTTTTTCATCCAATGAGCTCACAGTTTCATCAATTTCTTCTTCCAAGACTCTTGCAAAATATTATTCTCTTCTTGTACAGCGGAGTAGTTCTCAATATATAGTTTAACATAAGCATTAGAAGCATAATTATCATAGCAATATTTAAATATGGCAAAATTTTCAGATTTGTAAAGAGTAGCATCATACTTTTCAATCAAAGAAGCAATTTCAAAAGCATCCTTAAAAGCAACAAATTATTCAATTTGTTGGACATCATAGTAATTATAAACACCCTTAGCATATGAAGATAAGATTCCATTATCAATAAACTATCATTGGTAGGGAAGGTGTTTCTTAGGGTTTTCAGAGCAACAAGTAAAATCATAAATTTCACATAAATTCCAAGCATAGCATTGCAAATGATGAATTTGATCCAGTAAAGTTTTCCCTTTTTCAGATATTCGGTGCCGCACATAACAAGCATGCTCATCTAAAGATTTGCCCTCAACTAAGCTAGTTGGGGTTTCAGCACGAGCACATAGGGATCGAAGATGATCCAAGTAATAAGCTTCAACAGTGTGATAGATTTTGAGTGGTTCTTCAACCATTGGTTTAGTAGTTACAACTAATTTTTTTGGTATTTTGCGTTTCCTACCCATAACTAAAGATAGAAAACAACTAAGAACAGAAAATAAAAATTACTTAGTGATAAAGCAAACAAGCACACACGAGAATATTCACCCCACACTATTGCTCCCCGGCAACGACGCCAGAAAAGGTCTTGATAACCCACAAGTATAGGGGATCGCAATAGTTTTCAATAAGTGAGAGTGTCGAACCCAACGAGGAGCTAAAGGTAGAACAAATATTCCCTCAAGTTCTATCGACCACTGATACAACTCTACGCACGCTTGACGTTCGCTTTACCTAGAACAAGTACGAAACTAGAAGTACTTTGTAGGTGTTGTTGGATAGGTTTGCAAGATAATAAAGAGCATGGAAATAAAACTAGGGGCTGTTAAGGTAAAGAAGCAACTAAAGTAAATATAGCGAGTGTGGAAAAGTGGTGGTAAGAGTTGCGAAATTGTCTCTTAAGCAATTTACTACTTTACTAGACCGATAGCAAGTATTATGTGGGAGAGGCCACTGCTAGCATGTCATCCCTGACTTGGAATTCTATGCACTTATGATTAGAACTATTAGCAAGCATCCGCAACTACTAATGTTCATTAAGGTAAAATCCAACCATAGCATTAAGATATATTGGTCCCCCTTCAATCCCGTATGCATCAATTTCTATGCTAGGTTGAAGCTTCTGTCACTCTTGCCCTCCAATACATAGTCCTATCAACATACAACTAACCCTATGGTGTGATCCACGCGCGCGCTCATATGATGGGCACCAAAGTACAGCAACATAACCACAAGCAAATTAAATCAATCATAGCAATTCATCAACTACCGATAGGACAACGAAAATCTACTGAGACATCATAGGATGGCAACACATCATTGGATAATAATATGAAGCATAAAGCACCATGTTCAAGTAGAGGGTACAGCGGGTTGCGGGAGAGTGGACTGCTGTAGATAGAGGGGGGAAGGTGATGGCGATGTTGGTGAAGATGGCGGAGGTGTTGGTGTAGATCGCGGTGATGATGATGGCCCCCGGTGGTACTCCGGTGCCACCGGAAGCGAGGGGGAGAGAGCCCTCCTCCTTCTTCTTCTTCCTTGACCTCCTCCCTAGATGGGAGAAGGGTTTCCCCTCTGGTCCATGGCCTCCATGGCACGGGAGGGGCGAGAGCCCCTCCGAGATTGGATCTGTCTCTCTATCTCTCTCTGTTTCTGCGTTCTCTCCTGGCTCTGTTTCACCGTTTCGTATATATATGGAGATCCGTAACTCCGATTGGCCTGAAACCTTCGCCGTGATTTTATTTCTGAATATTAGCTTTCTTGCGGAAAAAGAAGAGCGTCAACCGCCTTACGGTGGGCTCACGAGGGTAGGGGCGCGCCCTAAGGGGGGGGGGGGCGCCCCCCTGCCTCGTGACCACCTCGGGCACTGGTTCGCGTTGATTTTCCTTCCGAATTTTCCATATTTTCAAAAAAAAGCTCCGTCCGTTTTTATCCCGTTTGTACTCCGTTTGATATGGATATTCTGCGAAACCAAAAACGTACAACAGACAGGAACTGGCACTGGGCACTGGATCAATATGTTAGTCCCAAAAATAATATAAAAAGTTGCCAAAAAGTATATGAAAGTTGAATAATATTGGCATGGAACAATAAAAAATTATAGATACGACGGAGATGTATCATCTCTCTCAAGCAACCCAGCAACCAAATAATAAAGAGTCTCTTGTGTCCCCAACACACCCAATACAATGGTAAATTGTATAGGTGCACTAGTTCGGCGAAGAGATGGTGATACAAGTGCAATATGGATAGTAGATAATGGTTTCTGTAATCTGAAAATATAAAAACAGCAAGGTAACTAATGATAAAAGTGAGCGTAAACGGTATTGCAATGCCAGGAAACAAGGCCTAGGGTTCATACATTCACTAGTGCAAGTCCTCTCAACAATAATAACATAATTGGATCATATAACTATCCCTCATCATGCAAGAAAGAGTCACTACAAAGTCACTAATAGCGGAGAACGAACGAAGAGATTATGGTAGGGTACGAAACCACCTCAAAGTTATTCTTTCCAATCAATCCATTGGGCTATTCCTATAAGTGTCACAAACAGCCCTAGAGTTCGTACTAGAGTAACACCTTAAGACACAAATCAACCAAAACCCTAATGTCACCTAGATACTCCAATGTCACCTTAAGTATCCGTGGGTATGATTATACGATATGCATAACACAATCTCAGATTCATCTATTCAACCAACACATAGAACCTCAAAGAGTGCCCCAAAGTTTCTACCAGAGAATCACGACGAAAACGTGTGCCAACCCCTATGCATAGGTTCATGGGCGGAACCCGCAAGTTGATCACCAAAACATACATCAAGTGAATCACGTGATATTCCATTGTCACCACAGATACGCACGGCAAGACATACATCAAGTGTTCTCAAATATTTAAAGACTCAATCCGATAAGATAACTTCGAAGGGGAAACTCAATCCATTACAAGAGAGTAGAGGGGGAGAAGAAACATAAGATCCAACTATAATAGCAAAGCTCGCGATACATCAAGATCGTGCGAAATCAAGAACACGAGAGAGAGAGAGAGAGAGAGAGAGAGAGATCAAACACATAGCTACTGGTACATACCCTCAGCCCCGAGGGAGAACTACTCCCTCCTCGTCATGGAGGGCACTGGGATGATGAAGATGGCCACCGGAGAGGGATTGCCCCCTCCGGCAGGGTGCCTGAATGGGTCTAGATCGGTTTTTGGTGGCTACGGAGGCTTCTGGCGGCGGAACTTCCAATCTATTGTGCTCCCCGATCGTTTTAGTGTATATGGATATATATAGGCGGAAGAAATACGTCAGGGGAGCCACGAGGGGCCCACGAGGGTGGAGGGCGCGCCCTAGGGGGGTGGGCGCCCCCCCCCCTACCTCGCGGCTTCCTTGTTGCTTTCTTGACGTGGACTCCAAGTCTCCCGGGTTGTTTTCCTTCCAAAAATAACTTCTCCAGAAGGTTTCATTCCGTTTCGACTCTGTTTGACATTCCTTTTCTTCGAAATACTGAAACAAGGGAAAAAACAGGAACTGACACTGGGCTCTGGGTCAATAGATTAGTCCCAAAAATAATATAAATGTGGATAATAAAGCCCAATAATGTCCAAAACAGAAGATAATATAGCATGGAGCAATCAAAAATTATAGATATGTTGGAGACGTATCAGCATCCCCAAGCTTAATTCCTGCTCGTCCTCGAGGAGGTAAATAATAAAAACAGAATTTTTGATGCGGAGTGCTACTCGGCATAATTTCAATGTAATTCTTCTTAATTGTGGTATGAATATTCAGATCTGAAAGATTCAAGATAAAAGTTTAATATTACCATAAAAATAATAATACTTCAAGCATACTAACAAAGCAATCGTGTCTTCTCAAAATAACATGGCCAAAGAAAGTTATCCCTACAAAATCATATAGTCTGGCTATGCTCTATCTTCATCACACAAAGTATTTAAATAATGCACAACCCCGATGACAAGCCAAGCAATTGTTTCATACTTTTGACATTCTCAAACTTTTTCAATCTTCACGCAATACATGAGCGTGAGCCATGGATATAGCACTATAAGTGGAATAGAATGGTGGTTGTGGATAAGACAAAAAGGAAGAAGATAGTCTCGCATCAACTAGGCGTATCAACAGGCTATGGAGATGCCCATCAATAGATATCAATGTGAGTGAGTAGGGATTGCCATGCAACGGATGCACTAGAGCTATAAGTATATGAAAGCTCAACAAAATAAACTAAGTGGGTGTGCATCCGACTTGCTTGTTCATGAAGAGCTAGGGAATTTTGAGGAAGTCCATAATTGGAATATACAAGCCAAGTTCTATAATGAAAAATTTCCGCTAGTATATGAAAGTGATAACATAGGAGACTCTCTATCATGAATATCATGGTGCTACTTTGAAGCACAAGTGTGGTAAAAGGATAGTAACATTGTCCCTTCTCTCTTTTTCTCTCATTTTTTGGGCCTTTTCTCTTTTTTTAATGGCCTCTTTTCTTTCTTCTTTTTTTCGTCCAGAGTATCATCCCGACTTGTGGGGGAATCATAGTCTCCATCATCCTTTCCTCACCGGGACAATGCTCTAATAATGATGATCATCACACTTTTATTTTCTTACAACTCAACAATTACAAATCGATACTTAGAACAAAATATGACTCTACATGAATGCCTCCGGCGGTGTACCGGGATATGCAATGAATCAAGAGTGACATGTATGAAAGAATTATGAATGGTGGCTTTGCCACAAATACGATGTCAACTACATGATCATGCTAAGCAATATGACAATGATGGAGTGTGTCATAATAAACGGAACAGTGGAAAGTTGCATGCCAATATATCTCAGAATGGCTATGGAAGTGCCATAATAGGTAGGTATGGTGGCTATTTTGAGGAAGGTATATGGTGGGTGTATGATACCGGCGAAAGGTGCGCGGTATTAGAGAGGCTAGCAATGGTGGAAGGAAGAAAAGTGTGTATACTCCATGGACTCAACATTAGTCATAAAGAACTCACATACTTATTGCAAAAATTTATTAGTTATCGAAACAAAGTACTACGCGCATGCTCCTAGGGGGATAGATTGGTAGGAAAAGACCATCGCTCGTCCTCGACCACCACTCATAAGGAAGACAATCAATAAATAAATCATGCTCCGACTTCATCACATAACGGTTCACCATACGTGCATGCTACGGGAATCACAAACTTCAACACAAGTATTTCTCAAATTCACAACTACTCAACTAGCATGACTCTAATATCACCATCTTCATATCTCAAAACAATCATCAAGTATCAAACTTCTCATAGTATTCAATGCACTTTATATGAAAGTTTTTATTATATCCATCTTGGATGCCCATCATATTAGGACTAGTTTCATAACCAAAGCAAACCACCATGCTGTTCTAAAGGACTCTCAAAACAATATAAGTGAAGCATGAGAGATCAATTATTTCTATAAAATAAAACCACCACCGTGCTCTAAAAGGATATAAGTGAAGCACTAGAGCAACGACAAACTACTCTAAAAGAAATAAGTGAAGATCAATGAGTGGTGGAATAATTATGAAACTATGTGAAGACTCTCTAACATTTAAGAATTTCAGATCTTGGTATTTTATTCAAACAACAAGCAAAACTAAATAAAATAAAATGACGCTCGAAGCAAAACACATATCATGTGGTCAATAAAAATATAGCTCTAAGTAAAGTTACCGATGAACGAAGACGAAAGAGGGGATGCCTTCTGGGGCATCCCCAAGCTTTGACTCTTGGTTCTCTTGAATATTACCTTGGGGTGCCTTGGGCATCCCCAAGCTTAGGCTCTTGCCACTCCTTATTCCATAGTCCATCAAAACTTAACCCAAAACTTGAAAACTTCACAACACAAAACTTAACAGAAAACTCGTAAGCTCCGTTAGTATAAGAAAGAAAATCACCATCATAAGGTACTGTAATGAACTCATTATAAATTCATATTGGTGTAATATCTACTGTATTTCAACTTCTCTATGGTTCATACCCTCCGATACTACTCATAGATTCATCAAAATAATCAAACAACACAATGAAAACAGAATATGTCAAAAACAGAACAGTCTGTAGTAATCTGTAGGTTCCGAATAAATTGGTGGACCTGAGGAATTTATATATTAATCATCTGCAAAAATAATGAACTAAATAGCACTCTCCAATAAAAAATGGCAGCAAGTCTCGTGAGCGCTAAAGCTTCTGTTTTTTACAGCATGATCGCAAAGACTTTTCCCAAGTCTTCCCAATGGTTCTACTTGGCACAAACACTAATTAAAAGTATAAAACCACATCTAAACAGAGGCTAGATGAATTATTTATTTCTAAACAGGAGCAAAAAGCAAGGAACAAAAATAAAATTGGGTTGCCTCCCAACAAGCGCTATCGTTTAACGCCCCTAGCTAGGCATGATGATTTCAATGATGCTCACATAAAAGATAAGGATTGAGACATAAAGAGAGCATCAAGAAGAATATGACTAAAACATTTAAGTCTAACCCACTTCCTATGCATAGGGATTTTGTGAGCAAACAACTTGTGGGAACAAGAATCAACTTGCATAGGAAGGTAAAACAAGCATAACTTCAAGATTTTAAGCACATAGAGAGGAAACCTGATATTATTGCAACTCCTACAGGCATATATTCCTCCCTCATAATAATTTTCAGCAGCATCATGAATGAATTCAACAATATAACCAGCACCTAAAGCATTCTTTTCATGATCTACAAGCATAGAAATTTTATTACTCTCAACACAAGCAAAATTCTTCCCATGAATAATAGTAGGAGTAAACTCAACAAAATAATTATCATGTGAGGCATAATCCAATTGAAAACTAAAATAATGATGACAAGTTTCATGGATATCATTATTCTTTATAGCATACAAGTCATCACAATAATCATCATAGATAGCAACTTTGTTCTCATAATCAATTGGAACCTCTTCCGGAATGGTGGATTCATCACAAAATAAAGTCGTGACCTCTCCAAATCCACTTTCATCAATATAATCATCATAAATAGGAGGCATGCCTTCTTCATAATAAATTTGCTCATCAAAACTTGGGGGACAAAAAATATCATCTTCATCAAATATAGCTTCCCCAAGCTTGTGGCTTTGCATATCATTAGCATCATGGATATTCAAGGAATTCATACTAACAACATTGCAATCATGCTCATCATTCAAATATTTAGTGCCAAACATTTTAATGCATTCTACTTCTAACACTTTGGCACACTTTTCCTTTCCATCATACTCATGAAAGATATTAAAAAGATGAAGCGTATGAGGCAAACTCAATTCCATATTTTTTTGTAGTTTTCTTTTATAAACTAAACTAGTGCTAAAACAAGAAACAAAAAGATTCGATTGCAAGATCTGAAGATATACCTTCAAGCGCTAACCTCCTCGGCAACGGCGCCAGAAAAGAGCTTAGTTGACGTGGTGTTAGTGCCGCTTACCTAGCCTCCCCGGCAATGGCGCCAGAAAAGAGCTTGATGTCTACTACACAACCTTCTTCTTGTAGACGTTGTTGGGCCTCCAAGTGCAGAGGTTTGTAGGACAGTAGAAAATTTCCCTCAAGTGGATGACCTAAGGTTTATCAATCCGTAGGAGGCGTAGGATGAAGATGGTCTCTCTCAAGCAACCCTGCAACCAAATAACAAAGAGTCTCTTGTGTCCCCAACACACCCAATACAATGGTAAATTGTATAGGTGCACTAGTTCGGCGAAGAGATGGTGATACACGTGCAATATGGATAGTAGATAATGGTTTTTGTAATCTGAAAATATAAAAACAGCAAGGTAACTAATGATAAAAGTGAGCGTAAACGGTATTGCAATGCTAGGAAACAAGGCCTAGGGTTCATACTTTCACTAGTGCAAGTCCTCTCAACAATAATAACATAATTGGATCATATAACTATCCCTCAACATGCAACAAAGAGTCACTCCAAAGTCACTAATAGCGGAGAACAAACGAAGAGATTATGGTAGGGTACGAAACCACCTCAAAGTTATTCTTTCCAATCAATCCATTGGGCTATTCCTATAAGTGTCACAAACAGCCCTAGAGTTCGTACTAGAGTAACACCTTAAGACACAAATCAACCAAAACCCTAATGTCACCTAGATACTCCAATGTCACCTCAAGTATCCGTGGGTATGATTATACGATATGCATCACACAATCTCAGATTCATCTATTCAACCAGCACATAGAACCTCAAAGAGTGCCCCAAAGTTTCTACCGGAGAATCATGACGAATACGTGTGCCAACCCCTATGCATAGGTTCATGGGCGGAACCCGCAAGTTGATCACCAAAACATACATCAAGTGAATCACGTGATATCCCATTGTCACCACAGATACGCACGGCAAGACATACATCAAGTGTTCTCAAATCTTTAAAGACTCAATCCGATAAGATAACTTCGAAGGGGAAACTCAATCCATTACAAGAGAGTAGAGGGGGGGGGGAGAAACATAAGATCCAACTATAATAGCAAAGCTCACGATACATCAAGATCGTGCCAAATCAAGAACAAGAGAGAGAGAGAGAGATCAAACACATAGCTACTGGTACATACCCTCAGCCCCGAGGGAGAACTACTCCCTCTTCGTCATGGAGAGCACCGGGATGATGAAGATGGCCACCGAAGAGGGATTGCCCCCTCCGACAGGGTGCCGGAACGGGTCTAGATTGGTTTTCGGTGGCTACAGAGGCTTCTGGCGGCGGAACTCCCGATCTATTGTGCTCCCCGATCGTTTTAGGGTATATGGATATATATATATAGGCGGAAGAAATACGTCAGGGGAGCCACGAGGGGCCCACGAGGGTGGAGGGCGTGCCCTAGGGGGTGGACGTGCCCCCTACCTCGTGGCTTCCTCGTTGCTTTCTTGACGTGGACTCCAAGTCTCTCGGGTTGCTTTCCTTCCAAAAATAACTTCTCCAGAATGTTTCATTCCGTTTCGACTCCGTTTGATATTCCTTTTCTTCGAAACACTGAAACAAGGGAAAAACAGGAACTGGCACTGGGCTCTGGGTCAATAGGTTAGTCCCAAAAATAATATAAATGTGGATAATAAAGCCCAATAATGTCCAAAACATAAGATAATATAGCATGGAGCAATCAAAAATTATAGATACGTTGGAGATGTATCAAACCCCATTTTTCATAAGATCCTCTGATGGAATTTTTTTACGAGATTTGTTCCTCTAGGTTTGTTAACTGGGCGACCCGAAGGAGAAGTGTCCGGATTTCAAGGCGACTTGCTGCAAGAGCTATCCAAAGTGCACGAGCGAGCTCATAAAGCAATGAGGAACATGGATAAGGCTTTATGGCCAGCCGATTCTCCTCCAGGAAAGATGGGGGAGCTCGCGGAGTTATTCAAGGGAGCTCATCTTTGTTTTGAGCTGTGGAAGGCATCAACATGTCGAGAAGGTGCATGAGAGGCCTGGGCCATGGTGAAAACGCAGTATACGGGACTTGATACGAATCATATGGCCCGGATCGGACCTCGGGGACCAGACGGACAAGAAATTCCGGTTAGCTTGGTGTACGATAAAGTAAAGATAGCCGCCAAATTCTCACAGCAAGACTGTAAACTAGACAGCCTGATAGATGGCATAGATAAAGAGCAGGCATGTTATTTCATGTAGCCATACTTTTATCATCAAATTTATCTCAGGCCGAATTGTAAAAGATTGTCATAGCAGACCTTCCGCTTCAACCTCCGAAACCCAAGGGTTGGAGTCTTTCCAAATACTATACCTGTGGGAAACAACAAGTATGTTTGAAAACCAGGCAATCCGATCATAGTGCGTGAACAGACAAACTGTATTCGGGGAGCTATGTTATATTACTTTTTAACGTAAGAAACGTCTTCCAAAGAGAATAATTCCGTTAAAGGTTCCTCTCCCTAGGTCAACATGCCTTAAGCCGTGGTGCGAAAGAACCGCCAGAGTCTTTGCATTTTGGTAGTTTATATTGCCACAAAGGTAGTTCGTCGTTTACCCGCTGACCAATTATTTCCTTAAGAACGCTAGCTTTCGGCTTCACCCGTCTGAGGTACATGTCCGGATGACCCGGTTGTAACAATCGCAGAGGTTCTCCCTTTATTCCCTAGCCGACAAGCGGGAACGTAGGGCATAAGCACAGGAGCCAGGTAACCCAGCTTGGCAAAAACATAAGTCATAGAGGTGCATATAATGGCGAAGACAGGAAGTATATGAGAAAACAACATATATATAGTGAGCTTTACGCTCAAAATAATAAGCTTCTATTGAGAGAAGCCCCCAGTTATGATGGGGTGTGTACATTTAAGGATGTGTACCCCTCAAGTGTGCGGCTTACCCGAACACACGCTAGAAATCGTAAAGAAAAAAATGAAAAAAGAGGAAAAGTAAAAAAGGAGAAAAGAGGGAACGAACAAAGGTATGTGTCCGGGCTCAGGCGTAGAATCTTCGGAGTCGAGCAGCATTCCATGGGTTCGGCTCTAAGCGATTACCCGATGCATTGCGAAGGCGGTAGGCTCCTCCAGTGAGAACTTCATCTATAATGAAGGGACCCTCTCATTTGGGCTTGAGCTTGTCCTTTTTCTTCTCTGGTAGGCGTAGAACGAGTTCACCAACATTATAAGTCTTTGACCGCACTTCTCTGCTTTGGTATCTTTGAGCTTGTTGTTGGTAGAATGCGGAACGGGCTCTTACGACGTCATACTCCTCCTCCAGGCCATCTAAGTCGTCCTGCCGATTGAGCTCGGCCTCTCTCTCCTCATACATGCGCACTCGAGGTGAGTCATCATTAATATCGTAGGGTAAGACAGCCTCTGTGCTGTATACCATGAAGAACAGTGTGTATCCGGTCGTCGATTGGGCGTGGTCCGCAGCCCCCAGAGTACGGAGTCAAGCTCCTCGACCCAGTGTTTGTTCGACTCCTTTAGGGATCGCTCTAGTCTGGGTTTGATGCCGCTCATTATCAGGCCATTGGCCCGTTCAACTTGACCATTTGTTTGGGGTGATATATGGAGGCGTAATCGAGCTTAATGCCCAGGTTAGCACACCAAGTTTTCACCTCGTCGGCTGTAAAGTTAGAGCCGCTGTTAGTAATAATGATGTGTGTGACACCATAGAGGTTTACGACACCGGATATAAAGTCTATCACCGATCCGGCTTCAGCCGTTTTAACTGGTTTGGCTTCTATTCATTTAGTGAATTTATCTACCATAACCAGCAAGTATTTTTTTTCTTATGGCTTCCCCCTTTAAGGGGTCCGACCATGTCCAGCCCCTAGACCGCAAAAGGCCAGGTAATGGGGATTGTTCATAGGGCAGTGGGCGGCATATGGCTTTGGTTGGCAAAAAGCTGGCATCTGACACAACGTTGTATGAGGTCCTGTGCATCTGCTCAGGTCATGGGCCAAAAGAAACCTGTACGGAAGGCCTTACTTACAAGGGCCCGAGCTGCGGTGTGATGGCCGCCAAGACCAACATGTATTTCGGCCAAGAGCTGTCGTCCCTCTTCTTCGGAGATACATCTTTGAAGGACTCCGGTAGTACTTTTCTTGTAGAGTTCTACTTCATGGACTTTGTACGCTTTGGAGCGTCGAACTATGCGACGGGCCTCGTTCTGGTCATCGGGGAGCTCCTGCCTATTGAGGTAGGCTAAGAAGGGTTCAGTCCATGGGGCGATCACCGCCATGATTGCGTGGGCGGAAGGCATTGGTTCGGTTCCCGAGCCCCCGATGATATCTGAATCGTTTTCGGCATCTGAGGGTGTGGTCGGCGCCGGACTAGTATTTCCGCTCTCGTCCTGCCATACCACGGATGGCTTGAAAAACCTTTCCACGAAGGTGTTAGGCGGGACGGGGTCACGTTTAGCGCCCATTCGAGCAAGGATGTCCGCTGCTTGATTCCTGTCTCGGGCCACATGATGAAACTCGAGCCCCTCAAACCGAGCTGATATTTTGTGTACAACGTTGCAGTAGGCCGCCATCTTTGGATCTTTTGCATCAAATTCTCTATTTATTTGGGATATTGCAAGGTTCGAGTCCCCGCGCACCTCAAGGCGCTGTATGCCCATAGAAACAGCCATCCTGAGGCCATGCAGTAGTGCCTCGTATTCGGCTGCGTTATTGGAGTATGTATACATGATTTGTAATACGTAACAGACTATGTCTCCTATGGGGGATGTTAGGATGACACCAGCCCCTAGTCCGGCCAACATTTTAGAGCCGTCGAAATACATCACCTAGTTGGAGTATGTGTCGTACTCTTTAGGGAGTTCAGCTTCTGTCCACTTGGCGACAAAGTCGGCCAACACCTGAGATTTAATAGCTCGTCGTGGCTTGTATGTTATTTAAAATGGCAAGAGCTCGATAGCCCATTTTGCAATGCGGCCGGTGGCGTCTCGATTTTTTATGATGTCATTGAGGGGTACCTCGGAGGCCACCATGATCGAGCACTCTTGAAAGTAGTGCCGCAGCTTCCGAGATGCCATGAAAACCGCATATGCTATCTTTTGGTAGTGCGGGTATCGGGATTTGCATGGTGTGAGAACCGCCGATACATAGTATACTGGTTTTTGGAGTGGGAATTTATGTCCCTCTTCCTCTCGTTCAACAACGAGCACAGCGCTCACCACCTGGTGAGTTGCAGATATATACAGTAGAATAGGTTCGCCGACGTTGGGTGCGGCAAGGATTGGGTTGTTTGCCAACAAAGTTTTGGTTTCCTCCAACCTGGCTATTGCTGCGTCTGTCCACTCAAAGTGGTCGGTGCGTCGGAGCAGGTGATATAGCGGTAGCGCCTTCTCTCCCAATCTGGAGATAAAGCGACTCAAGGATGCCACACACCCAACTTGTTTTTGGACCTGCTTTAGGTCTGTTGGTGTTTCCAATTGTGACAGGGCCTGGATTTTGGCCGGATTTGCTTCGATTCCTCTATTGGAAACAATGAACCCGAGTAGTTTTCCGGCCGGAACGCCGAAAATGCATTTTTCCGGATTGAGCCGTATGTCATATGTTCGGAGGTTGTCGAATGTAAGGCGTAAGTCGTCTACCAATGATTCGGCATGTTTGTTTTTGATGACCACATCATCCACATATGCCTCCACCACCTTGCCAATTTGTTTTTCCAGGCATGTTTGAATCATGCGTTGATAAGTGGCGCCGGCGTTTTTGAGTCCGAAAGGCATAGTGTTGAAGCAGAAAGTCCCATGCGGAGTAATGAATGCCGTTGCGGCCTGATCGGATTCCTTCATCTTAATCAGATGGTATCCGAAGTATGCATCAAGGAAACACAGTGAATCGTGTCCTATAGTTGCATCAATGATTTGGTCAACGCGGGGCAGTGGGAAGGGGTCCTTAGGGCAAAGCTTTATTAAGGTATTTGAAATCGACACAAAGGCGCCAGGATTAGTCCTTCTTTGGCACCATGACCAGGTTTGCTAGCCAATCCGGGTGTTTTATCTCTTGAGTAAACCTGGCTTCAAGTAGTTTGGCTAGCCCCTCCATCAGAGCTTGTTGCTTGGGTTCGGAAAATCGCCGTAGCATTTGCTTAACTGGCTTGAACCCCTTTATTATGTTGAGGTTGTGTTCGACCAGCCTGCGTGGGATTCCTGGCATATCCAAAGGGTGCCAGGTAAAGATGCCTCAATTATCGCGCAGGAATGCTCTTAGAGCAGCGTCGATCGTCGGATCCAGATGTGCTCCAATGGCTGCTGTTTTATTAGGGTCCGTCAGGTGGACTTCGAATTTGACTATTTCGTTTGTTGGCTTGAAAGAAGTGGACTTAGGCCTTTTATCGAGGATTACATCGTCTCTATCCACTGTGAAACACAGAGCGGTGAGCTCCTCGGCCGCAAGGGCTCGGATAGTGCCTCAAGGGCCAGGGATGCGGTTTTGTTTTTGGCGCGGAGTGCTATGTCTGGATCACTGGTGATAGTGATAACTCCATTGGGCTCGGGCATTTTGAGCTTCATGTACCCGTAATGAGGTATGGCTTGAAAGCGTGTGACTGCATCTCGCCCAAACAGGGAGTGATATCCCCTGTTGAAAGGTGCCACCTGGAAGATTAACTCTTAGGACCTGTAGTTCTTAGGCGTGCCAAATACTACATCAAGTTTAATTTTTCCCGAACATCGCGGTTCTCGACTAGGGATAATGCCTCGGAAGGTTGTATTGCTCTGCTCGATGCGGCTCTTGTCCATTTGCATTTTGTCGAGCGTGTCCTCATAGATGAGGTTCAATCCGCTGCCACCGTTCATGAGCACTTTAGTGAGCCGAAAGCCGTCCATAATTGGGTTTAGAACTAAAGCGGCTGGTGCTCAGACTGATCAGACCCGTGGTTCGATGGTAGCGTTGAAGGTTATCACTATGTCGTTCCAAGGATTTATTGCGGCTACTTGGTTGACTTCGGCGAGGTCGTGGAGCGCTGGTACCTCTTGAGCACTGCGTTGGTTTTCCCCGAAGAGGAAGGGATGATGCAGCAAAGTAGCGTAAGTATTTCCCTCAGTTTTGAGAACCAAGGTATCAATCCAGTAGGAGGCTACGCGCGAGTCCCTTGCACTTGCACAAAACAAATAAATCCTCGCAACCAACACAAATAGGGGTTGTCAATCCCTATAGGGCCACTTACGAGAGTGAGATCTGATAGATATGATAAGATAATATTTTTGGTATTTTTATGATAAAAGATGCAAAGTAAAATAAAGGCAAAGTAAATAGCAAAGGAAATGACTAAGTAGTAGGAGATTAATATGATGAAGATAGACCCGGGGGCCATAGGTTTCACTAGTGGCTTCTCTCAAGAGCATAAGTATTCTACGGTGGGTGAACAAATTACTGTTGAGCAATTGACAGAATTGAGCATAGTTATGAGAATATCTAGGTATGATCATGTATATAGGCATCACGTCCGAGACAAGTAGACCGACTCCTGCCTGCATCAACTACTATTACTCCACTCACCGACCGCTATCCAGCATGCATCTAGAGTATTAAGTTAAAAACAGAGTAACGCCTTAAGCAAGATGACATGATGTAGAGGGATAGACTCATGCAATATGAAGAAAACCCCATCTTGTTATCCTCGATGGAAACAATACAATACGTGCCTTGCTGCCCTTACTGTCACCGGGAAAGGACACCGAAAAATTGAACCCAAAGCTAAGCACTTCTCCAATTGCAAGAAAGATCAATCTAGTAGGCCAAACCAAACTGATAATTCGAAGAGACTTGCAAAGATAACCAATCATACATAAAAGAATACAGAGAAGATTCAAATATTATTCATAGATAGACTTGATCATAAACCCACAATTCATCGGTCTCAACAAACACACCGCAAAAAGAAGATTACATCGAATAGATCTCCACAAGAGAGGGGGAGAACATTGTCTTGAGATCCAAAAAGAGAGAAGAAGCCATCTCGCTACTAAATATGGACCCATAGGTCTGAGGTGAACTACTCACACTTCATCGGAGGGGCTATGGTGTTGATGTAGAAGCCCTCCATGATCGATGCCCCCTCCGGCGGAGCTCCGGAACAAGCCCCAAGATGGGACCTCGTGGATACAGAAAGTTACGGCGGTGGAATTAGGGTTTTGGCTCCTGTTCTGATCGTTTGGGGGTACGTGGATATATATAGGAGGAAGGAGTACGTCGGTGGAGCAACAGGGGGCCCACGAGGGTGGAGGGCGCGCCTGGTGGGGGTGGGCGTGCCCCCCTACCTCGTGGCCTCCTGTTTTATTTCTTGACGTAGGGTCCAAGTCTCTTGGGTCTTGTTCATTGAGAAAATCACATTCTCGAAGGTTTCATTCCGTTTGGACTCCGTTTGATATTCCTTTTCTTCGAAACCCTAAAAAAGGCAAAAAAAAATAGCAATTCTGGGCTGGGCCTCCGGTTAATAGGTTAGTCCCAAAAATAGTATAAAAATGGATAATAAAGCCCAATAATGTCCAAAACAGTAGATAATATAGCATGGAGCAATCAAAAATTATAGATACGTTGGAGACGTATCAAGCATCCCCAAGCTTAATTCCTGCTCGTCCTCAAGTAGGTAAATGATAAAAACTGAAATTTTGATGCGGAGTGCTACTTGGCATAATTTTAATGTAATTCTTCTTAATTGTGGTATGAATATTCAGATCCGAAAGATTCAAGACAAAAGTTCATATCGATATAAAAACAATAATACTTCAAGCATACTAACTAAGCAATTATGTCTTCTCAAAATAACATGGCCAAAGAAAGTTCATCCCTACAAAATCATATGGTTTAGTCATGTTTCATCTTCGTCACACAAGAATGCTCTCATCATGCACAACCCCGATGACAAGCCAAGCAATTGTTTCATACTTTAGTAATCTCAAACCTATAAAATTCCACGCAATATATGAGCGCGAGCCATGGACATAGCACTATGGGTGGAATAGAATATAATGAGGGGGGTTATGTGGAGAAGACAAAAGAGGAGAAAGTCTCACATCAACGAGGCTAATCAATGGGCTATGGAGATGCCCACCGATTGATGTTAATGCAAGGAGTAGGGATTACCATGCAACGGATGCACTAGAGCTGTAAATGTATAAAAGCTCAACAAAAGAAACTAAGTGGGTGTGCATCCAACTTGCTTGCTCACGAAGACCTAGGGCACTTGAGGAGACCCATTGTTGGAATATACAAGCCAAGTTCTATAATGAAAATTTCCCACTAGTATATGAAAGTGACAAGACAAGAGACTCTCTAACATGAAGATTATGGTGCTACTTTGAAGCACAAGTGTGGCAAAGGATAGTAACATTGTCCCTTCTCTCTTTTTCTCTCATTTTTTTCTTTTTTTTCTTTGGGCCTTTTCTCTTTTTTTATGGTCTTTCTTTTTTGGGCCTTCTCTCTCTCTTTTTTATGGCCTTTCTCTTTTTTTATTCCTCACTTGGGACAATGCTCTAGAAAATTACGATCATCACACTTCTATTTATTTACAACTCAATGATTACAACTCGATACTAGAACAAAAGATGACTCTATGTGAATGCCTCCGGCGGTGTACCGGGATATGCAATGGACCAAGAGTGACATGTATGAAAGAATTATGAACGGTGGCTTTGCCACAAATACTATGTCAACTACATGATCATGCTAAGCAATATGACAATGATGAATGTGTCATGATGAACGGAATGATGGAAAGTTGCATGGCAATATATCTCGGAATGGCTATGGAAATACCATAATAGGTAGGTATGGTGGCTGTTTTGAGGAAGATATAAGGAGGTTTATGTGTGAAAGAGCGTATCATATCACAGGGTTTGGATGTACCGGCGAAGTTTGCGCCAACTCTCAATGTGAGAAAGGGCAATGCACGGTAACGAAGAGGCTAGCAAGGATGGAAGGGTGAGAGTGTATAATCCATGGACTCAACATTAGTCATAAAGAACTCACATACTTATTGCAAAAATCTACAAGTCATCAAAAACCTCGGTACTACGCGCATGCTCCTAGGGGGATAGATTGGTAGGAAAAGACCATCGCTCGTCCTCGACCGTCACTCATAAGGAAGACAATCAAATAACACCTCATGTTTCAAATTTGTTGCATAATGTTTACCATACGTGCATGCTACGGGACTTGCAAACTTCAACACAAGTATTTCTCAATTTCACAACTACTCAACTAGCATGACGTTGATATTACTACTAGGGGTGGACTAACGAGCAGCACGGCTCATTAAGCTCGTACTCGTTAAGCTCGTGCTCGTTAAGGCTCGGCTCGTTAAGCTCGTTAAGATTAACAAGCAGAAAACTCTGCTCGGCTCGGGTCGGCTCGTTTGAAGCTCGTTAAGCTCGTGAGCGCTCGCGGGTGCTCATTAACAGACTATAATGTGTTATGATGTACATGATGAATGTGGAGGTATGGTTTTCAAGATGAAATATGATGACAAAAAGAAATGAAGTAGTTTGTTGCCTCATATGTCGATTAGATTAAATAAATGGGCTGAGGTGCTACAAAAAAAATTGTCACGTAAGATGAAAATATGCGTTGTGTTGTTACTAACGAGCTTAACGAGCTACTCGTGAAACTCGTTACCTCGCTCGTTAAGCTCGTTAATCTTAACGAGCTAAAATCAATGATTGGCTCTATTCATTAAGAAGCGAGCTACGAGCTTAACGAGCCGAACTATCGAGCGCTCATTAAGCTCGCGAGCTACGAGCTTTTGGTCCAGCCCTAATTACTACCTCCATATCTCAAAACAATCATCAAGCATCAAACTTCTCTTAGTATTCAAAACACTCTTAAGAAAATTTTACTAACTTTGAATACCTAGCATATTAGGATTTTAAGCAAATTACCATGCTATTAAGACTCTCAAAATAATCTAAGTGAAGCATGAGAGATCAATAGTTTCTATAAAACAAATCCACCACCATGCTCTAAAAGATATATGTGAAGTACTAGAGCAAAACTATATAACTCAAAAGATATAAGCGAATCACATAGAGTATTCTAACAAATTCCAAATCATGTATGGCTCTCTCAAAAGGTGTGTACAGCAAGGATGATTGTGGTAAACTAACAAGCAAAGACTCAAATCATACAAGACGCTCCAAGCAAAACACATATCATGTGGCGAATAAAAATATAGCTCCAAGTAAAGTTACCGATAGAAGTAGACGAAAGAGGGGATGCCTTCCGGGGCATCCCCAAGCTTTGGATTTTAGGTGTCCTTTGATTATCTTGGGGGTGCCATGGGCATCCCCAAGCTTTGGCTCTTGCCACTCCTTGTTCCATAATCCATCAAATCTTTACCCAAAACTTGAAAACTTCACAACACAAAACTTAAAGTAGAAAATCTTGTGAGTTTCGTTAGCGAAAGAAAATAAAAGACCACTTCAAGTTACTGTAATGAACTCATTCTTTATTTATATTGGTGTTATAACTACTGTATTCCATCTTCTCTATGGTTTATAAACTATTTTATTAGCCATAGATTCATCAAAATAAGCAAACAACACACGAAAAACAGAATCTGTCAAAAACAGAACTGTCTGTAGTAATCTGTAGCTACCGCAAGATCTGGAACCCCAAAAATTCTAAAATAAATTGTTGGATGTGAGGAATTTATCTATTAAAAATCTTCAAAAATAATTAACTAAATAGCACTCTCCAAATAAAAATGGCAGTAGTTCTCGTGAGCACTAAAGTTTCTGTTTTTTACAGCAAGTGTAACAAGACTTTCCCCAAGTCTTCCCAACGGTTCTACTTGGCGCAAACACTAATTAAACACAAAAAAACACAACCAAAACAGAGGCTATATAAATTATTTATTACTAAACATGAGAAAAAAGCAAGGAATAAAAATAAAATTGGGTTGCCTCCCAACAAGCGCTATCGTTTAACGCCCCTAGCTAGGCATAACAAGCAAGAATAGATCTATGTATTGCCATCTTTGGTAGGCAATCCATAAGTGGCTCTCATAATAGATTCATAAGGTAATTTAATTTTATTTCTAGGAAATTGTTCCATGCCTTTCCTTAATGGAAATTGGAATCTAATATTTCCTTCCTTCATATCAATAATTGCACCAATCGTTCTAAGGAAAGGTCTACCAAGAATAATAGGACATGAAGGATTGCAATCTATGTCAAGAACAATAAAATCTACGGGCACATATGTCCTATTTGCAACAATAATAACATCATTAATTCTTCCCATAGGTTTCTTAATAGTGGAATCCACAAGGTGCAAGTTTAGATAGCAATCATCAAAATCACGGAAACCTAACAAATCACACAAAGTCTTTGGAATCGTGGAAACACTAGCACCCAAATCACATAAAGCATATCATTCATGATCTTTAATTTTAATTTTAATAGTTGGTTCCCACTCATCATAAAGTTTTCTAGGGATAGAAACTTCCAATTCAAGTTTTTCTTCATAAGATTGCATCAAGGCATGAACGATATGTTTAGTAAATGCTTTATTTTGACTATAAGCACGAGGAGAATTTAGCACGGATTGCAACAAGGAAATACAATCAATCAAAGAGCAATTTTCATAGTTAAATTCCATGAAATCCATAATAGTGGGTTTAGCAAGATCTAGGGTTTTAGTCTCTTCAATCCCACATTTATCAAATTTAGCATCAAGATCAACAAATTCTGAATTCTTGGAACGCCTTCTAGGTAAAGGTGGATCATATTAAGTCCCATCATTATCAAGATTCATATTGCAAAACAAAGATTTAATAGGGGACACATCAGTAACTTTTAGATCTTCATCTTTATTTTCATAGGAACTAGAAGAACACACTCTTATAAAGGCATCTATCTTAGCACGCATCGTAGCGGTTCTTTCTTTGCACCCATCAATGGAAATTCTCATGGCTTTAAGAGACTCATTGATATCATGCTTAGGTGGAATAGATCTAAGTTTCAAAGAATCAACATCAAGAGCAATTCTATCAATGTTCCTAGCCAAATCATCAATCTTAAGCAATTTTCCTTCAATCATAGCATTAAAAATCTTTTGCGAAGTAATAAATTATTTAATATTAGATTCAAAATCAGAGGGTATCTTATTATAATTTCCATAAGAATTGTTGTAGGAATTACCATAATTATTAGAGGGATTACTAGGGTAAGGCCTAGGATTGAAATTTCCTCTATACGCGTTGTTACCAAAATTGTTCCTACCAACAAAATTCACATCCATAGATTCATTATTATTCTCAATCAAAGTAGACAAGGGCATATCATTAGGATCAGAAGAAACACTCTTATTTGCAAATAATTTCATAAGTTCATCCATCTTTCCACTCAAACCATTTATTTCTTCTATCACATGCACCTTTTTATTAGTAGATCTTTTAGTATGCCATTGAGAATAATTAACCATAATACTATCTAGGAGTTTAGTAGCTTCTCCTAAAGTGATTTCCATAAAAGTGCCTCCCGCGGCCGAATCTAAAAGATTTCTAGAAGCAAAATTCAATCCGGCATAAAATTTTTGTATAATCATCCACAAATTTAAACCATGAGTAGGGCAATTACGTATCATTAATTTCATTCTCTCCCAAGCTTGTGCAACATGTTCATGATCAAGTTGCTTAAAATTCATAATATCGTTTCTAAGAGAGATGATCTTAGCGGGAGGAAAATACTTAGAGATAAAATTATCTTTGCACTTATTCCATGAATCAATACTATTTTTAGGCAAAGACGAAAACCAAGCTTTAGCACGATCTGTAAGCAAAAAATGAAATAGCTTCAATTTAACAATATCATTATCCACATCTTTCTTCTTTTGCATATCACATAAATCAACGAAGCTATTAAGATGGGTAGCGGCGTCTTCACTAGGAAGGCCGGAAAATGGATCTTTCATGACAAGATTCAGCAAAGCAGTATTAATTTCACAAGATTCAACATCGGTAAGAGGAGCAATCGGAGTGCTAATAAAATCATTGTTGTTGGTATTGGATAAGTCACACAATTTAGTATTATCTTGAGCCATCGTGACAAGCAAACAAACTAACGCACAAGCAAACAAAAAGCAAGCGGGCAAAAAGAGGCAAATAGAGAGGGAGGATAGAGAGAGAGGGCGAGTAAAACGGCAAGGGTGAAGTGGGGGAGAGGAAAACGAGAGGCAAATGGCAAATAATGTAATGCGGGAGATAAGGGTATGTGATGGGTACTTGGTATGTTGACTTTTGTGTAGACCTCCCCGGCAACGGCGCCAGAAATCCTTCTTGCTACCTCTTGAGCACTGCGTTGGTTTTCCTCGAAGAGGAAGGGATGATGCAGCAAAGTAGCTTAAGTATTTCCCTCAGTTTTTGAGAACCAAGGTATCAATCCAGTAGGAGGCTACGCACGAGTCCCTTGCACTTGCACAAAACAAATAAATCCTTGCAACCAACGCAAATAGGGGTTGTCAATCCCTATAGGGCCACTTACGAGAGTGAGATCTGATAGATATGATAAGATAATATTTTTGGTATTTTTATGATAAAAGATGCAAAGTAAAATAAAGGAAAAGTAAATAGCAAAGGAAATAACTAAGTAGTAGGAGATTAATATGATGAAGATAGACCCGGGGGCCATAGGTTTCACTAGTGGCTTCTCTCAAGAGCATAAGTATTCTACGGTGGGTGAACAAATTACTGTTGAGCAATTGACAAAATTGAGCATAGTTATGAGAATGTCTAGGTATGATCATGTATATAGGCATCACGTCCGAGACAAGTAGACCGACTCCTGCCTGCATCAACTACTATTACTCCACTCACCGACCGCCATCTAGAGTATTAAGTTAAAAACAGAGTAACGCCTTCAGCAAGATGACATGATGTAGAGGGATAGACTCATGCAATATGAAGAAAACCCCATCTTGTTATCCTCGATGGAAACAATACAATACGTGCCTTGCTGCCCTTACTGTCACCGGGAAAGGACACCGAAAAATTGAACCCAAAGCTAAGCACTTCTCCAATTGCAAGAAAGATCAATCTAGTAGGCCAAACCAAACTGATAATTCGAAGAGACTTGCAAAGATAACCAATCATACATAAAAGAATACAGAGAAGATTCAAATATTATTCATAGATAGACTTGATCATAAACCCACAATTCATCGGTCTCAACAAACACACACAAAAAGAAGATTACATCGAATAGATCTCCACAAGAGAGGGGGAGAACATTGTATTGAGATCCAAAAAGAGAGAAGAAGCCATCTAGCTACTAACTATGGACCCGTAGGTATGAGGTGAACTACTCACACTTCATCGGAGGTGCTATGGTGTTGATGTAGAAGCCCTCCGTGATCGATGCCACCTCCGGCGGAGCTCCGGAACAGGCCCCAAGATGGGATCTCGTGGATACAGAAAGTTACGATGGTGGAATTAGGGTTTTGGCTTATGTTCTGATCGTTTGGGGGTACGAGGATATATATAGGAGGAAGGAGTACGTCGGTGGAGCAACAGGGGGCCCACGAGGGTGGAGGGCGCGCCTGGTGGGGGTGGGCGTGCCCCCCTACCTCGTGGCCTCCTGTTTTATTTCTTGACGTAGGGTCCAAGTCTCTCGGGTCTTGTTCGTTGAGAAAATCACGTTCCCGAAGGTTTCATTCCGTTTGGACTCCGTTTGATATTCCTTTTCTTCGAAACTCTAAAAAAGGGAAAAAATAGCAATTCCGGGCTGGGCCTCCGGTTAATAGGTTAGTCCCAAAAATAGTATAAAAGTGGATAATAAAGCCCAATAATGTCCAAAACAGTAGATAATATAGCATGGAGCAATAAAAAATTATAGATACGTTGGAGACGTGTCAAGCATCCCCAAGCTTAATTCCTGCTCGTCCTCGAGTAGGTAAATGATAAAAACCGAAATTTTGATGCGGAGTGCTACTTGGCATAATTTTAATGTAATTCTTCTTAATTGTGGTATGAATATTCAGATCCGAAAGATTCAAGACAAAAGTTCATATCGATATAAAAACAATAATACTTCAAGCATACTAACTAAGCAATTATGTCTTCTCAAAATAACATGGCCAAAGAAAGTTCATCCCTACAAAATCATATGGTTTAGTCATGTTTCATCTTCGTCACACAAGAATGCTCTCATCATGCACAACCCCGATGACAAGCCAAGCAATTGTTTCATACTTTAGTAATCTCAAACCTATAAAATTTCACGCAATATATGAGCGCGGGCCATGGACATAGCACTATGGGTGGAATAGAATATAATGAGGGGGGTTATGTGGAGAAGACAAAAGAGGAGAAAGTCTCACATCAACGAGGCTAATCAATGGGCTATGGAGATGCCCACCGATTGATGTTAATGCAAGGAGTAGGGATTGCCATGCAACAGATGCACTAGAGCTATAAATGTATAAAAGCTCAACAAAAGAAACTAAGTGGGTGTGCATCCAACTTGCTTGCTCACGAAGACCTAGGGCACTTGAGGAGGCCCATTGTTGGAATATACAAGCCAAGTTCTATAATGAAAATTTACCACTAGTATATGAAAGTGACAAGACAAGAGACTCTCTAACATGAAGATTATGGTGCTACTTTGAAGCACAAGTGTGGCAAAGGATAGTAACATTGTCCCTTCTCTCTTTTTCTCTCATTTTTTTCTTTTTTTTTCTTTGGGCCTTTTCTCTTTTTTTATGGTCTTTCTTTTTTAGGGCCTTCTCTCTCTCTTTTTTATGGCCTTTCTCTTTTTTTATTCCTCACTTGGGACAATGCTCTAGAAAATGATGATCATCACACTTCTATTTATTTACAACTCAATGATTACAACTCGATACTAGAACAAAAGATGACTCTATATGAATGCATCCGGCGGTGTACCAGGATATGCAATGGACCAAGAGTGACATGTATGAAATAATTATGAACGGTGGCTTTGCCACAAATACTATGTCAACTACATGATCATGCTAAGCAATATGACAATGATGAATGTGTCATGATGAACGGAATGATGGAAAGTTGCATGGCAATATATCTCGGAATGGCTATGGAAATGCCATAATAGGTAGGTATGGTGGCTGTTTTGAGGAAGATATAAGGAGGTTTATGTGTGAAAGAGCGTATCATATCACGGGGTTTGGATGCACCGGCGAAGTTTGCGCCAACTCTCAATGTGAGAAAGGGCAATGCACGGTAACGAAGAGGCTAGCAAGGATGGAAGGGTGAGAGTGTGTATAATCCATGGACTCAACATTAGTCATAAAGAACTCACATACTTATTGCAAAAATCTACAAGTCATCAAAAACCTCGGTACTACGCGCATGCTTCTAGGGGGATAGATTGGTAGGAAAAGACCATCGCTCGTCCCCGACCGCCACTCATAAGGAAGACAATCAAATAACACCTCATGTTTCAAATTTGTTGCATAACGTTTACCATACGTGCATGCTATGGGACTGGCAAACTTCAACAAAAGTATTTCTCAGTTTCACAACTACTCAACTAGCACGACGTTGATATTACTACCTCCATATCTCAAAACAATCATCGAGCATCAAACTTCTCTTAGTATTCAAAACACTCTTAAGAAAATTTTACGAACTTTGAATACCTAGCATATTAGGATTTTAAGAAAATTACCATGCTATTAAGACTCTCAAAATAATCTAACTGAAGCATGAGAGATCAATAGTTTCTATAAAACAAATCCACCACCGTGCTCTAAAAGATATATGTGAAGTACTAGAGCAAAACTATATAACTCAAAAGATATAAGCGAAGCACATAGAGTATTCTAACAAATTCCAAGTCATGTATGGCTCTCTCAAAAGGTGTGCACAGCAATTATGATTGTGGTAAACTAACAAGCAAATACTCAAATCATACAAGACGCTCCAAGCAAAACACATATCATGTGGCGAATAAAAATATAGCTCCAAGTAAAGTTACCGATAGAAGTAGACGAAAGAGGGGATGCCTTCCGGGGCATCCCCAAGATTTGGCTTTTAGGTGTCCTTTGATTATCTTGGGGGTGCCATGGGCATCCCCAAGCTTTGGCTCTTGCCACTCCTTGTTCCATAATCCATCAAATCTTTACCCAAAACTTGAAAACTTCACAACACAAAACTTAAAGTAGAAAATCTCGTGAGTTTCGTTAGCGAATGAAAATAAAAGACCACTTCAAGTTACTGTAATGAACTCATTCTTTATTTATATTGGTGTTATAACTACTGTATTCCATCTTCTCTATGGTTTATAAACTATTTTATTAGCCATAGATTCATCAAAATAAGCAAACAACACACGAAAAACAGAATCTGTCAAAAACAGAACTGTCTGTAGTAATCTGTAGCTAGCGCAAGATCTGGAACCCCAAAAATTCTAAAATAAATTGCTGGAAGTGAGGAATTTATCTATTAAAAATCTTCAAAAATAATTAACTAAATATCACTCTCCAAATAAAAATGGCAGTAGTTCTCGTGAGCACTAAAGTTTCTGTTTTTTACAGCAAGTGTAACAAGACTTTCCCCAAGTCTTCCCAACGGTTCTACTTGGCACAAACACTAATTAAACACAAAAAAACACAACCAAAACAGAGGCTATATAAATTATTTATTACTAAACAGGAGAAAAAAGCAAGGAATAAAAATAAAATTGGGTTGCCTCCCAACAAGCGCTATCGTTTAACGCCCCTAGCTAGGCATAACAAGCAAGAATAGATCTAGGTATTGCCATCTTTGTAGGGCAATCCATAAGTGGCTCTCATAATAGATTCATAAGGTAATTTAATTTTATTTCTAGGAAAGTGTTCCATGCCTTTCCTTAATGGAAATTGGAATCTAATATTTCCTTCCTTCATATCAATAATTGCACCAATTGTTCTAAGGAAAGGTCTACCAAGAATAGTAGGACATGAAGGATTGCAATCTATGTCAAGAACAATAAAATCTACGGGCACATAATTCCTATTTGCAACAATAATAACATCATTAATTCTTCCCATAGGTTTCTTAATAGTGTAATCCGCAAGGTGCAAGTTTAGAGAGCAATCATCAAAATCACGGAAACCTAACAAATCACACAAAGTCTTTGGAATCATGGAAACACTAGCACCCAAATCACATAAAGCATAGCATTCATGATCTTTAATTTTAATTTTAATAGTTGGTTCCCACTCATCATAAAGTTTTCTAGGGATAGAAACTTCCCATTCAAGGTTTTCTTCATAAGATTGCATCAAGGCATGAACGATATGTTTAGTAAATGCTTTATTTTGACTATAAGCACGAGGAGAATTTAGCACGGATTGCAACAAGTAAATACAATCAATCAAAGAGCAATTTTCATAGTTAAATTCCATGAAATCCATAATAGTGGGTTTAGCAAGATCTAGGGTTTTAATCTCTTCAATCCCACTTTTATCAAATTTAGCATCAAGATCAACAAATTCTGAATTCTTGGAACGCCTTCTAGGTAAAGGTGGATCATATTAAGTCCCACCATTATCAAGATTCATATTGCAAAACAAAGATTTAATAGGGGACACATCAGTAACTTTTAGATCTTCATCTTTATTTTCATAGGAACTAGAAGAACACGCTCTTATAAAGGCATCTATCTTAGCACGCATCCTAGCGGTTCTTTCTTTGCACCCATCAATGGAAATTCTCATGGCTTTGAGAGACTCATTGATATCATGCTTAGGTGGAATAGATCTAAGTTTCAAAGAATCAACATCAAGAGCAATTCTATCAACGTTCCTAGCCAAATCATCAATCTTAAGCAATTTTCCTTCAATCATAGCATTAAAATTCTTTTGCGAAGTAATAAATTATTTAATATTAGATTCAAAATCAGAGGGTATCTTATTATAATTTCCATAAGAATTATTGTAGGAATTACCATAATTATTAGAGGGATTACTAGGGTAAGGCCTAGGATTGAAATTTCCTCTATACGCGTTGTTACCAAAATTGTTCCTGCCAACAAAATTCACATCCATAGATTCATTATTATTCTAAATCAAAGTAGACAAGGGCATATCATTAGGATCAGAAGAAACACTCTTATTTGCAAATAATTTCATAAGTTCATCCATCTTTCCACTCAAACCATTTATTTCTTCTATCACATGCACCTTTTTGTTAGTAGATCTTTTAGTATGCCATTGAGAATAATTAACCATAATACTATCTAGGAGTTTAGTAGCTTCTCCTAAAGTGATTTCCATAAAAGTGCCTCCCGCGGTCGAATCTAAAAGATTTCTAGAAGCAAAATTCAATCCGGCATAAAATTTTTGTATAATCATCCACAAATTTAAACCATGAGTAGGGCAATTACGTATCATTAATTTCATTCTCTCCCAAGCTTGTGCAACATGTTCATGATCAAGTTGCTTAAAATTCATAATATCGTTTCTAAGAGAGATGATCTTAGCGGGAGGAAAATACTTAGAGATAAAATTATCTTTGCACTTATTCCATGAATCAATACTATTTTTAGGCAAAGACGAAAACCAAGCTTTAGCACGATCTGTAAGCAAAAAATGAAATAGCTTCAATTTAACAATATCATTATCCACATCTTTCTTCTTTTGCATATCACATAAATCAACGAAGCTATTAAGATGGGTAGCGGCGTCTTCACTAGGAAGGCCGGAAAACAGATCTTTCATGACAAGATTCAGCAAAGCAGTATTAATTTCACAAGATTCAACATCGGTAAGAGGAGCAATCGGAGTGCTAATAAAATCATTGTTGTTGGTATTGGATAAGTCACACAATTTAGTATTATCTTGAGCCATCGTGACAAGCAAACAAACTAACGCACAAGCAAACAAAAAGCAAGCGGGCAAAAAGAGGCAAAAAGAGAGGGAGGATAGAGAGAGAGGGCGAGTAAAACGGCAAGGGTGAAGTGGGGGAGAGGAAAACGAGAGGCAAATGGCAAATAATGTAATGCGGGAGATAAGGGTATGTGATGGGTACTTGGTATGTTGACTTTTGTGTAGACCTCCCCGGCAACGGCGCCAGAAATCCTTCTTGCTACCTCTTGAGCACTGCGTTGGTTTTCCTCGAAGAGGAAGGGATGATGCAGCAAAGTAGCTTAAGTATTTCCCTCAGTTTTTGAGAACCAAGGTATCAATCCAGTAGGAGGCTACGCGCGAGTCCCTTGCACTTGCACAAAACAAATAAATCCTTGCAACCAACGCAAATAGGGGTTGTCAATCCCTATAGGGCCACTTACGAGAGTGAGATCTGATAGATATGATAAGCTAATATTTTTGGTATTTTTATGATAAAAGATTCAAAGTAAAATAAAGGAAAAGTAAATAGCAAAGGAAATAACTAAGTAGTAGGAGATTAATATGATGAAGATAGACCCGGGGGCCATAGGTTTCACTAGTGGCTTCTCTCAAGAGCATAAGTATTCTACGGTGGGTGAACAAATTACTGTTGAGCAATTGACAGAATTGAGCATAGTTATGAGAATGTCTAGGTATGATCATGTATATAGGCATCACGTCCGAGACAAGTAGACCGACTCCTGCCTGCATCAACTACTATTACTCCACTCACCGACCGCCATCTAGAGTATTAAGTTAAAAACAGAGTAACGCCTTAAGCAAGATGACATGATGTAGAGGGATAGACTCATGCAATATGAAGAAAACCCCATCTTGTTATCCTCGATGGAAACAATACAATACGTGCCTTGCTGCCCTTACTGTCACCGGGAAAGGACACCGAAAAATTGAACCCAAAGCTAAGCACTTCTCCAATTGCAAGAAAGATCAATCTAGTAGGCCAAACCAAACTGATAATTCGAAGAGACTTGCAAAGATAACCAATCATACATAAAAGAATACAGAGAAGATTCAAATATTATTCATAGATAGACTTGATCATAAACCCACAATTCATCGGTCTCAACAAACACACGCAAAAAGAAGATTACATCGAATAGATCTCCACAAGAGAGGGGGAGAACATTGTATTGAGATCCAAAAAGAGAGAAGAAGCCATCTAGCTACTAACTATGGACCCGTAGGTATGAGGTGAACTACTCACACTTCATCGGAGGTGCTATGGTGTTGATGTAGAAGCCCTCCGTGATCGATGCCACCTCCGGCGGAGCTCCGGAACAGGCCCCAAGATGGGATCTCGTGGATACAGAAAGTTACGACGGTGGAATTAGGGTTTTGGCTTATGTTCTGATCGTTTGAGGGTACGACGATATATATAGGAGGACGGAGTACGTCGGTGGAGCAACAGGGGGCCCACGAGGGTGGAGGGTGCGCCTGGTGGGGGTGGGCGTGCCCCCCTACCTCGTGGCCTCCTGTTTTATTTCTTGACGTAGGGTCCAAGTCTCTCGGGTCTTGTTCGTTGAGAAAATCACGTTCCCGAAGGTTTCATTCCGTTTGGACTCCGTTTGATATTCCTTTTCTTCGAAACCCTAAAAAAGGCAAAAAATAGCAATTCCGGGCTGGGCCTCCGGTTAATAGGTTAGTCCCAAAAATAGTATAAAAGTGGATAATAAAGCACAATAATGTCCAAAACAGTAGATAATATAGCATGGAGCAATAAAAAATTATAGATATGTTGGAGACGTGTCAAGCATCCCCAAGCTTAATTCCTGCTTGTCCTCGAGTAGGTAAATGATAAAAACCGAAATTTTGATGCGGAGTGCTACTTGGCATAATTTTAATGTAATTCTTCTTAATTGTGGTATGAATATTCAGATCCGAAAGATTCAAGACAAAAGTTCATATCGATATAAAAACAATAATACTTCAAGCATACTAACTAAGCAATTATGTCTTCTCAAAATAACATGGCCAAAGAAAGTTCATCCCTACAAAATCATATGGTTTAGTCATGTTTCATCTTCGTCACACAAGAATGCTCTCATCATGCACAACCCCGATGACAAGCCAAGCAATTGTTTCATACTTTAGTAATCTCAAACCTATAAAATTTCACGCAATATATGAGCGCGGGCCATGGACATAGCACTATGGGTGGAATAGAATATAATGAGGGGGGTTATGTGGAGAAGACAAAAGAGGAGAAAGTCTCACATCAACGAGGCTAATCAATGGGCTATGGAGATGCCCACCGATTGATGTTAATGCAAGGAGTAGGGATTGCCATGCAACGGATGCACTAGAGCTATAAATGTATAAAAGCTCAACAAAAGAAACTAAGTGGGTGTGCATCCAACTTGCTTGCTCATGAAGACCTAGGGCACTTGAGGAGGCCCATTGTTGGAATATACAAGCCAAGTTCTATAATGAAAATTTCCCACTAGTATATGAAAGTGACAAGACAAGAGGCTCTCTAACATGAAGATTATGGTGCTACTTTGAAGCACAAGTGTGGCAAAGGATAGTAACATTGTCCCTTCTCTCTTTTTCTCTCATTTTTTTCTTTTTTTTTCTTTGGGCCTTTTCTCTTTTTTTATGGTCTTTCTTTTTTTGGGCCTTCTCTCTCTTTTTTTATGGCCTTTCTCTTTTTTTATTCCTCACTTGGGACAATGCTCTAGAAAATGATGATCATCACACTTCTATTTATTTACAACTCAATGATTACAACTCGATACTAGAACAAAAGATGACTCTACATGAATGCCTCCGGCGGTGTACCAGGATATGCAATGGACCAAGAGTGACATGTATGAAATAATTATGAACGGTGGCTTTGCCACAAATACTATGTCAACTACATGATCATGCTAAGCAATATGACAATGATGAATGTGTCATGATGAACGGAATGATGGAAAGTTGCATGGCAATATATCTCGGAATGGCTATGGAAATGCCATAATAGGTAGGTATGGTGGCTGTTTCGAGGAAGATATAAGGAGGTTTATGTGTGAAAGAGAGTATCATATCATGGGGTTTGGATGCACCGGCGAAGTTTGCGCCAACTCTCAATGTGAGAAAGGGCAATGCACGGTAACGAAGAGGCTAGCAAGGATGGAAGGGTGAGAGTGTGTATAATCCATGGACTCAACATTAGTCATAAAGAACTCACATACTTATTGCAAAAATCTACAAGTCATCAAAAACCTCGGTACTACGCGCATGCTTCTAGGGGGATAGATTGGTAGGAAAAGACCATCGCTCGTCCCCGACCGCCACTCATAAGGAAGACAATCAAATAACACCTCATGTTTCAAATTTGTTGCATAACGTTTACCATACGTGCATGCTACGGGACTTGCAAACTTCAACAAAAGTATTTCTCAATTTCACAACTACTCAACTAGCACGACGTTGATATTACTACCTCCATATCTCAAAACAATCATCGAGCATCAAACTTCTCTTAGTATTCAAAACACTCTTAAGAAAATTTTACGAACTTTGAATACCTAGCATATTAGGATTTTAAGAAAATTACCATGCTATTAAGACTCTCAAAATAATCTAACTGAAGCATGAGAGATCAATAGTTTCTATAAAACAAATCCACCACCGTGCTCTAAAAGATATATGTGAAGTACTAGAGCAAAACTATATAACTCAAAAGATATAAGCGAAGCACATAGAGTATTCTAACAAATTCCAAGTCATGTATGGCTCTCTCAAAAGGTGTGTACAACAATTATGATTGTGGTAAACTAACAAGAAAATACTCAAATCATACAAGACGCTCCAAGCAAAACACATATCATGTGGCGAATAAAAATATAGCTCCAAGTAAAGTTACCGATAGAAGTAGACGAAAGAGGGGATGCCTTCCGGGGCATCCCCAAGATTTGGCTTTTAGGTGTCCTTTGATTATCTTGGGGGTGCCATGGGCATCCCCAAGCTTTGGCTCTTGCCACTCCTTGTTCCATAATCCATCATATCTTTACCCAAAACTTGAAAACTTCACAACACAAAACTTAAAGTAGAAAATCTCGTGAGTTTCGTTAGCGAAAGAAAATAAAAGACCACTTCAAGTTACTGTAATGAACTCATTCTTTATTTATATTGGTGTTATAACTACTGTATTCCATCTTCTCTATGGTTTATAAACTATTTTATTAGCCATAGATTCATCAAAATAAGCAAACAACACACGAAAAACAGAATCTGTCAAAAACAGAACTGTCTGTAGTAATCTGTAGCTAGCGCAAGATCTGGAACCCCAAAAATTCTAAAATAAATTGCTGGAAGTGATGAATTTATCTATTAAAAATCTTCAAAAATAATTAACTAAATAGCACTCTCCAAATAAAAATGGCAGTAGTTCTCGTGAGCACTAAAGTTTCTGTTTTTTACAGCAAGTGTAACAAGACTTTCCCCAAGTCTTCCCAACGGTTCTACTTGGCACAAACACTAATTAAACACAAAAAAACACAACCAAAACAGAGGCTATATAAATTATTTATTACTAAACAGGAGAAAAAAGCAAGGAATAAAAATAAAATTGGGTTGCCTCCCAACAAGCGCTATCGTTTAACGCCCCTAGCTAGGCATAACAAGCAAGAATAGATCTAGGTATTGCCATCTTTGGTAGGCAATCCATAAGTGGCTCTCATAATAGATTCATAAGGTAATTTAATTTTATTTCTAGGAAAGTGTTCCATGCCTTTCCTTAATGGAAATTGGAATCTAATATTTCCTTCCTTCATATCAATAATTGCACCAATTGTTCTAAGGAAAGGTCTACCAAGAATAGTAGGACATGAAGGATTGCAATCTATGTCAAGAACAATAAAATCTACGGGCACATAATTCCTATTTGCAACAATAATAACACCATTAATTCTTCCCTAGGTTTCTTAATAGTGGAATCCGCAAGGTGCAAGTTTAGAGAGCAATCATCAAAATCACGGAAACCTAACAAATCACACAAAGTCTTTGGAATCGTGGAAACACTAGCACCCAAATCACATAAAGCATAGCATTCATGATCTTTAATTTTAATTTTAATAGTTGGTTCCCACTGATCATAAAGTTTTCTAGGGATAGAAACTTCCCATTCAAGTTTTTCTTCATAAGATTGCATCAAGGCATGAACGATATGTTTAGTAAATGCTTTATTTTGACTATAAGCACGAGGAGAATTTAGCACGGATTGCAACAAGTAAATACAATCAATCAATGAGCAATTTTCATAGTTAAATTCCATGAAATCCATAATAGTGGGTTTAGCAAGATCTAGGGTTTTAATCTCTTCAATCCCACTTTTATCAAATTTAGCATCAAGGTCAACAAATTCTGAATTCTTGGAACGCCTTCTAGGTAAAGCTGGATCATATTAAGTCCCATCATTATCAAGATTCATATTGCAAAACAAAGATTTAATAGGGGACACATCAGTAACTTTTAGATCTTCATCTTTATTTTCATAGGAACTAGAAGAATACGCTCTTATAAAGGCATCTATCTTAGCACGCATCCAAGCGGTTCTTTCTTTGCACCCATCAATGGAAATTCTCATGGCTTTTAGAGACTCATTGATATCATGCTTAGGTGGAATAGATCTAAGTTTCAAAGAATCAACATCAAGAGCAATTCTATCAACGTTCCTAGCCAAATCATCAATCTTAAGCAATTTTCCTTCAATCATAGCATTAAAATTATTTTGCGAAGTAATAAATTCTTTAATATTAGATTCAAAATCAGAGGGTATCTTATTATAATTTCCATAAGAATTGTTGTAGGAATTACCATAATTATTAGAGGGATTACTAGGGTAAGGCCTAGGATTGAAATTTCCTCTATACGCGTTGTTACCAAAATTGTTCCTACCAACAAAATTCACATCCATAGATTCATTATTATTCTCAATCAAAGTAGACAAGGGCATATCATTAGGATCAGAAGAAACACTCTTATTAGCAAATAATTTCATAAGTTCATCCATCTTTCCACTCAAAATATTAATTTCTTCTATCACATGCACCTTTTTATTAGTAGATCTTTCAGTATGCCATTAAGAATAATTAACCATAATATTATCTAGGAGTTTAGTAGCTTATCCTAAAGTGATTTCCATAAAAGTGCCTCCCGCAGCCGAATCTAAAAGATTTCTAGAAGAAAAATTCAATCCGGCATAATTTTTTTGTATAATCATCCACAAATTTAAACCATGAGTAGGGCAATTACGTATCATTAATTTCATTCTCTCCCAAGCTTGTGCAACATGTTCATGATCAAGTTGCTTAAAATTCATAATATCGTTTCTAAGAGAGATGATCTTAGCAGGAGGAAAATACTTAGAGATAAAATTATCTTTGCACTTATTCCATGAATCAATACTATTTTTAGGCAAAGACGAAAACCAAGCTTTAGCACGATCTGTAAGCGAAAAATGAAATAGCTTCAATTTAACAATATCATTATCCACATCTTTCTTCTTTTGCATATCACATAAATAACCGAAGCTATTAATATGGGTAGCGGCATCTTCACTAGGAAGGCCAGAAAACGGATCTTTCATGACAAGATTCAGCAAAGCAGTATTAATTTCACAAGATTCAACATCGGTAAGAGGAGCAATCGGAGTGCTAATAAAATTATTGTTGTTGGTATTGGATAAGTCACACAATTTAGTATTATCTTGAGCCATCGTGACAAGCAAACAAACTAACGCACAAGCAAACAAAAAGCAAGCGGGCAAAAAGAGGCAAATAGAGAGGGAGGATAGAGAGAGAGGGCGAATAAAACGGCAAGGGTGAAGTGGGGGAGAGGAAAACAAGAGGCAAATGGAAAATAATGTAATGCGGGAGATAAGGGTATGTGATGGGTACTTGGTATGTTGACTTTTGTGTAGACCTCCCCGGCAACGGCGCTAGAAATCCTTCTTGCTACCTCTTGAGCACTACGTTGGTTTTCCCCGAAGAGGAAGGGATGATGTAGCAAAGTAGCTTAAGTATTTCCCTCAGTTTTTGAGAACCAAGGTATCAATCCAGTAGGAGGCTACGCGCGAGTCCCTCGCACCTGCACAAAACAAATAAATCCTCGCAACCAACGCAAATAGGGGTTGTCAATCCCTATAGGGCCACTTACGAGAGTGAGATCTGATCGATATGATAAGATAATATTTTTGGTATTTTTATGATAAAATATGCAAAGTAAAATAAAGGCAAAGTAAATAGCAAAGGAAATAACTAAGTAGTAGGAGATTAATATGATGAAGATAGACCCGGGGGCCATAGGTTTCACTAGTGGCTTCTCTCAAGAGCATAAGTATTCTACGGTGGGTGAACAAATTACTGTTGAGCAATTGACAGAATTGAGCATAGTTATGAGAATATCTAGGTATGATCATGTATATAGGCATCACGTTCGAGACAGGTAGACCGACTCCTGCCTGCATCTACTACTATTACTCCACTCATCGACCGCTATCCAGCATGCATCTAGAGTATTAAGTTAAAAACAGAGTAACGCCTTAAGCAAGATGACATGATGTAGAGGGATAGACTCATGCAATATGAAGAAAACCCCATCTTGTTATCCTCGATGGCAACAATACAATACGTGCCTTGCTGACCTTACTGTCACCGGGAAATGACACCAAAAAATTGAACCCAAAGCTAAGCACTTCTCCAATTGCAAGAAAGATCAATCTAGTAGGCCAAACCAAACTGATAATTCGAAGAGACTTGCAAAGATAACCAATCATACATAAAAGAATTCAGAGAAGATTCAAATATTATTCATAGATAGACTTGATCATAAACCCACAATTCATCGGTCTCAACAAACACACCACAAAAAGAAGATTACATCGAATAGATCTCCACAAGAGAGTGGGAGAACATTGTATTGAGATCCAAAAAGAGAGAAGAAGCCATCTAGCTACTAATTATGGACCCATAGGTCTGAGGTTAACTACTCACACTTCATCGGAGGGGCTGTGGTGTTGATGTAGAAGCCCTCCGTGATCGATGCCCCCTCCGGCGGAGCTCCGGAACAGGCCCCAAGATGGGATCTCGTGGATACAGAAAGTTATGCCAGTGGAATTAGGGTTTTGGATCCTGTTCTGATCGTTTGGGGGTATGTGGATATATATATATATATGAGGAAGGAGTAGGTCGGTGGAGCAACTGGGGGCCCACGAGGGTGGAGGGCGCGCCTGGTGGGGGTGGGCACGCCCCCTACCTCGTGGCCTCCTGTTTTATTTCTTGACGTAGGGTCCAAGTCTCCCGGGTCTTGTCCGTTGAGAAAATCACGTTCCCGAAGGTTTCATTCCATTTGGACTCCATTTGATATTCCTTTTCTTCGAAACCCTAAAATAGGCAAAAAAAACAGCAATTCTGGGCTGGGCCTCCGGTTAAGAGGTTAGTCCCAAAAATAGTATAAAAGTGGATAATAAAACCCAATAATGTCCAAAACAGTAGATAATATAGCATGGAGCAATCAAAAATTATAGATACGTTGGAGACGTATCAAGCGCCCTTTTGCACCGATTATTTGAAGAAAAGGTCTCGAAGACCGTAAATACATTGAGATTGTTATCCTCTGAGGAGTACTTCTCTAGGGTAGTGTTGGTGAGGATGGACTCACCACTCTTAGCCACCTGCCGGAGTATCCAACATGCCCCAAAGGCTATGTGTTGGTTCAGAATTCGACATCGTGTGTATATGACAAGGCTTGTCGAGCCATTCATGAAGGATAGTTATGTGTCATGTTAAGGGCTTAATTTTCTTGTCCATGGAGTGCTGATCAGGTGCCCCATGAAAGTGCATCCTTTTTGCCCTACCGGTGGTGGCTTAAAGGCCAGCGGTTCCCACCGAGCTGTCTGGGCTTTCCAAGCGCTTTTCATTGTGCAGTACTTCTGTACTATGTGTGCCAAATCTGCAAAGTGTAGTATGCGGCGTCGGTTGAGGGCATTGAGGATCCTCTCATCCATACAGTTGCGGCAAAAGACTGAAATCGCATCATCGCCGCAGCAATCTTTGATCTTGTTTTTAACAAGTAGGAATCTAGCCCAAAAGTGATGGACTGTTTCCTGAGGTTGTTGCCGTACATATATTAAGTCGCATATGTCCGGGGGACCGGAATTGCTTGGAGAGTATTGCTTGTGCTGGGTGGGTGGGCTTAAATCTGAACCTTGTCCCACTGTGTGGAATCCGGAGTTTGAAGAATTTTTGAGGTCACTAGCCCAGGATCCGGGGTGTCCTGGGGGTTTTTAGGCTCAATGTCTGGTTCTATTTTCGGAGGACAGAGGGTCTCTTCCCGAAGATAGGTATCCGGCTTGTAGGGCTTGGAGATCCGAACATAGCTTGTTCTCAGCATAGGGGGAGAAGTATCTTTGGCTTGTTCTTCCACAACCACTACCAGATGGGTGATCGGTGGGGACCTGATTTCCCTCTGGTTGGGTTTAAGCCCGATCCGATCATAGTCTGTTGCGACCTCAGGGCGACGAAGCGATCTAGCAGTTCATTCAAAGACGAGATATCTGCCGGATCCATCTTGTCGGAGTGTTCAAGGCCAATGCGGAGATGATTTTCGATAGTTTGGGAGACCGGCTTTGGCTTAATGGCCGAGCGGGCGCCCATGGTAAAACTACCAAGTTGGAGGATCTGCCCAGGAGTCAGGGCCCTTCCAGTGGTGATTTTGTCATTGACGACAAGGCGAGCCATCGATCCTTCTATCAACGGCAAAGAGGTACTCTCAATGAAAGCACCAATGTCGATGTAAAAAACCGGTGGATTTCGGGTAGGGGGTCCTGAACTATGCGTCTGAAGATCGAAGGTAACAGGAGGCGGGGAACACGATGTTTACCCAGATTCGGGCCCTCTTAATGGAGGTAATACCCTACTTCCTACTTGATTGACTTTGATGAGTATAGGGGTTACAAGAGTTGATCTACCTCGAGATCGTAATGGCTAAACCCTAGATGTCTAGCCTATATGATTGTGATTGCCTCTACGGACCAAACCCTCCGATTTATATAGGCACCGGAGGGGCTAGGGTTGTAAAGAGTCAGTTTACAGAGAAAGGAAACTACACTTCCGGCCGCCAAGCTTGCTATCCACCCACGGAGAGTCCCATCCAGACACGAGGGAAAGCCTTCTATCTCGTATCTGCAGGGGCCATCAGTCCGGCCCATGTCACATAGCCTGGACGCCCGAAGACCCCCTTATCCAGGACTCCCTCACCAGGCAGCTCCTGTTCCCTCGTCCCTACGCGCTTTCTATGATGCACAAGGACAGAGAGCATGCAAGATGTTTGGCGAGCATGCATGCTAGGCAATGCTTTCTCAGGGCCGGCCCTTAGGGGGACAGGGGGGAGGCCGCCCCGGGCCCCAAGATCTAGGGGGCCCCTCCCAGTTGTGATGTTATGTATAAGGTGAACTAGCCCATAGGCCATAGCTTCTCGTGAAAAAAGGAAGTAGCCCACGTCCAGGAAGAAAAGGACGGCAGGTAATCAACGTACGGACGTAAATCGCGTCAATCAGCAAACGATCGTGAGGAAAAAAATGGATAATCATTTTTTTGAAAGCAACATGGCTTTATTACTCAATGTGCGGGCAAATCTCCCAAAACACAGTCGCCCACTTGGGCTGGTACATCTGTTTCCCACTGCATACAGTAGGCGGGTTCACACAAGCGACCAATACTAGCCAGTTCATGAGCGACAGAATTCGCGCTACGACGACAAACAGAGATATAGAAATGAGAGAACCAGAGCTTTAGTTGGTATTTCATGTCCTCGATCATAGATGCATACGCTGACGAATCCACGCGGTGCAGATCCAATGCTTCACCCAGTAGATTATCGCTTCTCCCTGCCCGGGCGCATATCAGGTTGCCCTATTTTGATCTTGCTACAACTCCCCACCCAGCGTGATGCTGACAGGCACAAAAGATCCGTCCACGTTAATCTTGTACTCAGTATCTGTCGGAGGCCGCCATCTCTCCGGGTTAACCTTGACAAGTGCCTTCCCAAAGATATGCAGGTACTCGAGAACATTGCTCCTGGTTCGCCTCGCCACTTCGGCTGGTGCAAGAGGCAGTTCGCCCTCTCTGAGTTTATTTCTATTTGACCACCACAACCACCAGAAAGTGAGCACATGTCGTTGCTTTTTTTCATTGAGGCCCCAGAGATAATCTATCATCACATGCACAGACGTGATAGTCTCCAGCTCCATACGTTCCTTCTCCATGGCTAGATCCCTCCATACTTCCTTTGCTTCCTTGCACTTGATGAACAGATGTGCTCCGTCCCCATAAGCCTTACCACAGAACAAGCATTTCGTGTCGGCTATTAGGATTCCTTTGCGTGCTACATTAGTGCGAAAGGCGAGGGACTCATGTTTAAGCTTCCAAGTGAACATTTGAATGTTTTTTGGGCACGGCAACTTCCAAAGGCGTTTCCAGGAGTCATCCTTAGCAGTATCCAGATTACTAGGGTTTGAATCACTCCCCCCACTCCACCATTATGCATATGTAGTTCAAGCTGACGCTGGAGCTTGTACGCGCTCTTGACGGAGTGGGCACCCTTGGGATCATAATGCCATGCGATGAAATCACGGACCCCCTCCCGTAGCGGTATCTAAAGGACGTGCTTGATGTCATCAGCCCAGAAGGTGTCACATACCAATTGCTCGCCCCACTGCCTTGGATCGATGAGATCGCAGACTCGCTCCAGGAGGTTCTGCCCTTTGGGGGTCAAGACACGTCGCGACCAGGGCCGAGGAATCCACAGATCTGACCAGATCTTCACTTGCGTGCCATCGCCAATCCTCCAAATGTACCCTTCCGTGAATAGGTGTAGCCCGTGGAGTAGACTGCGCCAGGAATAGGAGATGGCGTCCCGAGGAGCAGCATCGAGTATCTGGCCATTCGGAAAGTACCTGGCTTGTAGCGTTTGAGCACAGAGGGAATCTGGATGTTGAATGAGCCTTCATATCTGCCTGGATAACAAGGCTAGGTTGAAGTCATGCATGTCGCGAAACTCTAACCCTCCCTGTGCTTTTGGCTTAATGAGCGTTTTCCAGCCGATCCAATGGGTGGTCTGGTGCTTATCTTGTTGGCTCCACCAATAATCTCCTACCAATGAGCTGAGTTCATCACAGAAGGATTTAGTTAGATAGAAGCAAGACATTGCAAAGGTGGGGATAGCCTTAGCAACTGTCATGACCAAAGTTTCTTTGCCAGCCTTCGCAATGAGTCTTTCCTTCCAACCATACACTCGGCCTGCCATAGCACCTTTAACGAAAGCAAAAGCCATCCTCCTTGATTTTCCAACATGAACAGGCAGACCTAGGTACTTCTCGTTCCAAGACTCTCTCTGGATTTGCAGGGCATCCTTGACAGCCGTTTTGACCGCAGCTATGGTGTTGGGACTAAACATTATCGCTGACTTCTCAAGGTTGATACACTGCCCCGAGCATGCCTCGTATAGATCCAGCAAATGACGCACTTCTTGGGCCTCAGCTTGTTTGGCTTTCAACAATAGGACCGAATCGTCAGCGAAGAGAAGGTGCGACACCACCGGTGCTTGTGGACAGATCCTGACTCCGGTGATCTTCCCCGTCTCCTCCGCGTCATGAAGCAGGGCTGACAATCCCTCCGCACAGATGACAAACAAATATGGCGAAGCTGGATCCCCTTGTCTGAGACCTCGAGAGGGAGAAAACTGTTCTGTTAAAACGCCATTAACCTTGATCTGGTACCTTATCGAGCAAACACAGTGCATGACCAAGTTGATCCAACGAGTACCGAAACCCAGCTTACTCAGCATAGCCCTCAAGAACTCCCACTCAACCCTGTCATAGGCTTTGCTCATATCCGCTTTCACTGCTGCTATGCCCTCCTTCCCTTTCTTTTTGTTCAGTAGATAGTGCGACACTTCGTAAGCCACCAACACATTGTCGGTTATCATCTGACCAGGAACAAAGGCGCTCTGGTTCAAGGAGATAATGTCCGGGAGCACCAGTTTGAGCCGGTTGGCAATAACCTTAGAGACTAGCTTATAAATCACGTTACAGAGACTAATCGGTCTCAGGTCCTTGATTCTGTTGGGATTCTTGACCTTGGGAATGAGAACCACAACCGTGTCATTCCACCCTGGCGGCATAGCACCTCCGTTCAACACCGCAATCACCTCATCCACCACTTTATCCCCCATGAAATGCCAATGCTTCTTGTAGACGATCGAGGGCATCCCATCAGGACCCGGGGCCTTCAAGTCACCAATGTGGTCGAGCGCCGCCTTCACTTCTTCCCGTGTGACCTCCGCTTCCAGAATTGCTCTCATTGCCGGAGTCACACGGGGTTGAACCTTATTTATGAGTTCCGGCAGGCGGTTAGCAGCCGCCGAGGTGAAGAGATCCTGAAAAAACGAACAGACATAGTTAGTCAACTCCTCCCCTTCCTTTACCTCTGAGCCATCCTCCCTCCTAAGCTTCTTGATCCGGTTAGCTTTCCTCTTAGCTGAAGCAACGGACATGAAATATTTTGTGCTTTTGTTCCTGTCCCGGAGCCACGTGACATGAGAATATTGCTTAGCTTTGGTATTTTTCTTGTTCTCCAGCTCCTCAACAAGGCATCTCAGACGAGCCTCCTCCCTGACCTTTGCCTCGGATACCGGCGCCCGCATGCATGTTTCCAATTCACGTCGAACTCTCCTCAGTCTCCCCTCTAGCTCTCCCACCACCTCCCTGCTCCACTTCTTCATCCGTCCCGCCACATTAGTCAGCGCAGTAGCGACATCGCCTCTCTCTTTCAGGCACCCCTCCTCCCAAGCTCCTTGGATTTCAGCACCGCACCCCTCCTCTTGCAGCCACCAAGCCTCGAAGCAGAACCCCCGATCACCTCCACTCGCCATTTCGGGCACACCTTGTGTATTAAAAATTACTGGTCTGTGGTCGGAGTGACGAGGGGCCCCGTTGATCACACTGAATTCAGGGAACCATTCGCACCACTTTGCATTGGCCGTTGCCCTATCAAGGCGTTCGCAAATGTACGTGTCCACCTCTTTGCTGTGATTTCTCCACCTGAATTTATCTCCTTCATAACCAATGTCACATAACTCACACGCCTCCAGAGCTGCCCTAAAATTATCCATAAACTTCTGAGGGCGGACAGCACCACCCAGCTTCTCATCCCCGGTTAGAATCTCATTAAAGTCTCCAAGGCATAACCAAGGGCGACCATTTTGATGTTGCTGACCAAGGATGTGCATCATCTTCCAAGTTTCCACTTTCCTCTCTAGCTCTGATTCACCATACGCCCCTGTCAGTCTCCAAGTTCTTCCGTCCTCCTCTGTTACATCCACATCCACATGCCGCCTCCCATATGATCTTAACGAAATGCTTAAACCCCTCCTCCAAAAAAGAGCAACACCTCTACTTCAACCTACAGGACTCCAAACCACCATGTTCGCCAACCCTAACGACCATCTAAACTTCTCCAGCTCTTTCTCCGTCAATTTCGTCTCCACCAAAAACAACACGTCGGGCTCCTACGTCCTCCCCAACTTGAGGAGGTTGCGAACTGCCGGGCCGTTCCCGAGTCCCCGGCAGTTCCAACCGATAAGTTTCATTGGTCCCGACGGGGCTGCTCCGGCAGCCCGGCCGATATCTTGACAGTGGCACTCCCACCCAGGTTGTCAGACGCTGGTACATCCTCATGTGTCATCTCGTCCACCTTCCCCTTCTTTCCCACCTTCTCTTCATCATCTTCCATCCTTCCCCTCTTCCCTCCCAACTCCGTTGTCACCATTTGCTCAGTCGCCACACCAGTCCTATCCCTCCCCTTCTTTCTGTACTTCTTCCCACCTACTCCCTTCTCTTTTTCTCCTACTCCGACAAAAACATCCAGCCTTCCATCCTTACTCACAGGGACCATAGCCACCGTGCTCGGGGTGCTTGGTACCGCTGTACCCACCACGTCTTGGCCTGTAGGAGTAGCTTGCTGCCGCTCTGCACCTGCACCAAGCTCCAGCTTCTTTGGTTTGCCCTGGCCTCCGAGAGCTTTGTAATTTTTGACCGGGCTAGTGACCTCATCATCCTTTCCCGACTTGCCTTTGCCACCTCCGCTAGAATCACTCTTCCTCCATGAAAGACTCCCACTCCCACTTCCTGATCTCCCGTCTGAGCGGCTAAAACCATAGTTGCGTGTCCCACTAGAGCTTCTACCTCTAGACCTCCACGCTCTCTCATCCCCCAACCTCTGCGCTGACCCATGTCGGCCCGCAGCCAGCGTCCAAACTGCGATCGTTCTCCCTTCTCAACCTTCTTATCGCAGTCTTTCTCCCTGTGGCCGATAATCCCACACGTGTAGCAGAAGTCGGGCAAAAATTCATATTCAAGACGGCACCAATCTCTGTCCTCCTCCACCTCTCCACTCTCCATCGCAATCTTCCCTTTCCCATGCACATCCACCCCTTCCTCCTCTCCAGCAAGCGTGAACCCCCGCATAATCGGTCTGTCAATCTGCATCCTGATCTTAACCCTCAGAAATCTACCAATTGCGACTCCATGTGCCCCCGTGTCTGCCTCCACAAATTCTCCAATGATGTTTCCAATATCCTCTGTTGATTCTTCATTCATCATGCCAAGGGGAAGGTTAAAAACCCTAACCCAGATAGGAATATTATTATGGGCATAATCCTCTGGCCCCTTGCTCGGCACATAGTCCTCCACCGCCATAACTTCCTTGTCAAACATCCATGGTCCATCTTCAAGCGCCTTCCGCTTACCCGACTCCTGATGAAACATGATTAGGAACTGATTTGCTCCAATCTCCTTGCAGTCAATCCCCTTGATCGGACACCAAACCCTGCCTAGAGAGAGGCAGATCGCATCTGGGTGCGCTAACTTCTCGGACATGACCTTACCCACCGCCTGCACCATTGACCCCTTCCCGCTTTCCCTGGATGAGAGCCGCACCTTGACACCCTTCCTCTCTTCCTCCGAAAGTTTTAGGCCCCTCAGCAACCCCACGAATCCTTCCACCGCCATGGCTCCGCTCCCCTTACCGCCCCAAACCCCTCCTAGGAACAGGTGTATTACGACCGTGCGCCCTAGGGAAACACACAGAAGGTTTTGGTGGATTGGATGAGGCACAGATCGCAGGGACGAGGAACCTCGATGAGGCTAGACGGCGGCGGAATGGAGAGAACCCTAGGCACCAAACATGATCGCCCTTGGGATCGCCTCCGTAATCTCCGGACCAAACACCAACCGTCACCGTACCAGGATGGACTCGGGATTCTGGCCCGGACTGGGACTGGGAGGGGACAAAAAATGGATCAACATTACGCACCTAAATCACGTCGTCCCCTTCTCTTTATTCCTTATATGATCGTGAGACAGTCTTGTGATTAAAAAAACGATCATGCGCAGTGAGTTCATCCCTAATTTCCTATTATCTGCTCCCTGCTTTCAAACTCCAGACTCTAAATCGCAGATCTGTTCCCTGGTTCCAAACTACAAATCCCAGGTTGCAGAGGGCTGGTTGCTCTCCTGGTGTCCTACGCAGCGGCAACGCAGCACGATCGTCGCCTAGTCCCTAAAAGTTGACATTGCCGGAGTGGGCGCACACATACATCACCGAGCACCTGCTACCATATTATCCACATCATCGCCGTGCGTCGCTGATCTATCAATCTGAGGTATATCATTTTACTATTCCCTGGAATTTCAAGTAAAACTTTATACTATGAGGAAGAAGCAATTTGATAAATATAGTTGCCCAAGAAGAAGTTCTAGAACCAGCAGAGAAAGATTTTCATGTTAAATATTTGTTTCTTTTGGTTGATATGAATCAATTCAGTGAAGAATTAAAGGGTTTTAAATAAGTCACGGTGTTTAAAGATTTATGCAGAATTACTGTGCATACAATTGTTGCATCAGCTAAAAGAAGCTTTTCAAACTTGAAATTATTGAAGAACAATTTGGCATAAAGAGTGACCCAACATAGCTTAATTGGTTAGGCGACATTATGCATAGAGAAGAAGGATGATATTGACATCGACACAATTATAAGTGACTTTGCATCAAAGAATATTACAAAAAAATTCTAAAATAATATGCATACGTAATTATACAAATATGGATTTTGGATGTAGTTAGGTATTTATTGGTAAAATTTTGTATACACTTAAGTTAATTATTATTGTTATGATTTTTGTATTAAAGGGCCCCAAATGTTACTTCCACCCCGGGCCCCCTAAATCTCAGGACCGGCTCTGTGCTTTCTTGATGGCTCATCCGTCACAATGAACGTGAGCATGGGCGTGCATGCATGCTATGTTGACGTCCCTTCAAGGAGCTACGCTCGTGTGGTGGTGGGCGTGGACAGCATGTTGAGTGGTCCTATATCGTAGCGAGACAGCACAGCACAGGCACCACCGGCGCACTGCATCATCGAGCCATCAACGTTCGCCGTGGCAGCAGCGGCGGAGCCAGAATTTTTGTGAAGCCTGAGCAAAATTGAGCCAAGTGTCTAATTTAAAAATCAAAAACAAGTGTTTGAGTATACATTACAGTAGAAAATAGCCCCAAACTTCAGAACAAAAAAACCACAATAATAATAAAGTGAAAAATTAAACATAGTAGTAATTCAAATATAAGTTTAAAGCAAACTAGTATTCCCTCCATTCCAAAATAAATGTGTCAACTTTAGCACACTTATTTTGGAACATAGGGATGATATATCAATATTCAGTTGAATACATTACTGGAATCCAGTTCTTTGTAGAGTACCAAGGGTACTCACCGAAGGCCGATATCCGCTCGACAACCAGTTTATTGATTATGATGACACTCGGTAAACTCTATTCGGGGTACCCTTTTCAGTTTCATTCAGTTCTTTGCGAATTAAAGTAGATTGAAGACGAGCTTATGGAAACGGCGCCTGCCACTTGGCATGTTGTGTTTGTCGAGTACCTTTTGTACCATACTCGGTAAAGATGGCTCCAGTAAGGGTTGGCGGGTGTCCTCGATGTTTACCAAGTGCCGTCTTCGACAAAGTGTTCGCAGGTTTGCTTAGTACCTACTGCACGATACTCGGCGAACATGAGTCATTGGAGGGCGCCATGTGTCAAAAGGCTCGGAGGCCATAAGTCATAAAAGCAAGGCCATGCATAGAACTAAACTTGTCATGTTGACATTAAAAGTATAGCTAAGTGGTGAGCTACTATCTAAAAACAATGAAAAAAAATTAGCATCCAAACATCTTAGAGGACACTACTAGGTAAAAAGAATGAATTTTCAATTAACATAGATCAGGTGTTGTGATTTGAACATGTTCAACATGGAGAGGTTATAAGAAAAGAGAAACATATAGAATATACCACTAGTGTGCTAAAGAACGATGCAAATGCCCGAGCGCCTGACCTATAAGTTTAAGCCCTAAATCTATTAATGTTCAAATTAGTGTGCAATCTTACCTTAACATAAGAAAAGGCAAGAAGCAACAAGTAGTCGATGATGTATAAGCCATTCCTAGAGATGTATTCGTTCCACCCGCCGTCGGCAGGACGTGCGCCTGTGCCAGCCCCCATTTCACTCGCCGCTGGTTAGTCCCTACGGTAGGTGAGAAACTAAGAGGGTGTTTTTTTCCCGGGACTTATTGGTTTAGGGACTTAAAAAAGTCTCTATAAGTCTCATCTAAACCAAACAGGAGGGACTTATAGGGACTTAAAGTAGGCATTTGTGACTTATAAAATAAGACTCTCAAGGAGGGACTTATAGAGACTTATAGTTGTAATATGATTTTTTAGTCCATGTTAAGTCCCAGGAACCAAACGGGTAGAGACTTTTTAGGGACTTAAGATTTATAAGTTGGGACTAAAAAAAGTTCTAGGACTTAGGAACCAAACAGGGCATAAGGTCCTATTTGGTTCCAAATAAGTCACCAACTTATAAGTCGAAAAATGCAAAAAGTGATTTATTTTGCCAAACGGATCCAACTTATAAATCACCGCAACTTATAAGTTATAAGTTGCTTCACCCCAACTTAAAACTTATAAGTCACCTCCTTTTACGTGGGTCCCATCACCTTTACATTAAAAAACAAGGTGGAAATGTGTGATCAGGTAACTTATAAGTCAGATGACAACCAAACAGGCGTGACTTATAAGTCATTGATTTTAAGTCACCTAACTTATAAGTCAGGTGACTTATTGGAACCAAACAGACCTAACAGCCGAAATGACTGCTCGTTTCCTCTCTAGTAACTGCTGAACATTATGCTTGGTGAAGTCCTTTGGCAGGCGTAATTAATTAGCCTATCAGTTAAACATTAACTGGACGCTTGGTAGGAGCCACCCCAGTTCTTTTTTTTTTGCGGGTGACCCCAATTCTTTTCTGGTAGGAGCCCATTGTTTATCACAAGGTACACTGCTGCCCGGGTAAACCACCATGCATGGCAGAATTTGCCTCGTTCTTTATCACGTCTGTACGCTGTCTTGTGACCAGTGAGCCCGGGCAAGTCGGGCGCTGGCTCCGGTGAGTCATGGCGGGGCGGCGCCCGGCCAGACCTGTCGACGTGACCACGTTCGTGAAGCACTTCGTAGGCGGACACAGATTAGGTGACATGCACCTTTGCATGTCACCGTGTGTCTTGCGGCCTGAATTTAAATTTAAACATTACGAAAAAATCTGAAAAAAAATCATGCATGTTCACAGCACATTACGAAAAAACTGAGTTTCTCTTTTTTGCTTCTCGATGTATATTTCGAATTTTGATCTGAATTGTTGAAGGGTTATCTTAATATGTGCAGTTTCTCTTTTTTGCTTCTCGATGTATGTTTTGAATTTTGATCTGAATTTTTGAAGGGTTATCTTAATATGTGCTGTGAACATGCATGATTTTTTTATATATTTTTTACAATGTTCAAATTTGAATTCGGGCCGCAAGGCACATGGTAACATGCAAAGGTGCATGTCACCTGATCTGTGTCCTTCGTAGGCGGCTTCCGGAGCACACGGAGTTTGACCAAGCCGAGGATGTCGGTTTTCTGCGGAGCCCATCCTGAGACGTACCCGCTGACCCATGAGGCCCACCTCGCAAAAGAATATATGGATCCGAATTCAGTTAAAGCTCGCCCTGCTGCCTGAAAATAATAAGTAGAGCAGCCAACCGGGAGAAAGAGAGAAAGAAAGAGAATCGCTCCGCCTGATCTGCGCTCTCGAGCCTGGCATCGTCGCGCCGCCATGGGGCTGCTGGCACTCAATCGGCTCATGTCTATGTAGCGGGATTCGCGTCGCCGGCCAACTCAAGGCCGTAGTAAGCCACCCGCCTCTCAGCTCCCTAGCTCCCTATCCATCTCTGCCATGTGTAGTTCTATTGTTCCTTTTTTGTGATGAATCTGTAATCTGTTCAACGTCTCACCAAAAGAGCTGGGCGGCCAATTGCGCGGGAGTACATGTTTTCAGAGAAAACAATCACTCTATATTGTAGGAGTACTATCTGTTGTTTTATTCCATCAGTATCTCTTCTAATTTTTTTTTCCAACCAATGCGTCGTCTATTTCAGACGGATTGGTGGCTTCATCCGTGGCTAAAAGGAAGGACTCACCCTGCCTGCACGATGACAATTCTCGAACTGATAAAAAATCGATATATTCAGGACCACCCCTTCCAGAGGTTTGCCATAAAATGCTCATAAATAATACTAGCAACTTGCTTATATTGCAAGTAAAATATCACTGTGACGACTCTAGCTTGGCAAATTGGTGGATCAATACTACTCTCTCCGTTTCTAAATATAAGTCTTTGTAGAGATTTCACTATGGACTACATACAGAGCAAAATAAGTGAATCTATACTCTAAAATGCATCTACATAAATTTGTATGTGGTTCATAATGGAATGTCTCCAAAGACTTATATTTAGGAACGGAGGAAGTAGTAGCTAAATAAAAAATATCTCTTGATACAGACTAGACTTCCTACTTTCCTAGCTATACCTATCCCCATACTAGTTGCTTCAACTTCTTCCTGTGTGATTGTGCCACCTCTGTGCTTTTGTTGGTTGACTTCATTGTAGTGCTCCCGAATTCCAGTAAAAAGTTATATGCTCAAAGTGCATACTCATTTCATTATAGTTTAGACATATGTTCGTGTCACTTTCACTGTTGCTGATAAATAAAAGCTGTTGGATTCTTTTATATGGTCTTGTGCACAGTTTCAATGTTCGGACATAATAACTACCTTATTGTTCGTGTGTCACTTCATCTGGTCTTATTTTTTTCCTTTTCAAAATTGAAGCAACTATCCGTGTTTACAATTTCTAAGATGGTTTTTCTCTAATGCTTGTTCATGCAGGACATATGGCACTATATACATTCTCTGCTTCCTCTGCGAGATGCTGCACGTGTTGCATGCGTGTCTCATTCATTTAAAAGTTATTGGAGACGTTTTCCCAATCTCAGCTTAACTAGGGCAACCCTGGGTTTGAAAGGCGGGGTGTATGGAATGTCATGTAAAAAAGCGATAGATCTTGCAAGGAAAACCAACCACATCCTAGAAAACCACTCAGGCATTGGTGTTACAACACTCAAGCTTGAAATTTGTGATTTTCCCCTTTTCAGCACCTCCCGTGATGATCTCGATCGTTGGCTTGGTATTGCGGTTAAACCAGGGATTGAAGAACTTGACCTGGGGTTTTGTTCTCATGCTGCTATGTACAACTTCCCATTCTCACTTTTACCTGGTGGGTGGGACAAGTCGATTCGACAACTTCATCTCGCCAACTGTGCCTTCCGTCCCACGACTGGAGTTGACTATTTTAGAAGCCTGACTAGGCTGGATTTTGATTATGTGCATATTACAGAGGATGAGCTAAGTCACCTTCTTTCCAGTACAGTTCATTTGGAGAAACTGAGACTCATGGCATGCAACGAGTTAATTGCTCTGGAGATACCTAGCTTGCTGCATCGGCTTAGCCACCTGGTAGTCAGCAATTGCGGATATCTAAAAGTGATAAGGTGCAAAGCCCCTAATCTCTACAGTTTTGAGTATATGGGTGCCTTGCTACAACTATCACTTGGTGATTCATTGCAATACCTTGACATCCGTGCTTCATATGGGGATGTTGTTCATTATGCTTGTGCCAATCTTCCGCATATGGTGCCAAATCTTGAAGCTCTTTACATATCTTCGTCCTACGTGGTATACTCTTATACTCTTGATTATTAGATATCAGCATTACACAACAAACACTAGCAACTTGTATTTTCCTACGATGATTAATCTGAAGTATTTTTGTGCAGAGGGATGCGGTGGTGGCACCTGGAAAATTCCTCCATGTCAAGCAACTGCTCATTGGGGTTTTATCCTCGGACTATGATTATTTCTCTCTGGTTTCTTTTCTTGATGGGTGTCCTTCCTTGGAGACTTTCATGTTGTATGTAAGTCTACAAATATAGTAAAACTATACGCACACAACTTGTAAACTATGTACAATACATATACACCCCTAGTACTGCTATGTATAGTTAAAGGAACTTTGTTTTCTGGAATTATTCTATGCTCTGCCTTAGAATAGTGTTACACACATTTTTTTATATGTCGGGCGGAGCCATGCATTAGTTTAAGTATATGTTTTATCTTTTCACCGTTACTATTGATATTTGGCATCTATTGAATGCAGGTACAGTGGGGGAATCACATGGAGCAAGAATCAGTTTTAGGAGATTCTTTTCATGATCTAAGACAAATGTCAGGACACTTGCATAGGAGCATCAAGGATGTGCAGATCATTGGCTTCTGTTCTGCAGAGAGTATAGTTGAGTTGACATGCCATATGCTTGAGAATGCAAAGTCGCTTGCATGCCTTACACTGAGCACCTGTTTCGAGAGTGAGAATTCGTGTTCCGATGGTGAATACGATATATGCCTCCCAATGAGCAGGGATATGATCATGGAAGCCCATAAAGCACTCTTGGTCGTGGAGAGATACATTTTGGCGAAAGTTCCCTCAACGGTGGAGTTAAAAGTTATAGAGCCTTGCAGCCGGTGCAATGCTCTTGAAATTTAGGGCATGTTGTTTGTCCTGGCAAAATAGTCTCAACTCTACAATATGCATTGTTTTTTTCTTTGAAACGCACGGTGTGAACCACTGTTTCAACCCAAACGGTTAGCCGCGGCGCATCCTTGCTCGGCACACTACACGTGCATCATGATGCTAGTACTCGAGATGGCATGCTGGTAGCGACAGTGACCGGACCAACACGGGGAAACGCCGGCCTGGCTCACCGTCGACGTCCCTCACGGCCTTAGGTGCCAGCTCCGGGATGACGCTTTGTCCCTTTCATTGTCATCGAGCTGCCACTGCATCTTGTACGACCACCGCGAGGAGAAGCTCCACCAGGGAGGCGAGCGCCAGCGGGTAGAGTGCGTGCCGGAGCAGCGCCGCCACAGCCCGCAAGCACGTCAGCGGGTAGGTCAGTCGGGACGAACCGGAACCCGTTCCGGAGGAGCAGGATGATGTACAAGCCCATGCGCGAGTCCAACCTCGAGTCCCGGTCGGTCTCCTGCAGCCAACGCTGCCCCTCCGACAGCAGGCAGCCCATCGTACCATCTCCAAGCGCTTCGTCTCAGCGTCGCTGACCCACCAGTCGACGTGCCGGCAGGTGGCGGTGGCGGTTGTAAAGATGCGTGAAGCGTATGCATCTGCAAGGACGCGTTGCGTGTTATATATAGGCAAAGAATTACAAGGTTAGTTGTTAGGTAGTTGATAAATTGATCTCTAAGTCATATCCTATACAAGATCTATGAGATCGATCACAACAACCTAACAACCAGGTACAATACACAACGCCATCATTATCTACACATGTATACGGTTTATACAAGATACCGTATACACATTACATCAATACACTTTAACACGCCCCCTCAATCATAATTTTATCAAGTTGAGATTGTTCTTAAAATCTTCTAATTTCTGCCATGACAAGGCTTTGGTGAAGCCATCTGCAACCTGATCATTAGTAGAGATGAATCGAATGTCTAGTAGTCTTTTGGCTACTCTTTCTCTAACAAAATGATAGTCAACTTCAATATGCTTTCTTCTTGCATGAAATACTGGGTTTGCTGATAGATAAGTGGCACCAATGTTGTCACACCACAGCCGTGCAACTGTAGAATGTTTTATGCCAAGTTCATTAAGCAACGCCTGAATCCATATCAGTTCAGCTGTAGCATTTGCCAAAGCCTTATATTCAGCTTCAGTAATAGACCTTGACACAGTTGCCTGCTTGCATGCGCTCCAAGAAATAAGGTTTGGTCCAAAGAAAACAGCAAAACCTCCTGTTGATCTACTGTCATCAGGACAGCATGCCCAGTCTGCATATGAGAAAGCACTCACCATAGTTGAGGTTGACTTTGTGAATTTTAATCATATACTCATAGTACCTCTGAGATATCTGAGAATTCTTTTAACTGCAGTCCAATGCTGAAGGGTAGGAGCATGCAGGAACTGACATACCTTGTTGACATGAAAACATATGTCAGGTCTTGTAAGTGTTAAGTATTGCAAAGCACCTACCACACTTCTGTAATTTGTACCTCCTTCAGCCCCCAAGGCCTCACCTTCCTCCTTGGATAATTTTTGTGTAGTTGAAAGAGGCATGTTGGAAACTTTACAATTCATCATACATGACCTTTTCAGTATATCTGACACATATTTCTCCTGACTCAGGACTATACCATCTGTTACTCTCTTTACTTCTATTCCCAAGAAATAATGCAAGTCACCAAGATCCTTTAGTGCAAAATCTTTCTTAAGATCCTCTAGCAATGCATTGGTTGCTTCATGCGATGAGCTAGCTACTATAATGTCATCAACATATACCAACATGAAAATGGTTACCTTGCCTTTCTTATAGAAGAAGAGTGACATGTCAGCCTTTCAAGGTTTAAAGCCAAGCCTTTGCAGTTTTTCACTTAACCTAGAGTACCATGCCCTGGGTGCTTGCTTTAGACCATATAATTCCTTGTCAAGTTTACAAACATAATGATTCTTTCCTTTTACCTCATACCCAGGTGGCTGTTTCATGTAGACTTCCTCCTCTAGAACGCCATGAAGAAATGCATTCTGCACATCCAATTGACGAAGGCTCCAACTGTTTGATACTGCAATAGAGAGAACAAGTCTGACATTAGCTTCTTTAACAATGGGACTAAAGGTGTCCTCATAGTCAATGCCATATCGTTGTTTAAAACCTTTTGCTACTAGCCTAGCCTTGTATCTATCAATTTCTCCACTAGCTTTTCTCTTAATTCGATAGTGAAGGAAATATGCCCTAGAGGCAATAATAAAGTTATTATTTATTTCCTTATATCATGATGAATGTTTATTATTCATGCTAGAATTGTATTAACCGGAAACATATTACATGTGTGAGTACATAGACAAACAGAGTGTCACTAGTATGCCTCTACTTGACTAGCTCGTTGATCAAAGATGGTTAAGTTTCCTAACCATTGACATGAGTTATCATTTGATTAACGGGATCACATCATTAGGAGAATGATGTGATTGACCTGACCCATTCTGTTAGCTTAGCACCCGATCGTTTAGTATGTTGCTATTGCTTTCTTCATGACTTATACATGTTCCTATGACTATGAGATTATGCAACTCCCATTTACCGGAGGAACACTTTGTGTGCTACCAAACATCACAACGTAACTGGGTGATTATAAAGGTGCTCTACAGGTGTCTCCGAAGGTACTTGTTGAGTTGGCGTATTTCGAGATTAGGATTTGTCACTCCGATTGTCGGAGAGGTATCTCTGGGCCCTCTCGGTAATGCACATCACTTAAGCCTTGCAAGCATTGCAACTAATGAGTTAGTTGCGGGATGATGTATTACGGAACGAGTAAAGAGACTTGCCGGTAACGAGATTGAACTAGGTATTGAGATACCGACGATCGAATCTCGGGCAAGTAACATACCGATGACAAAGGGAACAACGTATGTTGTTATGCGGTCTGACCTATAAAGATCTTCATAGATAATGTGCAATCCAATATGAGCATCCAGGTTTCGCTATTGGTTATTGACCGGAGACGTGTCTCGGTCATGTCTACATAGTTTTCGAACCCGTAGGGTCCGCACGCTTAACGTTTCGATGACAGTTATATTATGAGTTTATATGTTTTGATGTACCGAAGGTTGTTCGGAGTCCCGGATGTGATCACGGACATGACGAGGAGTCTCGAAATGGTCGAGACATGAAGATTGATATATTGAAGCCTATCTTTGGATATCGGAAGTGTTCTGGGTGAAATCGGGATTTTACCGGAGTACCGGGAGGTTACCGGAACCCCCCGGGAGGTTACCGGAACCCCCCGGGAGGTTAATGGGCCTTAGTGGGCCTTTACGAAGAAGAGGAGAGGCGGCCAGGGCTGGGCCGCGCCCCCTCCCCTTAGTCCGAATAGGACAAGGAGAGGGGGGCGGCGCCCCCCTTCCTTCCTCTCTCCCTTCTCTTTCCCCCTCCCAAGTCCTAATCCAACTAGGAAAGTAGGGGGGAGTCCTACTCCTGGTGGGAGTAGGACTCTTCCTGGCGCGCCATCTCTCCTAGCCAGCCGCACCCCCCTTGCTCCTTTATATACAAGGGCAGGGGCACCCTAGAGACATAACAATTGATCGTTTGATCCTTTTAGCCGTGTGCGGTGCCCCCCTCCACCATAGTCCACCTCGATAATACTGTAGCGGTGCTTAGGCAAAGCCCTGCGTTGGTAGAACATCATCATCGTCACCATGCTGTCGTGCTGACGAAACTCTCCCTCAACACTCGGCTGGATCGGAGTTCGAGGGACGTCATCGGGCTGAATGTGTGCTGAACTCGGAGGTGTCGTATGTTCGGTACTTGATCAGTCGGATCGTGAAGACGTACGACTACATCAACCGCGTTGTGCTAACGCTTCCGCTTTCGGTCTATGAGGGTATGTGGACAACACTCCCCCTCTCGTTGTTGTGCATCACCATGATCTTGCGTGTGCGTAGGAATTTTTTTGAAATTACTACGTTCCCCAACAGTGGTACCAGAGCCAGGTTTTATGCGTAGATGTCATATGCATGAGTAGAACACAAGTGAGTTGTGGGCGATATAAGTCATACTGCTTACCAACATGTCATACTTTGGTTTGGCGGTATTGTTGGATGAAGCGGCCCGGACCGACATTACGCGTACGCTTACGCGAGACTGGTTCTACCGACGTGCTTTGCACACAGGTGGCTGGCGGGTGTCAGTTTCTCCAACTTTAGTTGAACCGAGTGTGGCTACGCCCGGTCCTTGCGAAAGTTAAAACAGCACCAACTTGACAAACTATCGTTGTGGTTTTGGTGCGTAGGTAAGAACGGTTCTTGCTAAACCCGTAGCAGCCACGTAAAATTTGCAACAACAATGTAGAGGACGTCTAACTTGTTTTTGCAGGGCATGTTGTGATGTGATATGGTCAAGACATGATGCTAAATTTTATTGTATGAGATGATCATGTTTTGTAACCGAGTTATCGACAACTGGCAGGAGCCATATGGTTGTCGCTTTATTGTATGCAATGCAATCGCCCTGTAATACTTTACTTTATCACTAAGCGGTAGCGATAGTCGTAGAAGCATAAGATTGGCGAGACGACAACGATGCTACGATGGAGATCAAGGTGTCGCACCAGTGATGATGGTGATCATGACAGTGCTTCGGAGATGGACATCACAAGCACAAGATGATGATGGCCATATCATATCACTTATATTGATTGCATGTGATGTTTATCTTTTATGCATCTTATCTTGCTTTGATTGATGGTAGCATTATAAGATGATCCCTCACTAAATTATCAAAGTAAAAGTGTTCTCCCTGAGTATGCACCGTTGCGAAAGTTCTTCATGCTGAGACACCACGTGATGATCGGGTGTGATAGGCTCTACATACAAATACAACGGGTGCAAAACAGTTGCACACGCGGAATACTCAGGTTAAACTTGACGAGCCTAGCATATAACAGATATGGCCTCGGAACACGGAGACCGAAAGGTCGAGCGTGAATCATATAGTAGATATGATCAACATAGTGATGTTCACCGTTGAAACTACTCCATCTCACGTGATGATCGGACATGGTTTAGTTGATATGGATCACGTAATCACTTAGAGGATTAGAGGGATGTCTATCTAAGTGGAAGTTCTTAAGTAATATGATTAAATTGAACTTAAATTTATCATGAACTTAGTACCTAATAGTATCTTGCTTGTCTATGTTGATTGTAGATAGATGGCCCGTGTTGTTGTTCCGTTGAATTTTAATGTGTTCCTTGAGAAAGCAAAGTTAAAAGATGATGGTAGCAATTACACGGACTGGGTCCGTAACTTGAGGATTATCCTCATTCCTGCACATAAAAGTTATGTCCTCGAATCACTGCTAGGTGTACCACCTGTACCAGAAACTGCAGGCATTGTGAATGCCTGGCAGTCATGTGTTGATGACTACTCGATAGTTCAGTGTGCCATGCTTTACGGCTTAGAACCGGGACTTCAACGACGTTTTGAACTTCATGGAGCATATGAGATGTTCCAGGAGTTGAAGTTAATATTTCAAAAGAATGCCCGGGTTGAGAGATATGAAGTCTCCAATAAGTTCTACAGCTGCAAGATGGAGGAGAATAATTCTGTCAGTGAGCATATACTCAAGATGTCTGGGTACTGCAATCACTTGATTCAACTGGGAGTTAATCTTCCGGATGATAGCGTCATTGACAGAATTCTCCAATCACTGCCACCAAACTACAAGAGCTTCGTCATGAACTATAATATGCAAGGGATGGATAAGACAATTCCCGAGCTCTTCGCAATGCTAAAGGCAGCGGAGGTAGAAATCAAGAAGGAGCATCAAGTGTTGATGGTCAATAAGACCACCAGTTTCAAGAAAAAGGGCAAAGGGAAGAATAAGGGGAACTTCAAAAAGAACAGCAAGCAAGTTGCTGCTCAGGAGAAGAAACCCAAGTCTGGACCTAAGCCTGAGACTGAGTGCTTCTACTGCAAGCAGACTGGTCACTGGAAGCGGAACTGCCCCAAGTATTTGGCGGATAAGAAGGATGGCAAGGTGAACAAAGGTATATGTGATATACATGTTATTGATGTGTACCTTACTAATGCTCGCAGTAGCACCTAGGTATTTGATACTGGTTCTATTGCTAATATTTGCAATTCCAAACATGGGCTACGGATTAAGCGAAGATTGGCTAAGGACGAGGTGACGATGTGCGTGGGAAATGGTTCCAAAGTCGATGTGACCACGGTCGGCACACTACCTCTATATCTACCTTCGGGATTAGTATTAGACCTAAATAATTGTTATTTGGTGCCAGCGTTGAGCATGAACATTATATCTGGATCTTGTTTGATGCGAGACGGTTATTCATTTAAATCAGAGAATAATGGTTGTTCTATTTATATGAGTAATATCTTTTATGGTCATGCACCCTTGAAGAGTGGTCTATTTTTGTTGAATCTCGATAGTAGTGATACACATATTCATAATATTGATGCCAAAAGATGCAGAGTTGATAATGACAGTGCAACTTATTTGTGGCACTGCCGTTTAGGTCATATCGGTGTAAAGCGCATGAAGAAACTCCATACTGATGGACTTTTGGAACCACTTGATTATGAATCACTTGGTACTTGCGAACCATGCCTCATGGGCAAGATGACTAAAACGCCGTTCTCCGGTACTATGGAGAGAGCAACAGATTTGTTGGAGATCATACATACAGATGTATGTGGTCCGATGAATGTTGATGCTCGTGGCGGATATCGTTATTTTCTCACCTTCATAGATGATTTAAGCAGATATGGGTATATCTACTTAATTAAACATAAGTCTGAAACATTTGAAAAGTTCAAAGAATTTCAGAGTGAAGTTGAAAATCATCGTAACAAGAAAATAAAATTTCTACGATCTGATCGTGGAGGAGAATATTTGAGTTATGAGTTTGGTCTTCATTTGAAACAATGCGGAATAGTTTCGCAACTCACGCCACCCGGAACACCACAGCGTAATGGTGTGTCCGAACGTCGTAATCGTACTTTACTAGATATGGTGCGATCTATGATGTCTCTTACTGATTTACCGCTATCATTTTGGGGTTATGCTTTAGAGACGGCCGCATTCACGTTAAATAGGGCACCATCGAAATCCGTTGAGACGACGCCTTATGAACTGTGGTTTGGTAAGAAACCAAAGTTGTCATTTCTGAAAGTTAGGGGCTGCGATGCTTATGTGAAAAATCAACCTGATAAGCTCGAACCCAAATCAGAGAAATGTGTCTTCATAGGATACCCAAAGGAGACTGTTGGGTACACCTTCTATCACAGATCCGAAGGAAAGACTTTTGTTGTTAAATTCGGAGTTTTTCTAGAGAAAGAGTTTCTCTCGAAAGAAGTGAGTGGGAGGAAAGTAGAACTTGATGAGGTAACTGTACCTGCTCCCTTGTTGGAAAGTAGTTCATTGCAGAAACCAGTTTCTGCGACACCTACACCAATTAGTGAGGAAGTTAATGATGACGATCATGAAACTTCAGATCAAGTTGTTACTGAACTTCGTAGGTCAACCAGAGTAAGATCCGCACCAGAGTGGTACGGTAATCCTATTCTGGAAGTTATGTGTAACACCCTCGATGCGGATGACATGAACAAGTTTTATGCAATTTTTTATTAGAAGTTGACAAGAGCATTATGAAGCACTTGTCACCGTGGTGGAAAGAAAAGGGGTGCCACGGCAACGAATCCGAAAATGATGCCACGGCAACATATCGGACCGGCAACTCGATTGAGATCCCGGTGCAAAAGAAAGTACAACGGGAGCGTGACATGCGATAGAAGGTGGGGTGCTCCCGGTTACCGGGTTCCCACATGACGGTGACAAGGTAAAAGAGGGCAACATGCACCGACAAATCGAGCACGGTGCAAGCACGAGCATCTCATACATCGCAAGCATTCGTTCGAGGACGTCGTCTCGGGGTTATACCTTCAAAGCATGCAAACAAGACGGTTCGGGTTCGATGGGACGTAGTGGAAGTAAGTGTTCTCGCGACGGTAGATGAAGTAGTGGTACACGTCTCGGAGAAGGACTTGACGCATACGAATCCCTTCGGGGTAATCGGGTGCTCGTTCGCGTTGTAATCGTGCATGGTTCGTAGACGTCCAATGCACCCGTAGAGGTACTTGGCACAACATTACAAAGGTCGTACACCGATCCAGAAGAGGAACTTGGCGTTTCGTGTAGACGAACTTGGCGCATCCGAAGGGTCATCGAGTGCTGGTTTTTGGTGAAGTCCGGGTCTTCAGCGACGTTAGCTGCGCATGTTCCAACATCAAACCTGGAGGGACACCGACGTCATGGTACTTGGTGAATCCCGGAGATGGTACTTGACGATCCAGGTATGGGTCTTGGCGGTCTTGACGAATCCAAGTGACACCAGGCACACGTCCACGGTAGTCTTCGAACTTGGGCTCCGGGTAGATGACTTGAGGGTCTCAGTCAGGAGCACTTGTGGCAAAGAAATGCCCACGAACGAGATAAGGCAGCATGAACAGGAGGCAGATGACACGTTCAGGCGAGCGGCAGGGCTCCCTGGTCGGAGTCGGTAGGGACGGCACGAGGCGGTGATGAAGAGGAGGTCGCAGGGAGAGCTGCTGGAGGTGGAAGCAGAGGGTCACCGGGCGGCGGAGGTACGGCGGCGCTCCGGTAGCAGGAGGCGAAGGCGGAGATAGTCCGGTTGGGCGACGCGAATGCATCTGAAGGCGGAGACGGCACACGAGGAGGAGGTCGGGGATGGGTCGTCGAGGCTGGATCCTGGGTGGAGGCGCACAAGAGGAGGCTCGAGGCGCGCTGGAGGTACCGGGGTGCATGGAGCAGCAACGGTCGTCGGAGGTGAGGACGCGGGGTCGAGGAAGAGGCGACCGGCCGGGCAGGAGTAGAGCAACAACCGCGGCAGGACTTGCGCCTCGATGAAGAGCAGCAGCAACGAGCGGCTCCAGGAGAGGGCGTAGAGAAGGAGCTTCGGCGAAGGCACGTCGAGGGCGAGCCGGGTCGAGGGTGGCGAGCTCACGGGGTCGCGGGGTGGTCGTCCAGGGGCCTCACTCCTCTCCTTTCCCGCGGGAGGCGGCACGAGCGATGGAGAGGGAGATGGGAGCTTCGGTCGTGAGGAAGAGCGAGAGGAGGGAGATGGGATCGAGCGGTAAGAGGCTGGCGGCGCGAGGTGGAGAACGTGGGAGAGAGGCAGAAGCCTCGCTAGGGTTCGGCTGGGCCTCGATGGCCTAGGGTTACGGGAAGGTGGGGGTGCAGCTGGGCATTAGAGGCCACTGGAGACTGGGCCTAGGCGGCTACGGGAGAACTTAGAGGAGGCCGGCCTGGGTCGGGTCAGAGAGGCCCAGTTGGGCTGGCTCTCCTCTCTCCATCTTATTTCTTTAACAAAAAACAAGAGAAGAAAAGAAAAGAAAGAGGGGGGGGTTTAGGGAACGAAGTTGGACTCGCGGATAAATTTCCCGGACTCACAAAAATGAGTTTGATCCTGCAAAATAGAAGTGGGCACGCGGTTGAAGTTGAATTCAAACTCATTTGAAATTGATTCCAAATGACTTGAATAGGAAGTGAGGTTTGGGAAGGTCCAAAAATATTGAGACTTTTGGAGGAGCCTCAAAAAAAGAAGAAATAATTTTCGGCAAGGTTTGGAGATCAACTCGAAGCAGAAAGGTATGGGATTATCTGCACGTGTGTTATGGATGATTCCAAATTATTGGAATATAATTTATATAGCTCCCTAAAATATTGGGAGAATATGTTTTAAAGAGTAATCACCATAGTGAATATCCCTCGATTTAAATGGACCGAAGAACCATGCAATTTATTTAGTTGAGTTAAGAAAAGAAATGACATGATGGCATGATGACATGATGCAATGCACATGATGCAAAGATGAAAGCGATGAACCAAATAAATCACCCGATGAAACCCGGAAACCCCGGTCTTGGGGCGTCACAACACTCCACCACTACGAGAGGATCTTGTCCCGAGATCTAGGATGGCACTGGAGGGAAAACGGAAGAGAAAGAGAAGAGGTAAAAATAAGTTGCTTCTTTGACCAACGAGTGAAACCATGAACCTTGAAAAGGTTAAGCCGTTCGAGAAAAGAATGCAACGGAGATGAATAAAGTTGAAAACACTCCGTTAGAAAAGAGGAACAAGGAAGAACAAATTCGGGCAGCACTCCGATTGAAAATTGATACAAGGCTCGATAAGATGCAAATAACTTGAGCAGAGGACCTGACACTCTGGTTAAAAGGATAAACATGAAAAGAACACGATCCTGACAAAACAAGAAGATTGGTTGAAGAGAGGAACATCACAAAGCCTCCGGAAGGAAGAAATAGAAGATATATCGTCACAATAAGAGATCGTAGAAAGAAATGACAACTCTCACAAATAGAATTGAAAGAGCATGCCTACGAAGAAAAAGTTGGACGGAGTTGTTGGAAAACCAACAATGAAAAGAGTAAGCTTGATATGGTCTTATGGAATACATCTCAAATTATGAGGTGACAACCTATCACTCATGGGAAGAAGAATTGGATTGATAAGAACAAGGAGACGAGAAACTTATTTCACCGGGAGGATAAATGAAGAACTTGGATCATTATAAGCACCATAAATAGCAAAATCCTTAGGGAAAGTTTTAGGTGAAATATAACCCATGGTAATTCCAATGAAGAGATTGATGGATTTAAATATCTCAATCTTGTGAATGTAGAATGATATATTACCACCTCAAAAGATAAGGGAGAAACAATTGCACTCCGGATTACAGGATGAAGAAAGCATGAGCTCCTCAGAAAAGAATCTCAATGAAAAACTTCTAGATGGAATTAAATCCTTTATGAACCCTCATGTAGAACCTTCATGAAGAACTCCGGTAACAAAAGGATAATGAGAAGAAAGAGAAGTTGAAAACACAAGGTGAATCCTTGTAATGATTTAGATGGATCTTCGCGACGATATATTTGAGAGAGTTTGGAACTCCAAAAAAATAATAGATAAAGCATCTCGAACCAAGAATTTGATGAGCCTCCAGAATAAAGAATTGAATTTACACGATGAAACAAAGAATAAGAATTACATTATGCTTATCCTTCACCAATTAAAATTGATGACAAACAACGGATTTGGCATACTACTTATTCTCATAGAAAATATTAAGAGAGATATAACATAAACTTGAGAAGGTCTACAACGATCTACCGGTAGAATTGAAACAACAAATGAATTGATAAGATAAAGAAGGAAGAGAAATGTTGGCCGAAACACTGTAAGAATTGAAAACAAATGAAGTAAAGGGGTGAATCACCGGTAAGAATTAGCAAATGAACGAAGATACATGAGACAGTTTAGATGCAAGTGAACGAAGAGATCGTGAATTGATTAGAGAAAACTTGAACGAAGCACCGGTAAGATTTTTGAAGAACGAGAGCTGAAAGCAGAAATGGATAATCCCGAAATGATGGCCTTCGGATAAACAAACTGAAAAACTCTTGAAATGCTCCGGATAGGTGAAAAGAATTCTCCCAATTGAAGATAATTATGAGAGGATGGCCTTGAACTAGAACCACGAATCTTGAAGAGAATGGATCAAAATTGAGAGAAAATTCTTCTTCGGTCTTCAAAATCTAAGAATTACGACGAGAAACACCACCATGCATTGTTGAGATACTCCGGAATGACGATTTTAAAGGTTGAACCAACGATGAAAAGAAATGAAAGATCTTGGAGAAAGACATTTGGCTGATGACAATTCATTCTTACGTCAAACTTCGACAAGAATTTGATGGTAGCTCCGGGAAAATAAGAAGAGTCAGGTAAGATCCTGGGAAAAGACCTGTGGGTTAGGGCCCACTCAAGAGAAACACCGTTGAAATGATTAAAAAGAGAGATTGCACTGGTTGAATTAAAAGGCTTGAATGAGATAACATCCTCAAAATAGCTTGAACGGATTAAGAGTGGAAACATGAATCTTCTGAGATATCTTTAGCACTCCGTAACAAAAGAATAGCAAGCGGGGAAGATTAAGAGGTGCACCGGCATAAGTAGGCATTGGGCAAAAAGAAAAGGAGTATGCTCAATACCAAAGCTTGAATTAAATCCATCGGAGAAGAAAATGAGTGACGAGAGACGAACTTGAAGCTTCGATAGCATCTTCTTGCGAATCACCGGATAAGAATATTGACGAAAAAGGAATGGAGAAGCTTCCCATCAATAAAATGGATACTTGATTAAGAAATATGAGTCCTTGAAAAAACAAGGGTGGGAGGGTGGGAAAAACAAAGACAACTTGGAACGGATGAAGCAAACACCGTTGAGAAGAACTGATAACTGATCTTGCGGATGTTGAAGTGATCGGATCCACTAGAAGAGAAGCACACCGGTTGAAAAGGATTGACATGACAGTCTCGATGACCGAGAAGGATTAGTGTTCACATCGGAGTATGAGAACACCATTTGGGGAAGGTATGGAATCAACACTTGACATTGAAGCAACTCGAACACCACAACTCAAAACAAAACAAAGGATTGGCTTACAGAACTGAAAGTGCGTTATATCGAGTAGAGGGGGGGTGAATAGGCGATTTTTATGAAAGTCTTCAAAACTTGGGAGTTATGAAGACAAACAGTGAAGATTATGCCTATTACTATGCAGCGGAAGTTAGATTACACTAGGCCAGCCATGGTCATGTATTCAATAGAGTGAAAGCACAGTGACAAACAGCTTCAGTGTAATAAGGATCAAGTAGGAAGAAGTTATGAAGCCAAACAGATCATGCATTCACGTTGTGAAGACAAATGATAAAGCAAGCACGCAATGACTTCACAATGAGTAATAGCAAGAGAAGGAAGTGAAGATGAAACCAGTGACTCGTTGAAGACAATGATATGTTGGACCAGTTCCAGTTGCTGTGACAACTGTACGTCTGGTTGGAGCGGCTAGGTATTTAAACCTTAGGACACACAGTCCCGGACACCCAGTCCTGAACACACAGTTCAGGACACCAAGTCCTCACCGTAATCTCCTTGAGCTAAGGTCACTTAGTCCTCGCCCAATCACTCTGGTAAGTCTTCAAGGTAGACTCCCAAACCTTCACAGACTTCGTTCACTGGCAATCCACAATGTCTCTTGGATGCTCTGAACGCGACGCCTAACCGTCTGGAGGATTCAAAGTCCTCAAGTGTAATAAGTCTTCAGATCACACAGACAAGAAGACTTAAGTGATGCCCAATTTACTCTGGCTCTGGGTGGTTAGGGCTTTTCTCCTCACTAGGAATTTTCTCTCAAAGGCTTCGAGGTGGGTTGCTCTCAAACGACAAAAGCCGTGCACTGAAATCTGAGCAGCCAACTGTTTATGGTTGTGGGGGTGGGCTATTTATAGCCACTTGGCAACCCGACTTGATTTGTCCGAAATGACCCTGGGTCACTAAGGAACTGACACGTGTCTCAACGGTCAGATTTCGAACTCTCATGGCAACTTTACTTGGGCTACAAGCAAGGCTGACTTGTCCGGCTCTGGACAAGATTTGCTCTCATTGTCTTCACTCGAAGACATAGGTTTTTGATTTAGGCATCACTTAAGTCATTCTGACTTGTTCTCCTGGACCCCACTTAACAGTACGGTGGTTCCTATGACTCAACAAAAATAAAAAGAACTACGAAAGATCTAAGTCTTCGAGTTCCATAGGCTTCATAACGTGTCTTCTGTTGTCATAGTCTTCAATGTGAATATCTTCATATACCACCTTTGTCTTCAATGTCTTCATTCATTTTTAGGGGTCATCTCTGGTAGTAAACCGAATCAATGAGGGACTTCTACCTGTGTTTTCCTGCAATTCTCACAAACACATTAGTCCCTCAACTAGGTTTGTCGTCAATACTCCAAAACCAACTAGGGGTGGCACTAGATGCACTTACAATCTCCCCCTTTTTGGTGATTGATGACAAACTAGTTGAAGTTTTCAACGGGGAATATAAAGTGTGAAGTCTGTAAAGGAATTGTCATCATAAGTTGCAAGTGCTCCCCTGAAGATGTGCATATAAGTTAATTTGCTTTTGGAATGCAAATGCACATGGCAGGTTGTACTTGTGGAGATCAGCTTCAGCTTATGATAACAATCTACCATGCATGTGAAAGTATATGAAGATAATAACATGCATAATGGAAAATGGACGTCTGCAGAATGAGATGAGTGCGGAATTTATCGTCGCACATGCGGAATTTATCTTCGCAAAAGGAGTGGTAAAACAAGTAGCAGACGACCATCGAGTTTTAGTGTCTACAACTCAAAAGAACCAAATGAAGCAAAACAAGAGTTGCAAACACGAAGCAAGTATAACAAAACAAGGCACCCGCCCATATTGACCCGTTTGAAGACTATAAACATCATATGCTTCTCCCCCTTTTGTCAGGAATGACCAAAAAGGTTTGAAGACATAGAGTTTTCTATGCGTTCCCAGGCGCAGCAGGGTCGGTGGAGTTGTTTGGCGGTGCTGAGATTTGAGGTGCTGAAGCGGGTGGTGGTGAAGTAGCATCATCATCTTCATCAATGATCCTCGCAGTGACGGTGGCAGCAGATGAGGAATACTCAGAGTCTTCAAGTGACGGTGTGTTGCGCATCACAGCCCTCCTAGGAGGTGTGGTGTCAAATTTGAAGCGCTCTGTGAAGCCATCCTCTTCAAGTTCAGCTTCAGTGCAGATCATTGAGAGCCCTTTCCACGTACGACGGCAAGTCTCATGCGTAACGAAGGCATTCTTGGTGGCCAGGTTTCGAAGACGATTGACATCCACCAAGAGGCTCTTCATATGACGTTTCAGCCAGTCGTGATGCCTATCTTGCTTTTGGTGAAGGGACACAAGAAGCTCTCGGTCAGTGAGGACACGAGCACGCTTCTTGGGTCTTGGAGCGTTTGTGCTATCTGTGGCTTTAGTTGATGCTGGTGCACGTGTAGTGCCAGCCATAGGATAGACCCTGGACATGGCTTCAACACCTTCAACATTCTGCGTGAAGCTCTGGTGTTCGGCATTCTGAAGACTTATTGGTTGCTTGGCAGGCTCAGGGTATATTGCTTCAGCAGAGATATCCACATCTGGCAGGAAGATGCGATGGTTTCGGGCTGAGGGCTGATACGAAATTGTAGAGTGCAGTTTGATCAGCCTCATCACCCAAGGGGCATAGATTTTTAGACCAAATAGGTCCGAGCCTGACGCAGCAAGTTGTCGTATGAAAAGATCCTGTGCATTGAAGCATTTGCCATGCATGATATAGAATATGAGAGTCTTCATTGCACCCTCAATCTTGGCATGTGGAGAGTGTCCCTTAATGGGCCAGAGAGTTCGCTGGATAATATGATATATGGTCCTGGGCAGGTACTCTAGGTCTTCAACGAAGAACTCAGTTGGATAGGGTGCATCTTGAGGCAATGGCTTCATCATTGAGAGCATCTGACTCATATTGGGTTCAGGTCTCTGAAATATGCTCTCAATAGCTTCAGAATGAAGTTGACACCCTTCCTCGAAGAATTCACCTGGAGTGGGCAGGCCAGTGAGCTCAATGATATTGAGGGCATTGGCTTCATAATGGACATTTCCGGTCATCCACTCCAGGATCCAAGTCTTAGGATCTCTATTGTAGCCTTTGATGTGGAGAGTGGCATAAAACCGAAGCAGAAGCTCTTCGTTCCAGTGCTCTTCATCAGTCACGAACGGCAGCAGACCCACTTGCCTGAAGCAGTCCAAAGCTTCCTCAAGACATGGCAGACCAGCAATAGCTTCAACCTCAAGGCGCTTGTGTGGGAAGATGCGACCTTGGTTGTATAAGATGCAAGCATAATAGCTGCGCTGTGAATAGCTCCAGAACCTGTCTGATACAATCCTTTCCCTTGAATAGGGGTTCTTGGAGCTATCGAAAAATGTGTTGTCTGCCTTGAAGCTGTTTACATCAAAGGAGCCAGGTGCTGATGCAGGACCTGGGAACCTTGGAAGCCTTGGGACTGGCTTCTGGACATGAGGCTTGTGCTCTATGTGATAGTCAAATTGTGGACCTGCAGCAGACTCAGGAACTGAAGTGTCTGGCTCAGTGGCTTCGCTGTCCGCTGAAGCATTTGGTGGGGCGGGCTCCATATTGGCTTCAGTGTTAGTAGTTTGAGGGACATCTTCAGGTATGTTCTCTTGGGGAACTGCATCTTGATGGAGCGAGGGAGTGAGTTCTGGAGGTGCTTCTTCATTGTCTTCGGCTGATGCAGCCGGAATTTCTGCAGACTGGACTTGAGGCCGTGGACCTTTGCGAAGCCTACGGAACGCAGACGACGCTTGTGGTGTCGGAGTGGGCTGGGCCTGAATGTCTTCTTCCTCCTGAGGGCGATCCGCCCATGACTCATCTTGTGCCATTGGCGTCAGAGGACGACCAATGCTGATGGGTTCGCTTGTTTCAAGCTGAGGAAGGGCTGCATCACCTTGCACATTGTCCTGATGACCAATGTCTTCAGCAGCTAGTGGGTCGGCTGCTGGAATATCTTCAGCGTCAGGTGCCTCTGTGGGAGCAGGCTCATGAACTGTTATTCTTCTTTCTGCATTGGGGTGAATGACAGAAAGGGGTTCAACCATCAAGGGCTCTGTGGGAGCAGCCCTAGATTTCTTAGTCTTGCGCTTCTTTTTACTGGGGGCAGAAGGAGAGGCTTCAGAGCTCTTCCTTTTTCTGGCTTCAGCTTCTGCAGCTCTTGTCTTCTTTAGCTCTGAAGCTGTTGACCGGCTCTTTGGCTTCGAGCCAGTCGTGGCGGTTGGGAAGACAATGGAAGTGGCTGCTTGTCTTGATGCCTCTAGTTCACTCACAGCAGGCTGCTTCTTCTTCTTTGCGGCCATCTTGGGGTCGATGCCTGGACGCCCAAGTGCCTTGCGCTTTTCAGCCTCGTTGTAGGCTTGAACACATTTGTCAGCCAATGACTTCATCCTTTCACGCGAGCCTTGAGCTTCAGCACGCTTCTTCAGAAAGTTTTCTTTGAGATCATGCAGCATGATTTTGAAGCTTCTCACTTCCTGCATGCTGAGACTGGCCATGTGCTTCTTGAACTGAGCTTTTTCGTGATCAATTTTCTGCTTCAGCTCAACAATGCGCTGAGCAATGGCCAGTTCTGAAGCAATTGCGCCTTGGAAGGCGACGCTGAGTCCAACAGGCAGCTGCAGATCATTGAAGCTTATATCTGGTGTGTCAAACCATTCATCGATGAAGCTGTGGATGATGGCGACATCAAAGAGAGGCAGATTGTTGAAGATTTCCGCTTCCTCCTTGCTTTTGATGAGCTGTTCTAGTGCGTCATCGCCCAGATCTTCATCGCTTGATAGATCAATGGCTTCACTGCGCAGAATGGCAGCAGAAGTGAGCTCTTTGCCTGTGTGTTGCTGGGGCTCCTTATCCTTCAGGGGCTTGGAGATGCGGGATACATCTTCAGACTGCACACTGACTTCAGGAGGTGCAGTTTTCAATGGCTTCGCCCTTGAGATTTTTGAGGCAGGGGCCGGCTTCGAAGCTTTTGGTTTCTTTGTCTGCTTTGGCTTCGGCACAGCAGGAGCTTCATCAGACTCAGAATCAGCTGGAGGGTCATTCACAGCAGTCCCTTGGACTAAGATGTGGGTGATGAGGCCCTCAAGATTGGCAAACGTACCGATGATATTGGGTTCTGCGTTGCGTGTGCCATCTGCCCTTGGTGAGGAGTGACCAGGATTGAAGTCAAGCCCAAATTTCTTCTTGTTTAGCTTCGCAGACTGTTGAGCAAACTGACAGTTGCGTTTGAAGAGATTGTCGTCACGACACCAGAGAAGTGACGACGGATGTGCATCATCAGGCTGTGGTCCTCGGACCATGCATGGGTAGAAGCCTTGAGCAATGGCTTCATCTCTGGTTCTGGGTACAAGGTTCTTGTATAAGATATCCCCCCATGGACTCTTGATTGCATTCTTTTCAGCATACTCCTGGGTGACGAAGCGGTATTTGAACCACTGTTCTGCCCAATAGCGTCGAATCCATTGGATTCGGGTTTTGCGCTGCCCATAGCTCTCTTCTGGATCTGTTTTGTACATTTCTGCCAAGTCTTCAGGCAGATCCTTGGAAGTTCCCTCACGTCTCTGTCTACCCTCCTTTCTTGCTGCTGCAACTGAAGCCATAAACTTTAACTTGAAAGGCTTCAAAACTTTCAAAGGCTTTCTTTTTCTGGACAAACAGGAACTGGCTTCAGGAGAGTTTATGTGATGCTGTAGGAATTCTGCAAATGAATGCAGACTATGAGAACCGAAGGATTCTCCTACGGACATGTACCTATGACAGCATTAAGGTGCGAGGGAAGGGGAAGAGGTCATATGCATTCTCAGAAGGTCTTGAAGATTAATCAGTTTAGAAGACATTGACCTCATTGTGCGAAGACATTCACTTATAGATAAGAAGTTGGTTCCAGATTTGTACGAACCCATAGATCAGTACAAGTGAGGAATCTAACTACTTTATGAAGCACAAGTGAATATACTAGGCATGTTATGAGATGCAGCGAGAGATCTAACTGGTGTGAAGAGAAACTTCTTATGGTCGAAAGTGACAGAACCAAGAGATCAAAAGAGGCTGTAAAAAGAAGTTTTATTTACCACACTGGAACTGCTAGACGGAAGGAAGTTGATGCCGAGCAGTTCAGTCCTTCGTGCCCTAACTTGGCGACGGAAAACACCTACGGCGACGGTGGAGAGGACGATGTCCGCGGTCGGCGTGAGGACGACGTTGGAGAGGTTGCGGCAGCGAAGCGCTTCGTCTCCGGCGTCGTCGAGTGCTAGCGGTGGCGCTAGGGTTCGTGCGAGGATGGAAGAAGGAGATAATGACTGCGGTAAGTGTGAATTTATAGACTTAGAGGCGGCACTGTGCTATTACGCAGGTGCCCCTGGCGGTTCGCATTTGAGGCACGTGTGGCCAGTTAGCGGATGTTTGGGGTTTGTTCCACGTCCCACGCACGCCTTAATTGTCGGGCGGTCGTTCCTACTTCTTCAGATCTTATGTGGAGGAATGAGCATTAAAAACGGACTTTTATGGTTGTCTCTATGTCTTCAGCTGACAAGGACACAGTGAAGACATTCGACAGTTTCAACAGAATGCATATGACTTGGAGAGTTAGAGTTTGAGATAGAAAGCATAGAGAGGTTAGGGTCCAATCACATTCACTTAGTTCAAAAGATTCAACCAAGAAGACATAGCTATAAGTGAATGTTGTAGAGGACAGAACACTAGAGCATATATATATATATATATATAATCATCGTAGTGAAGATAATCATGAAGACATGTTAAGTTCGAAGCCAAACCAATGTGGAGATATTGCAAGGTAACCCCATGAGTTAAACACTTCAAAATGGAACGTTTGGTGGTGGCGTTTCCCACCGTATAGGAAGTATTAGACCCAGACACGGCGCACAATTATCGTGGCGCTCCGAAGTCAAATTCCACATTAATGTATTCACACTTAGAATGTATGTCTTCATTGATTGAAGATATACTTTACTTTGTGTGTTGCACATCTAAGTCATCAATATGCATAAGTGTTAGGATGTGTGCCTGATCATAGGACATTTGAGGATTCCAAGATATTTAGCTCACACCGTAGCTTGCAAAACCTCTTCTCATCCAAGGGCTTGGTGAAGATATCTGCCAATTGCTCTTCAGTATTGACGTGTATGATATCAATGTCTTCCTTCACAACATGATCTCTGAGAAAGTGATGGCGAATTTCAATGTGCTTTGTCTTCGAGTGCTGAACTGGGTTGTTGGCAATCTTGATGGCGCTTTCGTTGTCGCAGTAAAGTGGCACTTGCTTCAGATGAATGCCATAATCCTTGAGTGTTTGCTTCATCCACAGAAGCTGAGCGTAGCAAGATCCAGCAGCAATGTATTCAGATTCAGCAGTGGAGAGAGATACACAGTTCTGCTTCTTTGAAGACCAACATACAAGTGATCGTCCCAGAAAGTGACATGTGCCTGATGTAGACTTGCGATCAACTTTGTCACCAGCATAATCAGCATCCGAAAATCCAACCAAATCAAACTCTGAGCCCTGTGGATACCATAATCCTAGAGTTGGGGTGTGAGCCAAATATCGAAGAATTCGCTTCACAGCTAAGTGATGCGACTCCTTTGGTGCCGCTTGAAATCGAGCACACATGCAAACACTAAGCATGATATCTGGCCTAGATGCACATAAATAAAGCAAAGACCCAATCATGGAGCAGTATACCTTTTGATCGAACTCTTTACCATTGTCGTCAGGACCTAGATGATGTTTGGCTGGCATTGGTGTTGTGAAGCCTTTGCAGTCTTGCATACCGAACTTCTTCAGGCAATCTTTGAGATACTTCTCTTGAGATATGAAGATGCCATTGCGCTGTTGTCAGATTTGAAGACCAAGAAAGAACTTCAGCTCCCCCATCATGGACATCTGATATTGCTCTTGCATCATATATCCAAACTCTTCACTGTACTTCCGATTGGTGCAGCCGAAGATAATGTCATCCACATATATTTGGCACACGAACAATTGACCATCGTATGTCTTCGTGAAAAGAGTGGGATCCAGGGAACCAGGTATGAAGCCTTTGCTCTTCAGAAAGTACTTGAGTGTATCATACCAGGCCCGAGGGGCTTGTTTGAGGCCATACAGTGCCTTGTTGAGCTTGTATACCATATCAGGATGTTTTGGATTTTCAAAACCAGGTGGTTGTGCAACATACACTTCTTCTTCAATCTTGCCATTGAGAAAGGCACTTTTCACATCCATTTGATATAGAAGTATGTTATGATGATTTGCATAGGCCAGCAGTATGCGTATGGCTTCAAGCCTAGCCACAGGAGCAAAAGTTTCATCGAAGTCAATGCCCTCTACTTGAGTATATCCTTGAGCAACGAGACGAGCTTTATTTCTGACAACTTGACCATGCTCATCTTGCTTGTTGCGGTATATCCATTTGGTGCCTATTATGTTGTGCTTCCATGGATCAGGACGCTTAACCAGTTCCCATACATTATTCAGCTCAAACTGTTGAAGCTCTTCTTGCATAGCTTGAATCCATTCAGGTTCCATGAAGGCTTCTTCAACTTTCTTGGGTTCTGATATTGAGACGAATGCGAAATGCCCACAAAAGTTTGCTAGCTGAGTTGCCCTTGAACGAGTGAGTGGACCAGGTGCATTGATGCTGTCAAGTATTCTGTCAATCTGCACTTCATTTGCAACACGAGGATGTATAGGGCGAAGACTTTGCTCTTGCTGATCTGCGTTGTTGTTTGGAGGAATGTCTTCATGTTGAGCATTGTCTTCATGTTGATCAGGTGCTGAGATGATGAGTTCTTCTTCAGGATGAGCTTCAGAAGGCATAATCTCTCCAGTTCCCATAAGCTTGATTGATTCACTAGTTGGGACTTCATCTAGCACATTTGGCAGTTGCTCTCTTTGTGAACCATTTGTTTCATCAAACCGCACATCCACAGTTTCGACCACTTTGTAATGGAAGAGATTGAAGACTCTGTAGGAGTGTGAATCCTTTCCATATCCAAGCATAAAGCCCTCATGTGCTTTTGGTGCAAACTTTGAGGTGTGATGTGGGTCCTTGATCCAGCACTTTGCGCCAAATACTCTGAAGTAACTGACATTTGGCTTCTTGCCAGTTAGGAGTTCATAAGATGTCTTGTTCAGAAGCTTGTGAAGATAAACACGATTGATTGTATGGCATGCAGTATCAATGGCTTCAGTCCAGAATTTTCTTGGAGTCTTGTATTCATCTAGCATTGTTCTGGCCATCTCAATGAGTGTTCTCTTCTTGCGTTCGACGACGCCATTCTGCTGTGGTGTGTATGGAGCTGAGAATTCATGTGTGATGCCCAAGGTATCCAGATATGTATCAAGGCCAGTGTTCTTGAATTCAGTGCCATTGTCACTTCTGATGTGCTTTATCTTGGCGCCAAAATTGTTCATAGCTCGATTGGCGAAGCGTCTGAAGACATCCTGCACTTCAGTCTTGTAAAGGATTATGTGTACCCAAGTATATCTAGAGTAATCATCAACAATGACGAAGCCATAGAGGCAAGCAGTAGTAGTAAAAGTTGAGTAGTGAGTGGGACCGAAAAGATCCATGTGGAGCAGTTCGAAGGGTTGTGTAGTAGTCATGATTGTCTTCGAAGGATGTTTTGCCCTTGTCATCTTCCCTGCTTCACAGGCACCGCATAAATGATCTTTCTTGAACTTGACGCCCTCGATGCCTATGACATGCTTCTTCTTCGCAAGGGTGTGGAGGTTCCTCATGCCAGCATGCCCAAGCCTCCGATGCCAAAGCCAGCATTCTGAAGCTTTTCCAAGAAGGCATACCGCAAGTTGTGGTCCTGCTGAGAAATCTACCACGTACAAATCACCTTTCCGATACCCTTCAAACACTAGAGATTTGTCAGATTCCATTAGCACCAGGCAGCGATATTTTCCAAACATTACAATCATATTCAGATCGCAAAGCATTGAGACAGACATTAAGTTGAAGCCAAGGGATTCAACAAGCATGACTTTATCCATGTGTTGATCCTTTGAGATTGCAACTCTACCTAGACCCAATACCTTACTTTTACCAGTGTTAGCAAATGTGATGTGGCTCTTGTCGGATGGACGTAATGTTGAGTCCATAAGAAGGCTTCTTTTGCCAGTCATGTGATTTGTACACCCACTGTCAATAATCCATTCTGAAGATTTTGAAGTCGCTGGTGTCGTACCCTACAGTACAGTTAGGGGAATAGGCTTCACGAAGAGAATTGTGAAGCATAAACATTTGACGAACCAGTGGGTTATGAAAACTTAAATCCAGATTAGGACTAATAGGGAGAGTAGCATGCGATTCAGGAACGAAGTACATAATGATCCCATTCGGGCATTTTATCATGCGCCCTACAAGATTTTTAAGGTCCCCAGCAATAGCATTAGAAGATTTTGTTTTTCTGCTGGAGACCTTTCCCTGCAAAAGAGAGTTAAGCTTTCTTAACCACCCACATCTTCAAGGATGGCTTGGAAGCAATAAGTCTAAGTGCAGCATCTGAGAATTTTGGCTTTGAAGCCTTAGCAAACAGTCTAGCAGGTGGACAATAATACTCATAGGAATAAGCAGAATAATTTTTGGTCACATGAACACGGTTCGATGAACCGCTCTCATACTCATGTGCCTGAGTATGGTTTCCCTGCAAAACATTTGTGTTAGTGTGACTCAGGTGAGTCCTCTGTTTGTATGAAGCCATTGGACCGTATGAAGCCTTTGGTCTGAGATTTGTCTTCTTCAAGTGAGGTGTCATGAAGACATTCACAGGAAGATTTTCCAGACACTTTTTGGAAACCCAGATCTTCTTCATAGGCGGTCCATTCCTGCAGTTAGTACCAATGTACCTGGCAAACACTTCACCATTCTGATTCTTAAACAATTTATAGTTTGCATCAAAGGATTCATCAATGATAATGGGGTTAGCACAAGTGAAGCCAGATAAGTTGGATGGATCTGCTGAAAGTTCCTTTGCAGCAACCCATGTGGTTTTGGGGTACTGCTCAGGTTTCCAGTAAGAGCCATCTGCATTGATTTTCCTCACAAATCCAACACCCTCTTTCCTAGGGTTTCGATTCAGGATCTGCTTCTTGAGGACATCACATAGTGTCTGATGTCCTTTAAGACTTTTGTACATCCCTGTTTCAAGCAATGTCTTCAACATAGCATTCTCATCAGCAATAGCAGTGGTATCCTCAGCAGAGGGGTTAGTTACCACGTCAACAGTTGAAGATATTGCAACAGCAGTAGAAGTGGAACATTCAGCAACAGAATTAGCATTATCACGCTCAATGCATTTAAGACATGGTGGTTCAAATCCTTCCTGAGCGGGACTAATCTGTTCGGAGTGAAGTGACTCATTTTCCTTTTGAAGATCTTCATGAGCCACCCTCAATTTCTCAAGTTCTTGCTTCCTTTGAAGATAATCATAGGAAAGCTTTTCATGAGTTGTTGAGAGAGTATCATGACGATCTTCAAGTTCCAGATACTTAACGTGAAGGTTTTTTATGTCTTCAATTAAGGATTCAGATCGAGTCATTTCAGCACCCAACAGATCATCGCTTCTGTCTAACAGTTTTTGAATATGTTCCATAGCTTTCTGTTGTTCAGTTGCAATTTTAGCAAGTGTTTTGTAGCTAGGTTTTGAATCACATTCAGAGTCATCGTCACTAGATGTTTCATAGCGAGTAGTGCGTGTGTTTACCTTGGCACCGCGTGCCATGAAGCAGTAGGTAGGAGTGGAGTCGTTCTTGTCATTTGCGTTGGTGTCGGTGATGCAGTCATTGTCTTCAGTGTTGAAGATGGACTTGGCGACGTATGCTGTAGCCAGACTCGCAATGCCAGAATCAGACTCCTCCTCAGACTCCACCTCTGCCTCCTCAGATGCGGACTCCTCCTCTGAATCCATCTCCTTTCCAACAAACGCACGTGCCTTGCCAGATGAGCTCTTCTTGTGTGATGAAGACTTTGATGAAGACTTGGAAGAAGACTTTGAGTATTTCTTCTTCTTCTTGTCGTCAGAATCATATTCCTTGCTCTTCTTCTTCCTTCTGTTCTCATTGTCCCACTGTGGACACTCAGAGATGAAGTGTCCAGTTTTCTTGCACTTGTGACATGTTTTCTTCTTGTAGTCATGTGCAGAAGCTTCATCATTCCTTGAGCTTGATCGTGAAGATTTTCTGAAGCCTTTCTTCTTGGTGAATTTTTGGAACTTCTTCACTAGCATTGCAAGTTCTCTTCCAATGTCTTCAGGATCATCAGAACTGCAGTCAGATTCTTCTTCAGATGAGGAGACAGCTTTTGCCTTCAAGGCGCGAGTTCGCCCATAGTTTGGACCGTAGATATCTCTTTTCTCAGAAAGCTGAAACTCGTGTGTGTTGAGCCTCTCAAGTATGTCAGACGGATCGAGTGTCTTGAAATCAGGATGTTCTTGAATCATGAGAGCCAGGATGTCAAACGAACAATCAAGTGATCTCAGCAGCGTTTTGACGATTTCATGTTTGGTGATTTCAGTGGCGCCGAGGGCTTGAAGCTCATTTGTGATGTCAGTGAGTCTATCAAATGTGTGCTGGACATTCTCATTGTCATTTCGCTTGAAGCGGTTGAAGAGATTGCGAAGGACACTGATTCGTTGATCTCTCTGGGTTGAGATGCCTTCATTGACCTTGGAGAGCCAGTCCCAGACCAGTTTGGATGTCTTCAAGGCACTCACACGGCCATACTGTCCTTTGGTCAGATGACCACGGATGATGTTCTTGGCAGTAGAGTCCAATTGAACGAATTTCTTGACATCAGCAGCAGTGACACCTTCTCCAGCCTTGGGAACGCCGTTCTCGACGACATACCATAGGTCGACGTCAATGGCTTCAAGATGCATGCACATCTTATTCTTCCAGTAGGGATATTCAGTTCCATCGAAGACGGGGCACGCAGCGGAGACTTTGATTATCTCTGCAGTCGACATAGCTAAAACTCCAGGTGGTTAAACCGAATCACACAGAACAAGGGAGCACCTTGCTCTGATACCAATTGAAAGTGCGTTATATCGACTAGAGGGGGGTAAATAGGCGATTTTTATGAAAGTCCTCAAAACTTGGGAGTTATGAAGACAAACGGTGAAGATTATGCCTATTACTATGCAGCGGAAGTTAGATTACACTAGGCCAGCCATGGTCATGTATTCAATAGAGTGAAAGCACAGTGACAAACAGCTTCAGTGTAATAAGGATCAAGTAGGAAGAAGTTATGAAGCCAAACAGATCATGCATTCACGTTGTGAAGACAAATGATAAAGCAAGCACGCAATGACTTCACAATGAGTAACAACAAGAGAAGGAAGTGAAGATGAAACCAGTGACTCGTTGAAGACAATGATATGTTGGACCAGTTCCAGTTGCTGTGACAACTGTACGTCTGGTTGGAGCGGCTAGGTATTTAAACCTTAGGACACACAGTCCCGGACACCCAGTCCTGAACACACAGTTCAGGACACCAAGTCCTCACCGTAATCTCCTTGAGCTAAGGTCACTTAGTCCTCGCCCAATCACTCTGGTAAGTCTTCAAGGTAGACTCTCAAACCTTCACAGACTTCGTTCACTGGCAATCCACAATGTCTCTTGGATGCTCTGAACGCGACGCCTAACCGTCTGGAGGATTCAAAGTCCTCAAGTGTAATAAGTCTTCAGATCACACAGACAAGAAGACTTAAGTGATGCCCAATTTACTCTGGCTCTGGGTGGTTAGGGCTTTTCTCCTCACTAGGAATTTTCTCTCAAAGGCTTCGAGGTGGGTTGCTCTCAAACGACAAAAGCCGTGCACTGAAATCTGAGCAGCCAACCGTTTATGGTTGTGGGCGTGGGCTATTTATAGCCACTTGGCAACCTGACCTAAAATGACCCTGGGTCACTAAGGAACTGACACGTGTCTCAACGGTAAGATTTCGAACTCTCATGGCAACTTTACTTGGGCTACAAGCAAGGCTGACTTGTCCGGCTCTGGACAAGATTTGCTCTCATTTTCTTCACTCGAAGACATAGGTTTTTGATTTAGGCATCACTTAAGTCATTCTGACTTGTTCTCCTGGACCCCACTTAACAGTACGGTGGTTCCTATGACTCAACAAAAATAAAAAGAACTACGAAAGATCTAAGTCTTCAAGTTCCATAGGCTTCATAACGTGTCTTCTGTTGTCATAGTCTTCAATGTGAATATCTTCATATACCACCTTTGTCTTCAATGTCTTCATTCATTTTTAGGGGTCATCTCTGGTAGTAAACCGAATCAATGAGGGACTTCTACCTGTGTTTTCCTGCAATTCTCACAAACACATTAGTCCCTCAACTAGGTTTGTCGTCAATACTCCAAAACCAACTAGGGGTGGCACTAGATGCACTTACAAGAACAAGCCGGAACAAACATATAATAGAGATTTCGTCCGAAGTTTTCGTGGTGGGGCCTACACGGGCTCGATCGTACAACACCATCATGTACAAGGCAGTGCACATGACATACGAAGCGTCCCCGAGTCGGCATAGCCAAGGACTCTTTAAGAAACAACGAGACCACTGTAAAACCAACCGTGAATAGGCGGACCACTAGACGTCGAACCCCAATTTCGTATCATACATCTGTCGGAAAGATATCCTAAGAGCTACTTGAATTCCCACTTATAAACTCCCAAAATTTTCCGGTTATGCAATCAGGTGTTGGGGATACAGGGGAAGCATAATATCTCACCCAAAGCTAGCAAATCCTACGTCCAGCTGTATCCATTCTTCAACACATAACCAAGAAACCTTCGGAAATCGTCTACCTCAACCTTCGAAAAGCATCCGTTATACGAGTTATGGCAATACTCCCGAACTCCCGCCCCAGTACTGGGTGGCGTCGAGGTTATCTCACCAACAACTGCATAAAAGAGATTTTCGATGTCGGCGAACTAAACTCAGGTATTCCAGAACTGCAATGATAAAATTGTGACGACAACACCTCGGAGCTCAACTCCCCGGGACACTGCCACAACCCCTAAAGACAGGAGGCACCAAGAACAATGTTCTCGTCACAAAACCATCGGAACGATTCCAAGATACCCGCGTGATCCTAAATTTTTTTTAGTGAAATTTGAGAAGAGAAGAGTCAAAACTCTACGTCAGGATGCCTTACCTGAGCGATGAAGGGACTGGGGAGTAAAAAGAATTCCTAAACTCTCCGATATATAATTCCTAGATGACTCAAAACATTTTTCTAGACTCAACAACGGCAGCTAATTCGATCAAGCAGTGGGGCTCCTAAGGTCGGGGAAGGCTCCGATTACCAACTTGTAACACCCTCGATGCGGATGACATGAACAAGTTTTATGCAATTTTTTATTAGAAGTTGACAAGAGCATTATGAAGCACTTGTCACCGTGGTGGAAAGAAAAGGGGTGCCACGGCAACGAATCCGAAAATGATGCCACGGCAACATATCGGACCGGCAACTCGATTGAGATCCCAGTGCAAAAGAAAGTGCGACGGGAGCGTGACATGCGATAGAATGTGGGGTGCTCCCGGTTACCGGGTTCCCACATGACGGTGACAAGGTAAAAGAGGGCAACGTGCACCGAAAAATCGAGCACGGTGCAAGCACGAGCATCTCATACATCACAAGCATTCGTTCAAGGACGTCGTCTCGGGGTTATACCTTCGAAGCATGCAAACGAGACGGTTCGGGTTTGATGGGACGTACTGGAAGTAAGCGTTCTCGCGACGGTAGATGAAGTAGTGGTACACGTCTCGGAGAAGGACTTGACGCATACGAATCCCTTCGGGGTAATCGGGTGCTCGTTCGCGTTGTAATCGTGCATGGTTCGTAGACGTCCAATGCGCCCGTAGAGGTACTTGGCACAACATTACAAAGGTCATACACCGATCCAGAAGAGGAACTTGGCGTTTCGTGTAGACGAACTTGGTGCATCTGAAGGGTCATTGAGTGCTGGTTTTTGGTGAAGTCCGGGTCTTCGGCGACGTTAGCTGTGCATGTTCCAACATCAAACCTGGAGGGACACCGACGTCATGGTACTTGGTGAATCCCGGAGATGGTACTTGACGATCCAGGTATGGGTCTTGGCGGTCTTGACGAATCCAAGTGACACCAGGCACACGTCCACGATAGTCTTCGAACTTGGGCTCCGGGTAGATGACTTGAGGGTCTCAGTCAGGAGCACTTGTGGCAAAGAAATGCCCGCGAACGAGACAAGGCAGCATGAACAGGAGGCAGATGCCATGTTCAGGCGAGCAGCGGGGCTCCCTGGTTGGAGTCGATAGGGACGGCACGAGGCGGTGATGAAGAGGAGGTCGCAGGGAGAGCTGCTGGAGGTGGAAGCAGAGGGTCGCCGGGCGGCGGAGGTACGGCGGCGCTCCGGTAGCAGGAGGCGAAGGCAGAGATAGTCCGGTTGGGAGAGGTGAATGCATCTGAAGGCGGAGACAGCACGCGAGGAGGAGGTCGGGGATGGGTCGTCGAGGCTGGATCCTGGGTGGAGGCGCACAAGAGGAGGCTCGAGGCGTGCTGGAGGTAGCCGGGGTGCACGGACCGGCGACGGTCGTCGGAGGTGAGGACGCGGGGTCAAGGAAGAGGCGACCGGCGGGGCAGGAGTAGAGCAACAACCGCAGCAGGACTTGCGCCTCGATGAAGAGCAGCAACAGCGAGCGGCTCCAGGAGAGGGCGTAGAGAAGGAGCTCCGGTGAAGGCACGTCGAGGGCGAGCCGGGTCGAGGGTGGCGAGCTCACGGGGTCGCGGGGTGGTCGTCCAGGGGCCTCACTCCTCTCCTTTCCCGCGAGAGGCGGCGCGAGCGATGGAGGGGGAAATGGGAGCTTCGGTCGTGAGGAAGAGCGAGAGGAGGGAGATGGGATCGAGCGGTAAGAGGCTGGCGGTGCGAGGTGGAGAACGTGGGAGAGAGGCAGAAGCCTCGCTAGGGTTCGGCTGGGCCTCGATGGCCTAGGGTTACGGGAAGGTGGGGGCGCAGCTGGGCCTTAGAGGCCACTGGAGACTGGGCCTAGGCGGCTGCGGGAGAACTTAGAGGAGGCCGGCCTGGGTCGGGTCAGAGAGGCCTAGTTGGGCTGGCTCTCCTCTCTCCATCTTATTTCTTTAACAAAAAACAAGAGAAGAAAAGAAAAGAAAGAGGGGGGGTTAGGGAACGAAGTTGGACTCGCGAATAAATTTCCCGGACTCACAAAAATGAGTTTGATCCCGCAAAATAGAAGTGGGCACGCGGTTGAAGTTGAATTCAAACTCATTTGAAATTGATTCCAAATGACTTGAATAGGAAGTGAGGTTTGGGAAGGTCCAAAAATATCGAGACTTTTGGAGGAGCCTCAAAAAAAGAAGAAATAATTTTCGGCAAGGTATGGAGATCAACTCGAAGCAGAAAGGTATGGGATTATCTGCACGTGTGTTATGGGTGATTCCAAATTATTGGAATATAATTTATGTAGCTCCCTAAAATATTGGGAGAATATGTTTTAAAGAGTAATCACCATAGTGAATATCCCTCGATTTAAATGGACCGAAGAACCATGCAATTTATTTAGTTGAGTTAAGAAAAGAAATGACATGATGGCATGATGGCATGATGCAATGCACATGATGCAAAGATGAAAGCGATGAACCAAACAAATCACCCGATGAAACCTGGAAACCCTGGAAGGCAACTGAAGCTCCGGTCTTGGGGCGTCACATTATGTTACTAGACCATGACGAACCTACGAACTATGAAGAAGTGATGGTGAGCCCAGATTCCGCAAAATGGCTTGAGGCCATGAAATCTGAGATGGGATCCATGTATGAGAACAAATTGTGGACTTTGGTTGACTTGCTCGGTGATCGGCAAGCAATTGAGAATAAATGGATCTTCAAGAAGAAGACTGACGTTGACGGTAATGTTACTGTCTATAAAGCTCAACTTGTTGCGAAAGATTTTCGACAAGTTCAAGGGATTGACTACGATGAGACCTTCTCACCCGTAGCGATGCTTAAGTCTGTCCGAATCATGTTAGCAATTGCCGCATTTTATGATTATGAAATTTGGCAAATGGATGTCAAAACTGCATTCCTAAATGGATTTCTGGAAGAAGAGTTGTATATGATGCAACCGGAAGGTTTTGTCGATCCAAAGGGAGCTAACAAAGTGTGCAAGCTCCAGCGATCCATTTATGGACTGGTGCAAGCCTCTCGGAGTTGGAATAAAGCTTTGATAGTGTGATCAAAGCATTTGGTTTTGTATAGACTTTTGGAGAAGCCTGTATTTACAAGAAAGTGAGTAGGAGCTCTGTAGCGTTTCTAATTTTATATGTGGATGACATATTGTTGATTGGAAATGATATAGAATTTCTGGATAGCATAAAGGGATACTTGAATAAGAGTTTTTCAATGAAAGACCTTAGTGAAGCTGCTTATATATTGGGCATCAAGATCTATAGAGATAGATCAAAACGCTTAATTGGACTTTCACAAAGCACATATCTTGACAAAGTTTTGAAGAAGTTCAAAATGGATCAAGCAAAGAAAGGGTTCTTGCCTATGTTACAAGGTGTGAAGTTGAGTAAGACTCAATGCCCGACCACTGCAGAAGATAGAGATAAAATGAAAGATGTTCCCTATGCTTCAGCCATAGGCTCTATCATGTATGCAATGCTGTGTACCAGACCTGATGTGTGCCTTGCTATAAGTCTAACAGGGAGGTACCAAAGTAATCCAGGAGTGGATCACTGGACAGCGGTCAAGAACATCCTGAAATACCTGAAAAGGACTAAGGATATGTTTCTCGTTTATGGAGGTGACAAAGAGCTCATCGTAAATGGTTACATTGATGCAAGCTTTGACACTGATCCGGACGATTCTAAATCGCAAACCGGATACGTGTTTACATTGAACGATGGAGCTGTCAGTTGGTGCAGTTCTAAACAAAGCGTCGTGGTGGGATCTACGTATGAAGCGGAGTACATAGCTGCTTCGGAAGCAGCAAATGAAGGAGTCTGGATGAAGGAGTTCATATCCGATCTAGGTGTCATACCTAGTGCATCGGGACCAATGAAAATCTTTTGTGACAATACTGGTGCAATTGCCTTGGCGAAGGAATCCAGATTTCACAAGAGAACCAAGCACATCAAGAGACGCTTCAATTCCATCCGGGATTTAGTCCAGGTGGGAAACATAGAAATTTGCAAGATACATACGGATCTGAATGTTGCAGACCCGTTGACTAAGCCTCTTCCACGAGCAAAACATGATCAGCACCAAGGCTCCATGGGTGTTAGAATCATTACTGTGTAATCTGGATTATTGACTCTAGTGCAAGTGGGAGACTGAAGGAAATATGCCCTAGAGGCAATAATAAAGTTATTATTTATTTCCTTATGTCATGATAAATGTTTATTATTCATGCTCGAATTGTATTAACCGGAAACATAATACATGTGTGAATACATAGACAAATAGAGTGTCACTAGTATGCCTCTACTTGACTAGCTCGTTGATCAAAGATGGTTAAGTTTCCTAACCATTGACATGAGTTGTCATTTGATTAACGGGATCACATCATTAGGAGAATGATGTGATTGACCTAGCCCATTCCGTTAGCTTAGCACCCGATCGTTTAGTATGTTGCTATTGCTTTCTTCATGACTTATACATGTTCCTATGACTATGAGATTATGCAACTCCCGTTTACCGGAGGAACACTTTGTGTGCTACCAAACGTCACAACGTAACTGGGTGATTATAAAGGTGCTCTACATGTGTCTCCGAAGGTACTTGTTGAGTTGGCGTATTTCGAGATTAGGATTTGTCACTCCGATTGTCGGAGAGGTATCTCTGGGCCCTCTCGGTAATGCACATCACTTAAGCCTTGCAAGCATTGCAACTAATGAGTTAGTTGCGGGATGATGTATTACGGAACGAGTAAAGAGACTTGCCGGTAACGAGATTGAACTAGGTATTGAGATACCGACGATCGAATCTCGGGCAAGTAACATACCGATGACAAAGGGAACAACGTATGTTGTTATGCGGTCTGACCGATAAAGATCTTCGTAGAATATGTGGGAGCCAATATGAGCATCCAGGTTCCGCTATTGGTTATTGACCGAAGACGTGTCTCGGTCATGTCTACATAGTTCTCGAACCCATAGGGTCCGCACGCTTAACGTTTCGATGACAGTTATATTATGAGTTTATATGTTTTGATGTACCGAAGGTTGTTCGAAGACCCGGATGTGATCACGGACATGACGAGGAGTCTCGAATTGGTCAAGACCTGAAGATTGATATATTGGAAGCCTATGTTTGGATATCAGAAGTGTTCCGGGTGAAATCCGGATTTTACCGGAGTACCGGGAGGTTATCGGAACCCCCCGGGAGGTTAATGGGGCTTAGTGGGCCTTTACGGAGAAGAGGAGAGGTGGCCAGGGCTGGGCCGCGTGCCCCTCCCTCTTAGTCCGAGTAGGACAAGCAGAGGGGGGCGGCGCCCCCCCCCTTCCTTCCCCTCTCCCTCCTCTTTCCCCCTACCAAGTCCTAATCCAACTAGGAAAGGGGGGAGTCCTACTCCTGGTGGGAGTAGGACTCCTCCTGGCGCGCCCTCTCTGCTGGCCGGCCGCACCCCCCTTGCTCCTTTATATACAGGGGCAGGGGGCACCCTAGAGACACAACAATTGATCGTTTGATCTTTTTAGCCGTGTGCGGTGCCCCCCTCCACCATAGTCCACCTCGATAATACTGTAGCCATTCTTAGGCGAAGCCCTGCGTCGGTAGAACATCATCATCGTCACCACGCTGTCGTGCTGATGAAACTCTCCCTCAACACTCGACTGGATCGGATCTCAAGGGACGTCATCGGGCTGAACGTGTGCTGCACTCGGAGGTGCCGTACATTCGGTACTTGATCGGTCGGATCGTGAAGACGTACGACTACATCAACCACGTTGTGCTAACGCTTCCGCTTTCGGTCTACGAGGGTACGTGGACAACACTATCCCCTCTCGTTGCTGTGCATCACCATGATCTTGCGTGTGCGTAGGATTTTTTTTGAAATTACTACGTTCCCCAACAGATAGACCCACTTGCAATCGATATTGTTTCTGCTTCTCTGTGGAGGAACTAGATGCCACGTTCTATTTTTAACAAGAGCATTGTATTCCTCATCCATAGAATTTTTCCAATTCTTATTTTCAAAAGCCTCACCTAGACTATTTGGCTCACCCATGGCAGCTAGGCCACCAAAACGAGTGTTGACATACCTGACCGTACCATCTGTATGGACCTTAGGTTTTAGAATTCCATGTCGCGATCTTGTTCCCTGTGTTGGCACAAGCACAGGAGCAGAAGTCAGTGCCACAGAGGACCCCGACGAATCTGCCGTCGCATCAGACCCAGGCGCACCCGATCCAAGGTGGGTGCCGGCGGGATTTGCCTGCGGCGCGCACGCGTCCCGTGGCTGCAGTTGTCGAGTCGCCGGTTGGCTGGACCCAGACGCAGGAGACCTCTCGGGCCCAGACAAATGATTGGCGGGTGCTGGTGTTGGGTTTCGTAGTAATTTCAAAAATTTTCCTACGCGCACACAGGATCATGTGATGCATAGCAACGAGAGGAGAGTTGTCTACGTACCCAACGTAGACCGACTGCGGAAGCGATGACACGACGTAGAGGAAGTAGTCGTACGTCTTCACGATCCAACCGATCAAGCACCGAAACTACGGCACCTCCGAGTTCGAGCACACGTTCAGCTCGATGACGATCCCCGGACTCCGATCCAGCAAAGTGTCGGGGAAGAGTTTCGTCAGCACGACGGCGTGGTGACGATCTTGATGAACTACAGCAGCAGGGCTTCGCCTAAACTCCGCTACAGTATTATCGAGGTATATGGTGGCAGGGGGCACCGCACACGGCTAAGGAATAGATCACGTGGATCAACTTGTGTCAACTTGTGTGTTTAGAGGTGCCCCTGCCTCCGTATATAAAGGAGCCAAGGGGGGAGGAGGCGCCGGCCAGGAGGAGGTGGCGCAGGAGGAGTCCTACTCCTACCGGGAGTAGGACTCCCCTCCAATCCTATTCCAACTAGGATTCCCAAGGGGGAAAGAGGGAGAGGGGTGGCCGGCCACCTCTCCTAGTCCTACTAGGACTAGGGGAAGGGGGGAGGCACGCAGCCCCCTTGGGCTGCCCCTTTCTCCTTTCCACTAAGGCCCATGATGGCCCATATGGCTCCCGGGGGGTTCCGGTAACCTCCCGGTAACCCGGTAAAATCCCGATTTCACCCGGAACACTTCCGATGTCCAAACATAGACTTCCAATATATCAATCTTTATGTCTCGACCATTTCGAGACTCCTCGTCATGTCCGTGATCACATCCGGGACTCCGAACAACCTTCGGTACATAAAAATGCATAAACTCATAATATAACTGTCATCGTAACCTTAAGCGTGCGGACCCTACGGGTTCGAGAACAATGTAGACATGACCGAGACACGTCTCCGGTCAATAACCAATAGCGGGACCTGGATGCCCATATTGGCTCCTACATATTCTACGAAGATCTTTATCGGTCAGACCGCATAACAACATACGTTGTTCCCTTTGTCATCGGTATGTTACTTGCCCGAGATTCGATCGTCGGTATCCAATACCTAGTTCAATCTCGTTACCGGCAATTCTCTTTACTCGTTCCGTAATACATCATCTCACAACTAACATATTAGTTGTAATGCTTGCAAGGCTTATGTGATGTGTATTACCGAGAGGGCCCAGAGATACCTCTCCAACAATCGGAGTGACAAATCCTAATCTCGAAATACGCCAACCCAACATCGACCATTGGAGACACCTGTAGTACTCCTTTATAATCACCCAGTTACGCTGTGACGTTTGGTAGCACCCAAAGTGTTCCTCCGGCAAACGGGAGTTGCATAATCTCATAGTCATAGGAACATGTATAAGTCATGAAGAAAGCAATAGCAACATACTAAACGATCAGGTGCTAAGCTAATGGAATGGGTCATGTCAATCAGATCATTCAACTAATGATGTGACCTCGTTAATCAAATAACAACTCATTGTTCATGGTCAGGAAACATAACCATCTTTGATTAATGAGCTAGTCAAGTAGAGGCATACTAGTGACACTCTGTTTGTCTATGTATTCACACATGTATTATGTTTCCGGTTAATACAATTCTAGCATGAATAATAAACATTTATCATGATATAAGGAAATAAATAATAACTTTATTATTTCCTCTAGGGCATATTTCCTTCAGTCTCCCACTTGCACTAGAGTCAATAATCTAGTTCACATCGCCATGTGATTTAACAGCAATAGTTCACATCACCATGTGATTAACACCCATAGTTCACATCGCTATGTGACCAACACCCAAAGGGTTTACTAGATTCAGTAATCTAGTTCACATCGCTATGTGATTAACACCCAAGGAGTACTAAGGTGTGATCATGTTTTGCTTGTGAGAGAATCTTAGTCAACGGGTATGTCATATACAGATCCGTAAGTATTTTGCGAATTCTATGTCTACAATGCTCTGCACGGAGCTACTCTAGCTAATTGCTCCCACTTTCAATATGTATCTAGATCAAGACTTAGAGTCATCTAGATTAGTGTCAAACTTGGATCGGCGTAACCTTTTACGACGAACCTTTTTCCATAATCGAGAAACATATCCTTATTCCACTAAGGACAATTTTGACCGCTCTCCAGTGATCTACTCCTAGATCACTATTGTACTCCCTTGCCAAACTCAGTGGTATGGCATACAATAGATCTGGTATACAGCATGGCATACTTTATAGAACCTATGACTGAGGCATAGGGAATGACTTTCATTCTCTTTCTATTTTCTGCCGTGGTCGGGCTTTGAGTCTTACTCAACTTAACACCTTGCAACACAGGCAAGAACTCCTTCTTTGACTGTTCCATTTTGAACTATTTCAAAAATTTATCAAGGTATGTATTCATTGAAAAAATCTTATCAAGCGTCTTCATCTATCTATATAGATCTTGATGCTCAATGTGTAAGCAGCTTCACCAAGGTCTTTCTTTGAAAAACTTCTATTCAAATATCCTTTCATGCTTTGCAGAATAATTCTACATTATTTCCGATCAACAATATGTCATTCACATATACTTATCAGAAATGTTGTAGTGCTCCCACTCACTTTCTTGTAAATACAGGCTTCACTGTAAGTCTGTACAATAACTATATGCTTTGATCAACTTATCAAAGCGTATATTCCAACTCCGAGATTCTTGCACCAGTCCATAAATGGATCGCTGGAGTTTGCACACTTTGTTAGCTCTCTTTGGATCGACAAAACCTTCCGGTTGCATCATATACAACTCTTCTTCCAGAAATCCATTCAGGAATGCAGTTTTGACATCCATCTGCCAAATTTCATAATCATAAAATGCGGCAATTGCTAACATGATTCGGACAGACTTTTAAGCATCGATACGAGTAAGAAAATCTCATCGTATTCAACACCTTGAACTTTGTCAAAAACCTTTTTCGACAAGTCTAGCTTTGTAGATAGTAACACTACTATCAACGTCCGTCTTCCTCTTGAAGATCCATTTATTCTTAATGACTGACCGATCATCGGGCAAGTCAATCAAAGTCTACACTTTGTTCTCATACATGGATCATATCTCAGATTTCATGGCCTCAAGCCATTTCGTGGAATCTGGGCTCATCATTGCTTCCTCATAGTTCGTAGGTTCATCATGGTCTAGTAACATGACTTCCAGAACATGATTACCGTACCACTCTGGTGCGGATCTTACTCTGGAAGACCTACGAGGTTTGGTAGTAACTTGATCTGAAGTTTGATGATCATCATCATTAACTTCCTCACTTATTGGTGTAGGAATCACTGGAACTGATTTCTGTGATGAACTACTTTCCAATAAGGGAGAAGGTATAATTACCTCATCAAGTTCTACTCTCCTCCCACTCACTTCTTTCGAGAGAAACTCCTTCTCTGGAAAGGATCCATTTTAGCAACGAATGTCTTGCCTTCGGATCTGTGATAGAAGGTGTACCCAACAATTTCCTTTGGGTATGAAGACGCACTTCTCCGATTTGGGTTCGAGCTTATCAGGATGAAACCTTTTTCACATAAGCATCGCAGCCCTAAACTTTAAGAAACAACAGGTTAGGTTTACTGCTAAACCATAGTTCATACAGTGTCGTCTCAACGGATTTAGATGGTGCCCTATTTTAAAACGTGAATGCAGCTGTCTCTAATGCATAACCCCAAAACGATAGTGGTAAAGAGATATCATAGATCGCACCATATCAAATAAAGTGCGGTTACGATGTTCGGACACACCATAACGATGTGGTGTTCCAGGTGGCGTGAGCTGTGAAACTATTCCACATTGTTTTAATTGAAGATCAAACTCGTAACTCAAATATTTGTCTCCGCGATCAGATCGCAGAAACTTTATTTTCTTGTTACGATGATTTTTCCACTTCACTCTGAAATTCTTTGAACCTTTCAACTATTTCAGACTTATGTTTCATCAAGTAGATATACCCATATCTGCTCAAATCATCTTGTGAAGGTCAGAAAACAACGATGCTTGCCACGAGCAACAGCACTCATTGGATCGCATACATCGGTATGTATTATTTCCAACAAGTCAGTAACTCGTTCCATTGTTCCGAAGAACAGAGTTTTAGTCATCTTGCCCAAAAGGCACGGTTCGCAAGCATCAAATGATTCATAACCAAGTGATTCCGAAAATCCATCTTTATGGAGTTTCTTCATGCGCTTTACACCGATATGACCCAAACGGCAGTGCCACAAATAAGTTGCACTATCATTATTAACTTTGCATCTTTTGGCATCAATATTATGAATATGTGTATCACTACGATCGAGATCCAATGAACCATTTTCATTGGGTGTGTAACCATATAAGGTTTTATTCATGTAAATAGAACAACAGTTTATTCTCTTACTTAAATGAATAACCGTATTGCAATAAACATGATCAAATCATATTCATGCTCAACGCAAACACCAAATAACATTTATTTAGGTTCAACACTAATCCCGAAAGAATAGGGAGTGTGCGATGATGATCATTTCAATCTTGAAACTACTTTCAACACACATCATCACTTCACCCTTAACTAGTTTCTGTTTATTCTGCAACTCCCGTTTCGAGTTACTACTCTTAGCAACTGAACCAGTACCAAATACCGAGGGGTTGCTATAAACACTAGTAAAGCACACATCAAACACCTGTATATCAAATATACCCTTTTTCACTTTGCCATCCTTCTTATCCACCAAATATTTAGGGTAGTTCTGCTTCCAGTGACCATTTCCTTTGCAGTGTAAGCACTCAGTTTCAGGCTTTGGTTCAGCTTTGGGCTTCTTCGTGGGAGTGACAACTTGCTTGTCAATCTACTTGAAGTTCCCCTTTCTTTCCCTTTGCCCTTTTCTTGAAACTAGTGATCTTGTCAACCATCAACACTTGATGCTCTTTCTTGATTTCTACCTCCGCAGCTTTCAGCATTGCGAAGAGCTCGGGAATAGTCTTGTTCATCCCTTGCATATTATAGTTCATTGCGAAGCTCTTGTAGCTTGGTGGCAGTGATTGGAGAATTCTGTCGATGACGCAATCATCCGGAAGATTAACTCCCAATTGAATCAAGTGATTATTATACCCAGACATTTTGAGTATATGCTCACTGACAGAACTGCTCTCCTCCATCTTACAGCTATCGAACTTATTGGAGACTTCATATCTCTCAATCCGGGCATTTGCTTGAAATATTAACTTCAACTCTTGGAACATCTCATATGGTCCATGATGTTCAAAACATCTTTGAAGTCCCGATTCTAAGCCATAAAGCATGGTGCACTTAAACTATCAAGTAGTCATCATATTGAGCTAGCCAAAAGTTCATAACGTCTGCATTTGCTCCTGCAATAGGTCTGTCACCTAGTGGTGCATTAAGGACATAATTCTTCTGTGCAGCAATGAGGATTTAACCTCAGATCACGGATCAAATCCGCAACATTGCTACTAACATTTTTCAACACAATTTTCTCTAGGAACATATCAAAATAAACACAGGGAAGCAACAACGCGAGCTATTGATCTACAACATGATTTGCAAAATACTACCAGGACTAAGTTCATGATAAATTTAAGTTCAATTTAATCATATTACTTAAGAACTCCCACTTAGATAGACATCCCTCTAATCCTCTAAGTGATCACGTGATCCAAATATCAACGCGATGCCACTGTTGGGTTTCGTAGTAATTTCAAAAAATTTCCTACGCGCACACAGGATCATGTGATGCATAGCAACGAGAGGAGAGTGTTGTCTACGTACCCAACGTAGACCGACTGCGGAAGCGATGACACGACGTAGAGGAAGTAGTCGTACGTCTTCACGATCCAACCGATCAAGCACCGAAACTACGGCACCTCCGAGTTCGAGCACACGTTCAGCTCGATGACGATCCCCGGACTCCGATCCAGCAAAGTGTCGGGGAAGAGTTTCGTCAGCACGACGGCGTGGTGACGATCTTGATGAACTACAGCAGCAGGGCTTCGCCTAAACTCCGCTACAGTATTATCGAGGTATATGGTGGCAGGGGGCACCGCACACGGCTAAGGAATAGATCACGTGGATCAACTTGTGTGTTTAGAGGTGCCCCTGCCTCCGTATATAAAGGAGCCAAGGGGGGAGGAGGCGCCGGCCAGGAGGAGGTGGCGCAGGAGGAGTCCTACTCCTACCGGGAGTAGGACTCCCCTCCAATCCTATTCCAACTAGGATTCCCAAGGGGGAAAGAGGGAGAGGGGTGGCCGGCCACCTCTCCTAGTCCTACTAGGACTAGGGGAAGGGGGGAGGTGCGTAGCCCCCTTGGGCTGCCCCTTTCTCCTTTCCACTAAGGCCCATGATGGCCCATATGGCTCCCGGGGGGTTCCGGTAACCTCCCGGTAACCCGGTAAAATCCCGATTTCACCCGGAACACTTCCGATGTCCAAACATAGACTTCCAATATATCAATCTTTATGTCTCGACCATTTCGAGACTCCTCGTCATGTCCGTGATCACATCCGGGACTCCGAACAACCTTCGGTACATCAAAATGCATGAACTCATAATATAACTGTCATCGTAACCTTAAGCGTGCGGACCCTACGGGTTCGAGAACAATGTAGACATGACCGAGACACGTCTCCGGTCAATAACCAATAGCGGGACCTAGATGCCCATATTGGCTCCTACATATTCTACGAAGATCTTTATCGGTCAGACCGCATAACAACATACGTTGTTCCCTTTGTCATCGGTATGTTACTTGCCCGAGATTCGATCGTCGGTATCCAATACCTAGTTCAATCTCGTTACCGGCAAGTCTCTTTACTCGTTCCGTAATACATCATCTCACAACTAACATATTAGTTGTAATGCTTGCAAGGCTTATGTGATGTGTATTACCGAGAGGGCCCAGAGATACCTCTCCGACAATCGGAGTGACAAATCCTAATCTTGAAATACGCCAACCCAACATCGACCATTGGAGACACCTGTAGTACTCCTTTATAATCACCCAGTTACATTGTGACGTTTGGTAGCACCCAAAGTGTTCCTCCGGCAAACGGGAGTTGCATAATCTCATAGTCATAGGAACATGTATAAGTCATGAAGAAAGCAATAGCAACATACTAAACGATCAGGTGCTAAGCTAATGGAATGGGTCATGTCAATCAGATCATTCAACTAATGATGTGACCTAGTTAATCAAATAACAACTCATTGTTCATGGTCAGGAAACATAACCATCTTTGATTAATGAGCTAGTCAAGTAGAGGCATACTAGTGACACTCTGTTTGTCTATGTATTCACACATGTATTATGTTTCCGGTTAATACAATTCTAGCATGAATAATAAACATTTATCATGATATAAGGAAATAAATAATAACTTTATTATTGCCTCTAGGGCATATTTCCTTCAGCTGGCGCAGGGGACCGCCCATCGCGGTCCGCGCGTGTAGATGGCCCACCACCGGGCCCATTTCTTGTCGTGGAGCCACCAGCAGGACCGTAGGGGGACGCATCCCCGCGCAATGATGGCCCGCCTGGCCCCAAGGCGGATGCGCCTCCACTGCCTGGCGCGACAGGCGAGAGAGGAGGCGCATCCCGGGATCGCTGCCGGGCGAATCTGGCGCAGACCCTGGATCATCCTCGTGTTTCGTGTTTGTCTCTTCCTGCTGCATAAAATCATGGTGTAAAACAAAATCTCCTCCATAATTTATAGTAGGATTTTCATGAAAATTACTCGAAGGATCATTAGCTATATGTTCGTCCCCTTGATCAAGAGATGTGGATGAAGACTGTTTAGAGAGAAGGAGGACTTCGGAACGAATGAGTGCACCGGCGTTTGGATTAGGAGCAGCGAAAGGAAAAATTGTTTCATCAAACACGACGTCACGGGAAATATAAACACGACCAACAGCGATATCTAGACACTTGAACCCTTTGTTTAAGTTGTTGTAGCCTAGGAACACACACTGCTTAGATCAAAATTCAAGTTTGCCGGCATTGAAAGGGCGAAGGTTTGGCCAGCATGCACACACAAATATGCGAAGGGCATGGTAGTTTGGTTTGTCATGGAACAATTTTTCAAGTGGAGTTTCTAGGTTGATCACCTTACTAGGGGTGCGGTTGATCAGATATGTGGCGGCAATGAATGCTTCATCCCAAAACTTTAAGGGCATAGAAGCATGGGCTAGGAGAGAAAGACCAACTTCAACGATGTGACGGTGCTTTCTTTCAGCAGAGCCATTTTGCTGGTGAGCATGGGGGCAAGAGACGTGGTGTGTGATGCCTATTTGGCGGAAAAATGAGTTTAATCGTTCGTACTCACCACCCCAATCTGTTTGCATGGTGATGATTTTGCCATCAAAGAGTCGCTCAACAAGTGCTTGGAATTCATGAAATTTTTTGAACACTTCAGATCTATGCTTGAGAAGATATATCCAAGTAAACTTGCTGTAATCATCTATGAAACTCACATAATAATTCTTTTTATTTATAGAATCACGAGCAGGCCCCCATACATCAGAGAAAATGAGCTCTAAAGGAGCATTCGAGGTGCTACTAGAATTTGGATAAGGGAGTTGGTGACTTTTGCCTTTTTGGCATGCATCACACACTCCTTCTTTATTCAACTCATGACTAGAAAAGGGAATTTTGTTTTGCCTAAGAACATGCTGAACAATTTGCGAAGACGGATGACCTAGTCGATTGTGCCACCTTGACGGAGATATCTTGGTGGCGCCAAAAGCTTGCCTGCCCGGGCTTAAGGAAGCCGATGATAGGGGGTAGAGACCGGATCTACACCTGCCTTGGAGGAGGGTGTTCCTCGTTGCCTTGTCCTTGATAAAGAATAAACGAGGTTGAGTTTCAAGAAATACGTGATTATCTTGTGACAAACGATGGGTAGAGACAAGATTTTTAGTGGCTTTAGGAGAATAAAGGACATCCTTAAGATGAAGCTTGCGAGTAGGGGTACGAACATATGCTTGACCAATAGGAGTTATTTTCATACCTGACCCATTGGGCATGTTCACTTGGTCGTGGCCGTTGTACCTCTCCCTCATGGTGAGCTTGTCCAGCTCGCCAGTGATGTGGTCGGTAGCGCCTATGTCAACGTACCAGTTCGTGTCAACACCGTGGGAGGAGTTGGACACGGCGCTTGCACTTTTCTCCTTGGTGAAGGCGATGTCGAAGCGACGATAGCACTCGAGGGCAGTATGATTTGGCTTCTTGCAGATCTGACAGAAGACCTCCAGGAGCTCGTCACGGCCGCCGCCTCCATTGACGCGACCACCGTTGCCGTTTCCACAGCCGCCGCCATTGCCGCGGCCACCACCGTGACCACGGCCTCCGCCGTTCCTGCCGCGGCCACCGCCACAAGGAAAGCCACCATGGCCGCCGCGAGAAGCAGCATTGGCAAAGGAGTGCGACGATGAGTTCCCCTGGGAGATGAAGATCTTGGTGATTGCAGTCCATGCTGCTGACGCCATGGTGCAGTTTGAGATCTGAACCATCACAGGAGGCGAGATAGAATCAAAAAGGAAACTCAGAACCTGAGAATCTCAGGCCCTGTCAATCTCGTACGCCGGGTTGGGCATATCTATGGGATTTCCATCCTTGTCAGGGTTTGCGCCGGTAGTTCCCTCTATGGATCAAGGTAGGCAACCAGCTGGGCACCACGGATAGTGGCTAGGGCCTGCGCACGCCAGACGTTGAAGTTGGAGCGGTGGAGCTTTTCAGCAATGGGGATGAGGACGGATGGTGCGACAGCGGTGGAGCTCGAGGACGACATGGCGGTGCGAGGGAGATGTGCTGTAGAGGAGAATGGCTCTGGATACCATGTAAAGATGCGTGAAGCGTATACATCTGCAGGGACGCGTTGCGTGTTATATATAGGCAAAGGATTACAAGGTTAGTTGTTAGGTAGTTGGTAGATTGATCTCCAAGTCATATCCTATACAAGATCTGTGAGATCGATCACAACAACCTAACAACCAGGTACAATACGCAACGCCATCATTATCTACACATGTATACGGTTTATACAAGATATCGTATACACATTACATCAATACACTTTAATAGCGGTGGCGGTGGCGGGGCGGGCAATCCGAGGGCGTGCGGCGCTGACGTCGCGGTTGGACCTGCCGGTGGGGCGGTTCCTGGCAGAGCGGGCTAAGGGCATCTCCAGCCGTTGGCCCCCCAGGAGGGGCAAAAAATCGCCCCCTGGGGGCGCACCGGCGCTAAACCGCGCACTGGGGCGTGATGCCCCCCAGTCGCGGCCCCCCACGGGTTTTTAAAATGTTCAAATTCGGCGCAAACACAACGCAAACACGTTCGAGTTCGTTCACATTTAAACATATTTTACAAAAAAAGGAAAAACTACCGCGGGCTCCCCGCCGTCTCCCTCGCCGCCCGCCTCGCCGCCCGCCCACGCGGTTCTACATGCCGAAGAGGCTGTAGAACCGCGTGTAGTCACCGTCGTCGTCGTCGCCTCCGCCGACGCCTCCGCCGTCCCTGCTGCATCCCTCCCCCGGTTGGCGCGGCGGGTTGGACGGTCCGGGGGCGTCGTCGTCGTCGTCGTCGCTGTCGAGGACCACGACGCCGTGCTCGTCCTCGCGCCCACGCTTGCGGGCGTCGATCTCCTCCAGGGCCCGGCGCTGCCGGACCATCTCGTCGCGGAGGTAGTCGTCCCGCGCCCACCGCAGGGCGTCCTCGTCGGAGAAGCCACGCCGGGCTATCTCCTCGTACTCCACGGGGAGGCCGGGCTCCGGCTTGGGCTCCGGCTTGGGCTCGATGAGGACGAAGCGGCCGGTGGGGGAGGCGTTGTCGCCGATGCGGACGCTGGAGCTGCGGGTGCGCGCGCTGACAGGCGTGCCCTGGGGCTCCGGCTTGACGGGGTAGAGGTGGAGGCAGGGGGAGCCGCCGGACGAGGAGGAGGACCCCCCGGTCTCCATGGGCCTCGGGGTCCAGGAGCTTCCCCGGCGGCGTGAGAAGGACGGGGGGCGGGGTAATCGAGACGCGCCGTGTTGCCGTCCTCGATGTACTCAAGGACGGCCTCTAACGTGCGCCCGGGCACGCCCCACCACCGACGCCGGCCCGCGGCGTTGAGCCTGCCGGAGGGCACGACGCCGTTGGTGGCCTCGAGCTGCTCGGCGTGACGGCGGCGGAAATAAGGCTCCCAGAGCGGGCTGTCGGGGACGTACCGTGGCCCCTCCCTCGCCGCACGTGGCAGGGACGAGCGGATGCGTGCGATCTCCGCACGCCGCGCCGTGCCGGTGGGTACCGGGGGCACCGGCACGCCGCCGGCGCTGATCCTCCACGCCCCGGGCACCCGCATATCCGGCGGGACCGGGTACTCGGCCTCGAAAAGGAGGCGAGCCTCGTCCTCGTGAAGATGGCGGCGGCCGAAGCCGTTCGCCGCCGCGCCGTCGCCTGGGAAGCGCTCGGCCATGGGTGTGATGAACTGGAGACGGCGAGAGAGAGGAGAGGGAGGAACGACGACGGCGAGAGAGTGCAAGTCGCCGAGTGCGCTGGGGCGTGTCTTATATAGGCCGAGGCGCCGTCCGTGCGCGAACCGCCGTGTGTACGCATGGCGGGCGAGGGAGGGCAAGGAACGCGCGTCATCCGGTCTTCACTGCGCCGCCCGTGAGGCATCAATGGCGCAGGCTGACCGGCGCGGCAGCGCGGCAGCTTTGGCATTGATTCGCCACGGGAAACGAGGTGATGAGGACGACGAAGGGGCGAGAAGAGAGCCGTGTCCCTAACGCGGCGGGCCCGCGGCTGTTTCACACCAAAACAGTTCACCCCGGCGCCCCCGGGCGCCCCCCAGCGCGCCGGGTTCGGCTTGGGTCCGCCGGCGCTGTTTTTGGCCCAGGCCGGCAAAAACCGGGCTCTTGAGGACACGACTGGGCTGATTTTTTGGCGTCGGCGCAAAAAAAACGCTTGGGGAGGCCTTCCTGATGGCGCGGCTGGAGATGCCCCTAAGGAGGCGAACGTGTCCGCGTGCACCTACACGCCCGCCCAGGGAGCGGGACCGGGACCGGTTGGAGGGGAAGATGAGGATCGTCGTGCAGTCGCTCATCAACAACGGCAGGCATCCACGTCAAGCTCTACCTCTACCCCGGTCGCCTGCCGGGGCAATGCCACCACCACGATAAAGCACATATTTTTTGCTGTTGTATGCTTGTTGCGCTCTGCTTTCTACGCCTGCTGCCGAAGAAGAGTATTGACCTCGTTGAATGCTTCCTGGATGTGCATCACACCTAATTTCTGCTGTTTTGCTGCGGTTGTTCTTGTCCTGCCTTCGGAGGGGCCAACTAACCACGATCCTTAGTACTAGTATTCAGTTTCAACAAGAATCAGAGTATCCTGACGCACGGTGCTATTCCAATTTCCCTAACAAACCTAGCAGAATAACACAAATTCCACATGACGATTTTTGCATATGACAATTCTGAAATGACACAACGACAGTGCAGGTGATACACACCATTGGAATGGAGCATTACACTTGATACAATACAACCGAAACAAACCTTTGCAAGCGAAGAACAGGCAAGAACGCTCGCACTATAGAGGTACATGAAAACAAGCAGCTATATATATAACTGAAATTATTACACATCTTCTTGGGATGATGGCTGGCGCCTGGGCACGGTGTTGTTATCTTCCTCCCTGTTAATCTTGAGGATGCCGGCATGAGTAAGGAGGACCCAGATGTGGGTGAGAAGCTCTCCGCCTTTTGCGAGAAGTTCCATGTGCCCTTTAACATTGTCTGATGGTGCGATGTAGAGAATCTTCTCCGCCCAGAAGTCCGCGAGTATCTTCCAACGAACGGCACTGCTCGGCGTGCCCTCTAGCTGCTTTCCAAGCTTCACACCTCTCATGAAGATGCTCATGTCTTCCTCTTGTTCATGTAAACAATTCAAAGCCTGGTAAATATTTCCGCCAGAAGAAACACTCCAGGATCTTAGAACTTCTTTCGCTTCGCGATGTACATCGGCCATGGCCAACTTTGTATCTCCGAAGTATCCTGGAAGCAATTCAGGGGCAGAGTTCATCAAGTATGTGCAATATCTTGACAGGCTGACTGAAACATTCTTGTTGAACTTTGTGTCCTGATCATTTTCAGATGTCCCAGTCACGTGCTCCCCGTCTCCGGTTGCGGGAGTCATGTTGCAGTAATCAGTGGCGATGCTCCAAATTAACATGATCTCTGCTTGAGATTGACCCTGCAATGCCCAAGAGAAGTCTGCAAACACACCATTTCTCCGTAATGACCCTTCCCCATTAGTTGGTGCACTATCACATGCTATTAGCGACCTTGCAATAGCCCGCTTGACTGTTTGCAACATGTTTACTGGGTGACTATTCCTGGACAAATCAGCGGCGGTGATGTGCGGAATTATCGAGTACTGGCCAATCTTATTCTTCCAGTACCCGAATATTGTAAATCTGCTAATATAGCCGATAAGCTTCTCGATGAAAGCACTGCGTTGATAACGAGATCTTTTGACATACCTACAAGTAACAGACACCTTGCACCAATCCGAGGCCAAATAAAATGCAGCTTGAAGAATTTCTATGAGCAGGAGTGTGGCCAAAACAAGAAGAGTGATGGTGTCGTCACTCTTTTTGGTGTGCACTTCAATGATAGGGCTGAGTGTCTCGACAGATAGCGTGCTCTGCGCCACAAACGATAGGCAAGTGACAATGAGAACAATCCTCACAATGAAGAGAAAGAAGAATAGTGCCTCCAACTCAAAGATGATGGTATGCTTAGTAAAGAAGTAGTCATGGCAGAACCCCAGCTCCATTTCAACAATCCGGAAAGCTCTCTCGTAGTCATCTTCTTTCTGCAGCAAGCCCTTGAAGACAAAATCATGGGTTTCTTCACGATGTTCCTCGGCGAATGACATCCCGTAGTAGCGCCGCTTCAACAGCTGAAACATGGCATAAGCCAGGCAGGAATCCTTGAGCTCTTTGCAGTGGTCCATAGCTGAGCTGACGAGCCTGCCTTCACAGTGCCAGATCTGGTCGATGGTGATGTTGTCACCAAATCCAAAAATGTCAACAGGGTACTTGTAGCCTCTCATGCTGGCAGGATCGAAACCATCACCATCATTGGCACCACCAGTAGGCGGGTTCTTCATGTGCTCGGCGACTATTTTGGCACCGAAATAGCCGAGGTCAACCAACACGCATGCAAGATCTCTACTCATGAGTCCCGTAAGCAGAGCAATAGCACCAAGCAAAGAGACGAAACTTGCCGGAGACTTGAGAAACTCGAAGTAGCGTGACGGTGAAAAACTGTCGTGTAATTGGTGGAAATACCCTGCCATGTTGATGCTATAGGGAAGGAGTAGCCAGCAGATTAACGAAGTGTAGATGAAATACTGGTAAGTATTGAAAGAACTCCGCTTCCACTGCCGGTTGTCGTTGAGCTCGTAGACCTTGACGGCGTTGGTGCACCCAGCGGCCATCAGTAGTGAGACGGCCCAGATGGGGTACATGACGTTCTTCACCGGAGAGGATTGCATCAAGCCCAGGGTGTAGGCGATGGCTGGGAATGACACGGTGTAGGTCACCCAGGTACCAGCTTGGACCAGGAAGTTGGTCGACTGCCGCCTGAAGGAGCCGAGGATGAGCTGCAGGAGCAGCAGCAGCATGATCCCCGACGTGAAAGCCTCCGCCTGGTGGATGGTTCTCCGCGGGTTATTCAGCAAGGGGCAGAGAGCCTCCATCGCAGCTGTTATGTTGATGGATTCTTGCTGCTCCATCCCACACAACTCCTTCATCCTCGATAAGACACAGTAAGAACTCTTTGTGCAGCTTAATTTGCTACGGTGGTGTGTCGCTCTTGGCTTTGGATCAAAGAGGATCGCTGTTAGCTCGCTAGGAGGTTAGCTCCTTACTAACTGCTTTGGATCGGAACTTAATTGTTCTCGGACAGAAGAAATTTATGTTGCGTCTACTGTTGTTATGTACTCGTAAGTAGTGGTTGTCTCTTCAGCGCCAAACAGAGACCCATTGGATCTGTTCGACTGTCATTTTGAGACGATACAAATACAACAAGACAAGGATATTTCACAAGGTCTTCTATTCGATTTCCAGGTAATTACCCCCTGCTTCCATGCCAAGTAATGATAGAGAGTGGATTTTGTGCAACTAGTTGCCCATGCAATCCATATCCCCTCTCCTCCATTTTTTTTGCTTTTTCTAAATAAAATTCCAAAAAACGTCAAGTAATTGATAGTCTCTCTATCCTGATTTATAAGATCGCAACATTTTAAAAGAGAATTGCCAATTGATTTTTTCAAGAAAAAAAGTTATATGTCATCCATTGGATTCGCATTCAAGAGAAATTTTCAGTGGGATAATTTCTCCGGCATATTATCTATAAACTTAAAGGTCAAATTTTTGAAAATGCGTGCGAGCCTTACAAACCAGGATGGAGGGAGTAGATTTTTTTAGAGCAATTCATAAGAGTTAGTAATGCTATATCGTGTCACTTGCAAAACACTAAAAGATATGATCATCTGTGACATACACAAAAGGGACCAAATTCTCTTTTTTTTGCAGGGGGAAAGGGACCAAATTCAAATGAATAATGTTTTTAAATACCGTGCACATGATATAAATTCATCTCTCTTTTATATATAGAATCTAGTCTCGAAGATGCACATTATACAACATGGTGTTACATCCATAATTAATTTGTAATCTTTACAAACTCTAAAATTAGAAAATGGATGAGACAAAATATGAGTTGTCTCGAAACTACATTCCGGCTATAATAATCCTACCATAAAGAATAACAAAGGGGGTCGCTATTAGCTTGGCAGGAAGTTAGCCCTTGATTAACTGCTTTGGTTCCAAGCTTAATTGCTTTCGCCCGGAAGAATATATGTTGTGTCTACTCCCTTGGTCCTTAAAAGAGTGTATTTCCAACTTTGTTAGAGGGTCAAACTATCTTAAAGTTTGACTAAATTTGTGCAGAATATATCAATGTTTATGAAACCAAATAGGTATATGATGTAAACATATTTTATCATGAATCTAATGCTACTAATTTGATAGCATAAATGTTGATGTAGTATTGTATAAATACGGTCAAACCTAAAAAAGTTTGACTTTCTAACAAAGTTGAAAGTATGTTCTTCAAAGGACGGAGGGAGTACTATTGTTATATTGTAGTGGTAGTAGTAGTAGTAGTTGCTGTTGTTGTCTCTTCGGCGCCAAATTAACCAACTGGATCTGTCCGTCTATCTCTTTGAAACGATACAAATACAACAAGACAAGGATATTTTCACAAGGTCTTCCACCTGTTTCCAGGTAACCACTTCTTTTGTGCCAATTAAAGATAGAGAGTGTATTTTGTGCAACTAGTTGCCCGCGCAATCTACATCCCCTCCCCTGCAATTTATTA